>NW_024373256.1:11108033-11330718 GCF_014805655.1 Passer montanus | reverse complement strand
CCCGCGGGCGGACCGGGCACCCCGCGGCCGCGCAGACACCCCGGCTGCCAGCCCGAGCCCCGGCGAGCCCCCGCGGGCGTGTGCGGAGCGAGCGCGGAGCGCCGTGCGGTCAGAGGGACCGGGCATGGGCATCCCCATCGCTCCGGCAGCCTCGGGATGGGCTCACCTCGCAGGGGAGAAAGCTCCTGCGTTCCGAACAGCTCTGTCTGTGAGGGGAGGAGGAGGCAGAAGCCGAGGTTTGGGGAGCAGAAACACGGTTTGTGCTCCGGCAGCCTTTCTGGTATATTTACAAGAGATCCCCTCCTGTTCTGTGCCTTCCAGCTGCCCACCTCAAAAGGCCAGTTCTAACCTAATTCGAAAGGGGGTGTGAGGGAAGGCAGTAGCGTGGCATTTACTGCCCGGTGCAGTGATGTCTGTACCCTGCTCGGGATCATTTTCCTGTTAGAATGTCACCGATGGAGGGAAAGACACAAGCTCCCTCTCCAGAAACTACAGTTACTGAGGTGTTCATGTGTGAGCCCTAAAGCCAAACTCCACCCAGCCTCCTGCTCATCTTCAACCCGCTGAAATCTGTTGAGTAACAAAGTGTATTTCGGTAATAGCCTTGTTTTCAAACCCACAGAGGATTTACTCCGGTGTTTTACTGCATCTCTCCACTGGCATAAAGATACTGTGCAGGTAGGGTCAATGGGGCATCTTGTTTTTTTCCTTGTAATTCACTTCAGGCCTTCCAGGGAATTGCTAAGTAACTCTGAGTAATTAAAAAAGTCATTCCCATTTATTTTCTGGCATGGACACTGGGCAGAATGTGTGACATCATTACCCATCCATGGCAACAAGCTATTGTGAACCAGTAGGGCTTCAGCAGTAGGATCAGTTAAAAGGAACATTTTCCTTGAGAGACAGTGTTTAAATAAACACAGTAATCATGACACTACAGACCACATTTTGCTCTGCAAAACTACTGAAAGGTGTATATGGCTGGGAATATAATTGTCTTTATATTCAGGAATACACTGTTAAGCAGCCACAGCATCATTCTGAGCTCTTGCCATCTATTTCTCACATGTCCAAGTTGTATCTGTAAGCTGTGAAAATGCCTCTGTAGTTCCACAAACCAGGCAGCTGCTACCTCCCTGTAATTGCAATGTTTGGGTGATACAAAGTTAATGAAGCAAAGTGAAATGTTTTGTTAGACTAACTAATGCAGGGAGACAAAATGAGCAAGCCTTGGGGCACGATCTTAACTGGGATCCCAAGCTTGTCTCTTTTTTTCCAACTACATTTGCAGAGTTACTTGAAAGTTTAAATTAGCCCCACAATACCATGTCTTAGACAGAGGTTTTATCAGTTCTCTTCTCATAAATCTGAACCAGAGGCACTCATACTCCTGAATCATCACTCCCCTGCAATGATCTGCCACTGTCATCTCCCAGTTAAATCCAAGGGAAAGCAAAGGGTGTAAAACTGGAGGAACATTCAACCCAGTTGGATACCAGCTGTTAATCAGGAATGAGATGCTTATCAGTGATACTCTGTGTCTTGGAGAGGTTTTGTTCTGATCTTGGGGCCCACGAAGTTTGTACATGTGCTTATTTTTAGAAACTTTATTAAATAATCTATTTCAGCCATCGAGATGTGTGGAGGTCCTTGTAGACTCTGTCTAGACTTACTTTACAGTAAACCAAAATTAGAGCCTACTAACCCCAGGTCCTTTTTTGACCAGGCTGATGACAAACATTTATATCAATAGTAAATCAACTCTACATAAAGGTTTCATTTCCACATCACCATAATTTTTTAGGCATTTATTGCCATGCTAAGGAACAAATAATTCCTGCAAAGTCATAAAACTAAAAACATAGTTTACAAAACAATTTATTGTATTCATTGGGAAATATTTATAATGAAAGGAAAAAGCCAGTAGTGCAAATTATTTTCTCTAGAAACTCAATTTTAATTTCCTGAGATCTCTGAATGTTAAACTAGGATCTATAGCGTTAAAGATTCAAAATTTTAATCTAGGCTTAGCTTTATGGAGAAGGAACACTTTGCTTTGCATAGACTAGGTGTTGGTTACATCTGCCAAAGTCAATCTGCTGCTCAGAACAACAAAGATAATTCAGAATATGCTCTCAAAGTTGCAGTCCAATTATTAGTCCCCAGAGTGTGATGCAGCAAAAGTATCAGCCTCTTCCAGCCTGAGCAGGGCAAAGCTTGTGTAACTTTTACCCTCCCTGTTCTGCTTGCAGGGTTACCTGGGTGGTGGAGGATTCAGAGGGCATTGTGTTCTGGGAATCACCAGGTTTGCTTCCCAGGACTTTTCCTGGGTAAAATTCATCTCCAGGGCAGTTTTAACTCAACTGTTCTGAACCTGTGCTGTTCAGGTGCAGCAGAATCCCACTGAATTCCTCAATTTTCCCCAGTGTTTCTTTATTTCATATCCTCTCCCAGTCTGTATTTGTGAAGAGTTTACAAATAATCTACTAGAAGTAGATTATTTGTAAACTGAAGAAGGGAGGGATTCACACAATGTTTATCCACCTGACTGTAGGAAAGCCAGCCAGTGCAAGTGTGCACCAATGACTGTAATTAACTGCTGCCATGGCAACAAACACACTCAACACATCTAATTTCATTCACAATCCTCTTCCAGGAAATATCACATTTTTTTTTTCTCCTGTTTTTTGTTTTGTTTTGGTTTGGTTTGGTTTTGTTGTTTTTGTTCTTTTTGTTGAAGAATTAAATTCAAAGGCAGTTTTACCATTCAGCCTTCCAGTAAAGCTAATGGGATTCTGGAGTTTATTGTTCTTTTAAACTTACCACAACAACTTCCCCTGTGGCTCAAAAGAGAAAAGCTGTTAGACAATATACACTATTACAATTTTCAGATTCAATGCCCTTGGAAATTAGTAACTATTGCTGGTTGATCTGAGGTTTGGCTATTCCTTCTCAGATTTAATATTTTCATCGTGCACTTGTACACATCCAGTTTTGAAGAGTCACAACCCACAATGAATTTAAAAAAGGACTGACCAGTCATAATTTATCTCTGATGAGAGACTACAAGACATACAATGTCCTGCCTCTTATTCAGTATTACCTGATCTGCCAAAAAAACCCCATGGAGTGTCAGCTCATGACACTGAATTCAAAGGGGGATTGCAGGAGGGACACGCCTGAAGCAATCAGCACAGCCAACTTCTTAGTACTTGGTCAGCGGATTAAACTGGCCCAATTCATCATTCCAAACAAGCAATTAAACCTTGGTAAAGTTGTCTGGCATGTGAGGTAAATTTAAACAAATTTCTAGGTCACATGGCTGTGAGGAAGACAGGAAATGCAACTTAGGTGCATCCTTAAAAAAGAGGTGAATCTTAGGAATTTGCTGCCGAAGCCCTCTTGTGTGTAGTACAGAAACTGCAGCTCCCTAAACAATTTTCATTATCACCCACGTTATAACATCTGTAGCCACAGATCTTCTGCAGCCACGAGATATTCCTGTTTTGCCCAAATATTATGCATATGTGAAATGAGGTATCATTTTTCTCTACTTTTCTTAGAAAAGCAATTGCAGTAGCTCCATTTCTCACGTAATGAAACTTTGTGTTTTAAAGTCCCCATATAATGGACATTTTTAGCTACTCCTCTAATGACACTAAGCCTGTGTACCAGTAAGTGCCTCTTGCTGCAGACCAGTGAGATTTTGTGACAATCACAATCTGCTTTGCCTGCTTAGTACTCCACAGCAGTGAGGAGCATGCCAGCAGAGAGAGACACTGCAGTAATAATTTATGTGGCAGTATATCACCACAGGAAGTAAAATAATGTTCTGCTCTTTCACAGGAGACAGATAAAAGGAGGACAAATCTCCAAAGTATTTTTGTCAGATATCCATCCAATAAAATTCCCTGCAGAAACTGCAATGAGATATTTGGATGGCTTCTGTGTTTTCCATTTCATTGCCACTCAAAACACTTGACCGTAAAAATAGGGAAAGATTATTTAATTATTTTAATAATTATTTAGTAATTCTTAGCCTTTGTTGAGGGAGGCAGATGATGAGACATCTAGAATTAGATACAGACTATGCTACTACATTCCAAGGTTTTTAATCATTGACTAATACTTCCTACTCCTCAAGAAAAATACAAGGATCATCTATAGCAATTGACATTAGCATCGTATTTTAATGAAGTAATTAATGTGTGAATACCCACTGTTGAACAAGATTCTCCTGCTGAAAGATAAAACAACTTCAGCAGCGCCAGCAGACTTGCCAAGGAGGTGAACTAGAACACAGATGGGAGTTTGGAGCACAGCTCTGTCTGTGATTTTGCAGAGGGCTGCTCAGTGTCCAGCTGCTGAGCTGCCCTGTGCCCCCACACCATTGACCACACAGCCCAGGGCCAGACCAGCTGCCAGCTCCCACCGCAGACGAGCTCAGCTGGGAAAAAAAACCTAAACGACCTAAAACACCATGGTCCAAAACGCAGATACTAAAATCTGGTGGTCTAATCCTGTTAGGCAAACTCCTGTTGTTAAAGCCTCCCAAAGACTCTGGTTATGATGTTTCCACTCAATTATTAACTCAGTCTTGTTTATTTCACCTGGTTTATACATAATTAAAAACTCTTCAGAGTTAAGCAACTAAACTCCCTAAACAAGTGAACAGCTGTGCTCCAGCTGATCTTACAGCGGTACTGGAATACTGACATCTCGACTGAGGAAGAAACGCCTATTTGCCTCCGCAGCGGTTTTCCCACTTTGTTTTCAAGCCGTTTGTAGATTTTGCATGGCATTACAGACGAACCGAGAGAGGGCAGTGATGCTAGAATCACTTAACAAGTGAACACGCGAGTAGGAAAGGCGTGTGTAACTCCGAGCAAGTCCCGCGGGTGCCCCAGCGCAAGGCCGGCGCTGCCCTGGCCGCCTCCCCGGCAGGCTCTGAGCGGGGTTTGGAGCCGGGCAGCTCTCTCACACACACACACAGGAGAGCCCCGAGCACCGCGGGCACCGCACGACCCGCAGCCACCGCGGGCGCCGGGCAGCGGCGTCAGCGGAAGGAGCCGGGAGGAGCCGAGCCGGGAGAGCGACACCGGCAGGGCCGGAGCGGCCGGGAGAGGCGGGACCCGAGCCGGGAGCAGCGGGAGAGGTGGGATCTGAGCCGGGGAAGGGGGAGAGCCGCCGGGGGAACGCGGGACCTGAGCGGGGAGAAGCGGGACGGGCATGGTCCGGGCGGGAAGACGCGGATCCTGCCGGGGGACGTGGGTCCTGCCGGGGGACGCGGGACAAGCGTGTCTCACCGTGGGGACACGGGACAGGCAGTGTCCGGAGGGATGCGGGACAGGCGGGTCCCACCATGGGATCAGGAGGGTCCCACCGTGAGGACAGGCGGGTGCCACTGTG
The DNA here is from genome assembly GCF_014805655.1 of Passer montanus. Taxonomy (NCBI): domain Eukaryota; kingdom Metazoa; phylum Chordata; class Aves; order Passeriformes; family Passeridae; genus Passer; species Passer montanus. The sequence goes on along the minus strand of NW_024373256.1, from coordinate 11,325,309 downwards.
GGGACAGGCGGGTGTCCCCCCCGCGCTCCCGCGGCCGCACTGAGCCCCGCGGAGCCCGGCCCGGCCTTGCTGAGCCCCGCGGAGCCCGGCCCGGCCGCGCCGAGCCCCGTGAGGCTCCGGCGGGCCCCGCGGCCCTCCCACAGCGCCGGGCACTGCCGGCAGGGCTCCGCTGGCTCCCGTGCCCAGCCCCGCCGGGACAAGGTGGGTTTGGAGCGGGCAGAGCTCACAGACTGCCCAGCCACAGATGCAGACTGCCTCTGCAGCATGGAGTGTTGTCAGTGTGGGTGGGTGTGATGGTCCGGCAGGCTACTGAGTTACCGCGGGTCTGGAGCGTCTCTCTTAGGAGGAAAGGCTGAAGTTGAGGAGAGATTACTGAGGGGGGCCTTTTTAATGTGTGTAAACATCAAAGGGAGGGCTCAGAGCCGAGGCCGGGCTCTGCTCCCTGGGGCCCAGCAATGGGGCAGGAGCAAAGGGCAGGAGCTGATGCCCAGGAAGCTCCACCTGAACGTGAAAAAGAACTTCCCTGTGAGACACCGAGCCCTGGGACAGATTGCCCACAGAGAGTGTGGAGTCTCCCTCGCTGGAGACACTCCAGAACCATCTGGAGATGATACTGTGCTCCAGAATGACCTGCCTGAGGAGGGAGGTGGGAGCAGATGAGCCACTGTGGTCCCTTCCAGCCTTCTGAACCATTCAGTGATCTTGTTCAAGCACAACTGCACAATAGCAAATTTAGCATAACCATTCAAGACGTTAAGGCTAACATAAGTGGCCTTATTCCCTTTGAAGACCTTGATTAGGCATTGTAATTCTGTGCAGTCATGGTAACATTTGGTTTTTTTCAGGAGAGGTTGTTTGTAACACAAGCAAATGAGAAGCTCTTCCTAAAATACACAGTGGCTGCCACTGAACTACTAACAGTTATGTATTTGAGGATTGTGTAAAAGAGAGCCTTGGAGCATTGCTACTTTATTGAACAGTGTCATCTGACTTTTGTCTTCTGAAATGCTGCTGGAGCAATGTTCAGACAGTGTCAGGCTACCACCAAAGCCTGCCTGTGTTTGGTTTTAGGTTGAATGTCCTGATGTTGTCTTGGAGCGTGGTGGAGCTTGCACGACCACACCTTCTCAGAAATGATATCCTGAGTTTCCCTTGGTGAGCAGAACTGTTACTGGACGCCTGTAAATGGGAGAGAATGGAATCCCTTTGTGGCAGCATCAGGGGCTGTTTGAACACTGCAGGTGTTCCTCTCACCAGCTCCCCATGGTAGATTTAGCAGAGAAGGAGATGGATAACCCCACGTTCAGAAGTGACACTGTGCTGTCTGATGTCCACTTGCACTGCCCAAGCAAAAGACACCTCATGGTACGACTGAATGCAGTTGGACAGCCAGGTAATGGATGCTGCCTGATGGAGGGAGCTGTGTTTTAACTGTACTCAGATCTTTGGGAGGCTGAATCCTCCTCTAAGTGGTTGATATTAATGGTTACATATTTTATGCCAGTTATAAGCAGAATCACCTCCTACTCAGTCTTTAGGAAGAGGGCTAGCTGTGTTCTCCTCCTGAAATTAACTCCAGCAATGAAATCTTGTAGACAGCTTGTCCTAAAAATTAAACAAAAGTAACAAAAAGTAACCAAATTTACTCACTTGCAGGTTTAATTTAAGGGTTCATTGAGCAATATTGTCAATACAGCACATTGGGAATCATGATTTAAAATAAGGTTGTGATGTTTCTTACACACAAAAGGTGAGAACTCAGGGGTTTTAAATAGTGTAACTTCAGCAATTAATGTATCAAGTTTAATTAAATGTTTATGTGATGATTTACTATCAATTCCAGAGGAGCATAACAGCTTGCTTTCTTTAGGCTATGTGGTGGGGTTTCTTTGGTTTTGATTCTTTTCTGTTGGTGGGGTTGATTTTTATTTTTTTTTTGTGGCGCTTCAAAAAAAAATGTCAACAAGAAAACTCAATACAGCAATGGCTTTAACTGACACAGAATTTGAAGAGTCAAGGCTATAGAGGAAATGAGTTGGCAAATGCCCCTGGCTGATTGCCAGCTTGTAGGTTGCTATAAAGTTGTCAAGGGAACTGACCTTGAGGCTGCCAGCAAAATGTTCTGTACAAAAGTCCTGCTGTGACAGAAGTGTTAATTGTTTTTTCAAATCCACTCGTGACATCAAAAGAGTAACTTCTGCAGCTGTTCTGCTGTATGATAATGTGAAAAATTATCAAAGTAGGCCTGACAAGGAAATGAATAATAATTTTGACCCTGTTCAGGTCAAAACGCAGGTAATTAATGCTGTGGTGGGTCTTCATGCTGTTTGATATGTGCTTTCTGTGATTGTGCTTGGTGCAAAGAACCTTTCAGCAGAAGGAAGTGCAGTGTGTTCTGCCTACTTCAGTGAGCTCTGCCTGGGACACTCCTCTGGCTATTGAGACAAGAATTGCATTGTAGCATGACAGCCTTCAATGCCATAACAATCTACTAGGGCCACTTTGCTGTGTTTTGGGGAAGTTTATGAGGATTTAGTCTCTTCCCCTTTAAGTCAGTTTGACTTTCCACCTTTAGAATGCTGTAGAAGTGCAGAGGATCAGAATGGACTTGGAGAACAAAGCATGTCATTCACTGATGGCATCCTCTGTTCCAATTAGTTTCATTTGGTCATTATGCAAACAGCAGAGACCTTAAAAATTTCTCATGCTAGGACAGGCATCGAAGATTTTTTTAGATCTAGCTAAAAATGGTCTCACTAGAGAGGAGCCTCTGTCAGATTTCAGTGGTCCACCTTGGAACATCTAGCCTACTAAAGAAACTGGAATAGAGCTCCATAAATTGTGAAATTGTTGAAAGCAGTGGTGGCAAGCACTTTATCTCTTCCCTTTTCTTGGGAATGAACATAGATGGAAGGACTATGGAATGTCTGTTCTTCCTTATGTGTGGTATTCAGGCAGTACAGATTCTTGTAATTAAAATTGCAAGGTCCATGTTATAATAATTTAAAATTTTAATAGATGCTGATGTCACTGAGTGGTTGTTGTAAAAGATTTTTAATTAATCGGTCATTAAGAATAGCTTCAGTCATTTAATCCCTTTGAATAGTCAGTGTGAACACTTTAAAAAAATTACAGAAGTGTCAGCTTTGCCTCCTGTGCACTTATTTCTGTTCTTATATGCTGAGCCAATTTCAAGGCTTGAAGTTGCTTGAACTCCTAAAGACTTTCAAAGCAACAAACAAAAATTCAACTTGCATTTTACTGGAACATGCTTCTTTCTTGCAAGATAGGAATCTTAACCAAAATAAACAAATTCTAACTTATATTAAATCTGCTTTCAACTTAGTTTGAACTTCTGTGAACAGAACTTTTGGAGGGTGTAAGAAAGCATCCCCTCTGCCAAGAGTTAAAATAAATGTGACTAAATCAGACGAACGTGCCCGTTGTGGCTGTGCAGATGCTGAGTCAGCCAGTGGACTGTGAAAGTGCTTTGTTAGTTTCTGCTGCCAGAACTTAATAACAGAAGTATTTCTTCATAGCAAATAAAACTGTGTCTCAAGTTACTTGTATCATGTTTTACTCTATAGATTTTTCATACATATAATGAATACCAAAATCTCATGCATGTGGAAGTTGTGCACAGGTTCTGCCTCATCTGGTGTTTGACCTTTCCCCCCACACTGTGTTCTTACAGTATTCCTGTCATATTTCAAACTCCTTTGGAGCACAGAAGATTTGGCATCTGGGAAACACGTGAGAGAAATTACCACAGGAAGAGAACATCAGAGCAGAAGTGGAGATCAACTGTGTGACAAGGACAGGAGTAACGTGAAAGAAGAAGGAGAATTAAATAGTGAAGGAGTAGAAGCTCTGCTAGATGATGATGGAGACTTGGAAGTGGTCAGAAGGCCTCGAAGTGCCTCTGATTTGCAAGCAGAGGATCTTTTGAGGGATATAGTGTGCCCTGTAATTCTGATGAAAGGGAAAGAAGATGCTTTTGAAGATGAAGAGCAGGAGTGCACTTGCAGTGATGTTGTTAAAATAGGTAAATAATAAGTTTTCAGCCAGGGAGAAATGTGGCAGATACGTTTCAGTAAAACAAAAGAAAAATAGGTTTGCTTTCAAAATGGAACAGCAGTTTGCTAAGTGAAAGAAAATAATGATCACAATACTGTGATACTGCAAATAAAAATTTACATTTTTTCTCTGGAAGTGATTTGGGCAGTTGTATACCACAGAGAACTCAGTGTTCCTTAGTTAGAGTGGGTGTTTGGCATTAGCCAGCATTCAATAGAATGAAGAGTGTTTAGTTCTGTATTTGAAAGGGAAGCAAAGCCTTAGTTTCAAACCTGCCACTATGGAACTTGATTTGAGCAATTTTGAGATAATTGTTTTCTGTTCTCTCTCATTTCCACAGAACACACCATGGCAACCCCCTTGGAAGACGTTGGTAAACAAGTACGTGTTCTGCCTTGTAGTATCTTGATTTTCATGGAATGTGCTTCAGAGCTGATTCAGTTTTAAGTGCTTCCCTTGTCCCCAGGTCTGGCGTGCTGCCTTCCTTCTGGCTGATTACATTCTCTTTCAAAGGGACACGTTCAGGGGTTGCTCTGTGCTGGAGCTTGGAGGTGGCACTGGAATTACCAGCATTATCATGGGAACAGCTGCCAAGAGAGTTTATTGCACAGGTAAGGCAGTGGCAGTTTTTTCAGTTAAATATTTTCATGAAACTTTACAAAGTCATGCTTTCATCCTGGTATTTTCAGACTCATTTGTTCAGTTATAGTTAATAATTTTTATTAATGCATATCAATTTGTGTTATTTACTGAAAAATAACAGGAACTTTCTCAAGGGGCTGAGAAAGCTCAAGAGTTTAAAAGCAAGATATGTTGCAGTGAAGTCATGATAGTGTGTTCTGATTAAAATAGGTAGTGTATGACTAGATCTTCTTTTTTCAAGGGTTGCTCAGAGAACTGAAAGAGAAAAGGAAGAAGGATACTAGGGGAGCAATCGTCAGTGGACAGAGTTGCTCTGAATTTTCCTGTATCTCATGGGCTTGAGAGAAACTTTGAGTATTAGTCTGAGACGCATACATGGCCCATACAAAATATTCTTGGTTTTAATATCATTATCACTTCTTTTCCAGATGTTGGTGAAGATCTCCTGGCCATGTGTGAGCAAAATGTTGCATTAAACAAACATCTGATGGAGCCAGGAGGTAGGTGTTGTATGGTCAGATTTTGACTCTCTGCTTTAGCCCAGGTGCTGTCTGAAAGGCCATTTGTGACTGATGTAATCTTTGTTCACTCCCAGGAGGGGAAATTAAAGTGAAAGAACTGGATTGGCTGAAAGATGAATTCTGCACTGGTAGGTGCCTATAATGGCTTCTTTTAGGTTGGGTTGGTGTTTGGTGTTACATATTCAAAAGCCTCTCTTGGGCCTCAAAGAAAATTCTGGTTAATGACAATATTTGATACTGCCAGTTGAAAAGGTTTTATGTTTATTAGACTTTCAAATAAAGATTCTTTTAATGAAGAATAAATTTTTTAAAGCATGATAAAAAGGAAGATTAATCAAAACTTATGTAAGGATATAGCTGGGGTTTTGTTTAAAGGTGTGCTTGCTTTAATGTTTTTAAACCTGTGATCTTGCCACAGGATTGTAAATTCTGAAGTGGAAGAAAGCTTTTGCTTGTCAGTCAGCCTTGGGAGGGTTGGACATAACACAAAGAAAGCAGAGGACTGAGACAACTTCAGAAAATGAACAGGGAAAGTTTTGATTTCCGTTGAGTGGTGTGCTCTGTTTATGGAGCAGCAGCTGCCCGCAGGAGCTAGGAAGTTCCTTTTCTCCAGTCATTTGAGACATTTAATCATGTACACCCAATCCATATTCTTTCTTCCAGATCCTGAAGCTCCTTATAGCTGGTCTGAAGAAGAGATTGCTGATTTGCTTGATCACTGTTCTGTGATAATGGCAGCTGATGGTAGGGAAATACAAACAGTAAGCTTTTAAATCAAACACTCAAGCATTGTGAGTAATAATTTAAACATAGCTAGTTTGCTTTTAAAATCTCATAGGTCAGATCATTACCTAATTTGCCAAAACTCTGCCTTAAGTGTTCCTGCCTGTATTTTTCTTTTCTAAACACTTATATTTACATTCTGAATTAGCAATTATGAGAACAGATGTTGCAAGCTGTAGCTCTTCCTTTTCTTTGATGTGTCCTGCTTTCAAAGGAGATCTGGTTATAATGGTAAATTAATTATAGCCTGGTGTGGGTTTTTGAAAGGAAAGAGGCTCTCTACTCTCTATTATCCTGGTTTTTTTAGCTTTGTAGTAAGATTATTTCCAGGCTGAGAGAATTCTTGTCAAAGCTTGTAAATTGTCTGACAAATGATTCCCATTCTGATGAGAGAAAGCTTAAAGAAAGCCTGGCATAAATAGCAGCGGTGGACACTTCAGTAAATTATATCCTTAATTATACATATGCTCCTAATCTTGTTTTTAACAGTGTTCTATGATGATGACCTGACAGATGCCTTGTTCAGAACTCTGTATAGAATCACACACAACTTGAGAAATTCTTGCACAGTTTACTTAGCACTGGAAAAGAGGTGAGTATTACCAAGAACTTAGTATAAAAAGCACTAAAACTTTGTGTGTTTTAATTGAAGGTTGGCTTCTGATTTTCATTGTATCAGATGATCACAGGCTGCAGTATATGCTCAGGATAAGCTCTTATTTTTTTTTACTACATGCTTAATTTTTATCAGTTCAGGATTTGAGTTTAACAGGAGTTTGCCTTTGGTTGTTCTACCTTTGCCTCACCTGAGATACCCTCTGTGCAAACAAGGATAAATAGGTGGCTAGATTGGTATAATGCCTGATAACATTTGCTGTATATTTTTGAGGTCACAGAATGGAATTAAGAGGTTTAGAATTTGGGTATTTATTTCTTAGCTTGAGCAACTCCAGACCAGTTTCTCTTGTTTGCTTTTAAGGAATCAATGAATGTTTCTAAGTAATTGTGTGTTGGAGTCCATTCATAAGCTGATACACAAATAGGCTTTGCTTAAATCTCTAGAGATATGTAAGCAATAACTCTTCCTGTGGTTTGCTGCCAGGTGCTTGTCCAGGAAGCCAAGCCAATGATTCTGTTGTGGCAAAGTGCCCTAAGATCAATGGAAAGGTTCATCCAAGAGTTATTGTGTACTGATGCTGATATAACATCTTTTCTGCTTTTCAGGAATGGGGGGTGTATATTTTTTTGGCTGCTGAAGGGAATGAATTATGCTGAGAAGGGAAGTTACACACCTATATAAGAGGCCAGTATAGGAGAGATGTTCTAAATGAATTACTCTTTTGCCAGGCTGAACTTCACTTTAAGACATATGGATATTACATGTGAAGCTTACAGTCACTTTAGAAATACTCTAAATGATCTAGAGAACCTCCAAGATGGAAAAATGAAATATACAGTGGAGCCCATTAAGCTTGATTTCTGCCAGTTCCTCGTTTATGAACGGATTGAGCAGTTGGTAAGTGGCATTCATGAAAATAAATGTAATGTGTCAGGCTAATCATCTCAAATTAGTTATCAGCTGTTTATGGAACATGAAGGAAGAACAGGAGAATAAGCATTATCTTTCATTTCCACTTAGTTTTTTTTGATTTAAAATGATCCTTGTTTGTGCTTACATAATCTGTACTAGATTGACATGTCCTGGCTTTGGCTGGGACAGAATTGATTTTCTAACAGCAGTAGAGTGGCTGAGATTGCCCTCAGTTCCTCAAAGGATAAGAGACCTTTACTTTGTAAAATGCCATTTTTTGTGACTGTACTGGAAAATGGGACCAATAGCTCTTCTCATTTATTTTCTTGTAGAAGAGCTTTCATTTCACACTTTCAGCAATTCCTTTCCCAGTTCAGAGTTTAGGACATAATGTTCTAATATCTATGAAGAAGTCAATTAGCTGTAAACTTCTGTTATTGAGAAACATGTCAGATATGATATTTCTGGTTATCTAATTACCTCTCAAGAACTTATGGTTCTCATTCTCCATTTTTTTTCCAAATTATCTGCTCTTAGCATTATTATGCAGGATGACTAACAGCTAACAGGCTCCTAGAACAATCCAGTCTAATTAATCTTTTTAGAGGAGATGCAAATCTTGCACTGGATTGCAAATCTGGTACCAAGAAATTGTGTTGTTGTAGTGAACATACTGTGTGTATGTATAGTGAGATGACAGGGGCCACAGTTACTTCATGAGATTGATTTATTTTACTTAATGCTGATACCTTCAGACATAAAACGTGTGTAAAACTTGTTTAAAAGTTTTAAAAGTACACAAAAGTAACCTGGATAATAGATAAATATGTAAACTCATTCCCTGGCTGCTTTGAGGAAAGCTGCTGACCCTTGAAATCTATGCATTTTTAAAATGCTTATGTTTTTATTTATCATTAGGTCTATTGCCACAATTCAACAATGACACGGTGAAGAGTATGTGGTAGTGTGCTTAATCATCCTCTGTGGAGCAGACAAAGCATATGTTAATATATTCTAAAGAAATGAAGTGATTAAGAATTTTTCATCCTTGTTGTCTTTAGGATTGAGAAGGGGGTTTGTGTTTATATAAGCCATGCATTTGTTAGACTTTGATTCCCTAGTAAATTATTTCTTCAGTTGTTTTGGTTTTTTTTTTTACCAGCATTATTGAAACCATTTTTCAACACAGGCTAAGAAAAAGAGCAGGATTATCAGTCAAAATACTTAGGATTAGCAGGATTATCAGTCATGATCATGCAGATCAGTGAAATGACAGAATAACAGAACATTCTGAGTTGGAAGGGGCCCACAAGGACAATTGAATCCAACTCTTAAATTAATGGCCTGATACAGGAATCCAACCCACAACCTTGGCATTATTAGCACCATGCTCTGGCTAACTGAGCTAATTTAAAACTATTTTAAAACAAACCACTTTATACTAAACACACATGATTTTTTTAATCATGCTACAAGAATGAAGCAATCAGCTATAGTGCTCTGTTTCAAATAATTGTTCCAGGAAATTACAGACATGGGTTTGGTATCCATCCACAGATGGATACTATCTATAGATGGAGGTATAGGGTGTGTCTTAAGACTTGTCTTACAGTGAGCATGTGGAATTTTTTCTTATTGCAGCCTACTGGTGTGAGAAAATAGCTGTATGGTTTTTTTCTGCTCCTACAGGAATTGTGGAAGATCATGGCTAACCACCTAACATGACAGACCCACGAGGGAAGAGAAGATCTTTACCTAAGGAGAAGGGCTGTTTTGATGTTCTGTTAAGATAAGGATTTTCATCCCGAGAAAAGCATCTTCCTGGTGGAATTGTGTTCTCAGAAAGTATTGCAATGCAGTTTTGCTTTACTTTTTGTGTTTGGCACCTCATTGCTTGGACTTGTGCACTTGGACATGATTTCTTTGATGTTTCCAAGTACCTGCTGGATGCCAGGTAGTGGCAGTGACTTGCTTTTTGGGATGATGACTTCACTCTTAGAGTTTGGCAAAGAAGAAGAAGAGGTTTGGAAGGTTTGGAAGAACCTTTCCCATGTGGCTGATTTGCATTTCCCTTTTTAGTTTACACAACATGGACACTGTTCTCAGTCTTATCCCAGTTCCACGCATTATTTATATTTATGGACATTTGTGAAACAATGTTCTGGTCAAGGCTTGTTTGTCATTAATGAAATTTGCTTTAAGAAATTTGTTTATGAAACTTGGCCCTTAATTCTCAGTTTGTCCTATACAAATCACTCTAATTTTGGGCCACTGTCTGACTTGAAAGGAAACAAGATGCATTTTGTCTGAGCCTCTAAAAATACTCCACAGAGGTTTTGGAGTACAGGAAGTCAACCCTTTCTTGTCCTGCAGGAATTTTAAGCAATTCTGTCCTGGGCAGGTTGAGGGTGAGAAGGTACCACATGAAGGGAGATGTTGTAGCTTTTGAAATACTTGGAGTTCTACCCTCAGCATATACATGTGAGGCTGAGGGCAGGGAGCTGGCCAAGAATATCTTGCCCAAACAAAAGTGAGCCTCTAATATCTTTCTTCTGGATTAAAATAAAACATATTTATTAAATCTCTCCTGTGTTATTAATGAATCCAAAAATCTGCTTGCACTTTTATAAATGTTATGTGCACTGTTGTTTTTATATCACTTTGCCATATGTACACTGCCATGGGGATCCTTGTGCCCCCTGCATTCCTCAGCACCAGGAGAGTTCAGTGATGGAGCTCTTCCAGCCTGGGACTTGTGGGAGTGTGCAAGAGGTTCATTAGAAGCATCTCATGGACTTCTTGAGAGCCTGTTTCACATTGGTGTAGGTCAGTTATTTCATAACCTGCTTATGTGTCTGAAGACCTATTTTTTGTGTTCTTTAATAGGATGAAAGGTTATTAGATGATGATGGCCATTCCCTGTGAGTACAAAGTAAAAATTACATTATGTTAGCACATATCTGCCTAGATTAATACAAAACTTCTCTCTCAGAACCCTAATTTGAACTTCAAAGATAAAAAACTGTGTTTTAATCCAAAGATTCCCAAACTAATATTTGTTGGTTTGTTATGTAATATTATTAACTTTGGTAGATTCAATTGTTTTTGAATGTAGCTGCTTATTTCAGTAGTGATTTTTGGAAGGCTGTACAAGAATGTACAAGGCTGATGTGAAACAGTGTGATTAGTTAGGGAATCCTGTGGCTTTTTCTCACACAGGATTTCTCAAAGTTTTTGGAATTATCAACAGAAACTCACCTGTAAGTCCTTCATTCCTGTGAAGGAAGAGAAAGTAGGCACTTAATTTAAAACCTATGAATATTTCTGCTCGGCTGGGGAGATTAAATTTTTATTTGGAAAACTGACTTTCATTTTTGCTAAATAAAGTCATCAGGCAATTGGGAGCATTTCTGGATCTCGCTGGCAAATCCAGCAGTCATCCAGATGGATATTTTCTGGAGACAGGAACATAGAGGAAGTGAAGGGGAACCTGTGGAACCCTTGCAGTGCTTAGCTCGGATAAAAGGGAGAAGTGTCCAAATCATGGGAAGTATGGTAATGGATAGACACATGATCTTCCAGTAGGAATCTGGTTTGAAACAAATTATTTTCACTTTTGTCACTGCCACATGATGAAACAAATACCTTTTCTCATTCCCCACCCCTCTCCTGTTTTTATCTCTCTTAAGAGAAACAAAGGTGACACAACTATAGATATTGTTCAGGAGAAGAACTTGAACTTTATATGGCACCCAAATAAGCATTGCAAACTAATTACATTTATTTCTTCTAAATCTTTGTTGATGTCAGACTTGGAGGGTTGCTTCATTTGTTGTGAATGTCTGTGTGTCGTTTTGCAGTAGAAAAAAGTTGAAGACACTCCCTTGATGAGATAGATTCTGTATATTTATCATTGTTGGGTGTTCTCAAGTGTAGGTGGCTATTTGTAGGCCATCCTTGTAGCTCCATCTGCTGTACAACACTTTGAGTCAAAACATTTTACAGTTTGTTCAACACCCTGTTCCCTTCTAGTTTGACAATATTGTATTTTGGAGTAACAGTTTAGGTGGCATGTGTGGTTCTGCACTTCTCACCTAGATTTTCAGATGAAGTTACAGTGGAAATAATCCTGAAAAGAAGGTGGTGTTTAATTGCCTACCTTTTGACAGTAGCTTTGCCTTCAGCAGTTTGGGGTTTTCAGGAGACATTCTGGGAAAAAGTGGATGTACTTTGTGTGTGTGTGTGGTAGGAACTTCTCATTCCTTAGAAGATGAGGACTTAAATTGCATCTCAAAGTTTTATAGCAGATAACTATCATGAGATTGTCTGTTCATTAACTTGACCGTTTGTGGACTTCTACATCCACCACTAGTGCTAGTCCTTTTCCCTTTTAACAGAGAATTAAGGGCTGTGTCCCTGGCAGTTGCATTTCTGGGTTTTGTTTTGTTTGCTTTGTTTTTTCATTCTGATAGACAACATTTTAAAACTTAGAGAAATAATTTTGTCTGAGATTTCTACTTACTGAGCTTATTTTATGTTCCAGTTGTATACTTCCCCCTTTCATAGTGTTGGTTATAGCAATTTTGCAATCTGGATTCTGATGTTTTTGGTTCCCAGGAAACCTAATTGTAAGTGTAGTTTTCCATTGGATCAATGAAACCTAATCCAGCTGACTCCTGTGATCCAGACAGGGCCATCAGTGGGGATCTGCTGCTGGGGCTATAAAGGAGGAGCAGACCAGCTATTTTGATGGCAGTGGATATCTGTATTCACATTGGAGTTTCCCAGGAAACCTAATTGTAAGTGTAGTTTTCCATTGGATCAATGAAACCTAATCCAGCTGACTCCTGTGATCCAGACAGGGGATCTGCTGCTGGGGGTATAAAGGAGGAGCAGACCAGCTATTTAGATGGCAGTGGATATCTGTATTCACATTGGAGTTATGTGTAACTGTGCTCCAATGTGCAGGGCAGGGTGTGTTAGCAAAGCTGACTTTCCTCAGTCCTGTGCCTGAAACCACATTACCCAGAGTCAGACTGCCACGAGTGTGACAGCCAAATGCTGCTGGTGGATTTAAAGACAGTTACTGGTGCTGACTGTTGGGTACAGGAAACTGAAGACTTTCTGAAAAGTGGGTGCTGCATTCCTGTCTGCTTGTTATGGCACGGCAAGGAAAGCTGCCTGTCTCATAAGACAGGCAGAGATTTTTCAATCTGCAAGTAAATTGAGAATTATTCACTTAATGCTCAGTAACTTGTCTTTAAAATGCATTTCACCTCCTGAGTGTTATCATGGCATTTGTAAGCTGAACCCTTTGGAGGTTCAAGTGAAGCAGGATTTGAAAATGAGCCACTTCTTGCTGCCAGGCTGTCATGCATAGGTCAAGAGGTTTGTGGTTTTTACAGACTCATCTTGACCCCGACCTTCTGTGTGTCCTTTGCATCTGTGCTGGAAGTTGATGCATTAACAGAATAAAGCTTCCTCTTGAGAAATAACTGGCTCCTCATGCTGCCAGCAGTGCAGTCAGCTGTGTCAGTACAGCACATCGCCACATTGCCTTGGAGAAAGTTTCCCCCAGCAGATGGCACATGGAATGTCTTTAACAATACCAACACCTAAAAACCGTAACAAAATATCTATATATATATATGTGTGTGTGTGTGTGTGTGTGTGTTTATTAACACATTGCCCAGGCCAGCCCCACTGGTGTGAGCAAGAAGAGATGCAAAGGAACATCTTGTGAACAGCTTGTGAGCAAGCTGAGTGCATTCTTTAAGCTTTTTGAGCAAATATTCAAAAGGGATACTCGTTGGATAGTAAGATAGGAAAGATGTTAGTAATTAGAAGTAACATAATTTCTGCCTCAAAGTTAAGTAAAGATACATATAATAAATTAGGCAAGAAAGTTGATGGGGAGTTGGGCAGAAGATAGCATGAAAAAAGTAAAGTTTACTGCTCTGTTCTTGTCCTGTGGGATATCAGTAGCAGGTTTTTACATTGTAGGATGATCAGAAGGGGCACCAAGAAATTATCTGTTCTGTATTCCTCTCAAAGCAGAATCATATTAATCTGAGAATCTTGATAAGTGTTTACTATCAAAGGCTCTCTTCATAGAGATCCTGTAATCTGTTCTAGTGCTTCCTTGTCCTTTATGATACAAGTGGCTTACTGCCATCTGAACAGCTCAACTGCCGCCTCTCTTGTGATTTTAGACCATTAAATCTTTCTTACTGGAACAGACTGACAGACATAAGGGTTCTGGGCAGGGTAAGTGGAAATGAGGAGGCGTAGATGGCCTAGCCTCCAGTGGTGTGTGCAGGGACAGAAGGATCCTGTAACACCCTCTGCAAACTGATGGTGCTGCGGCACATAAGAGCAGCTCTGGCCTCTGGGAGCCTGCAGCATTCCTGCCTTGCTTGGGTCCTCTCCATCTCTCCTGTCTGATGGCCTTCAGCCACAAAAGCTGCTTCAGGATAGTCCCTGGAGCCTCCCACGGAGGTCCTGGAGGGCTGGGCAGGCTCTGACAGCTCCCCTCTCTGGTGTGCATCCCTGATGGGTCCCAGCTCTGAGAAGTCCCTGGATGGGAAGAGGGTGCCCGTGTGCTGCTCGCAGGAGAGGGACGGAGGTGTGCATTTCTCTCATTGGCCTTCTGTAGCCAGGTCTGAGGTTCTGAAGAAAACCAAGGCTGTGAATGAGACATGAGTTCCGTAAGATGAGAGTCCAGACAGGGTTCAACATTCTTGCCATAGATTCTGTGGATGAGATAGATAATAACCTTTATTATGGGCTGGAGATTCAAGGGCAGCTTTGTGCCTGCAAATACCACCTTGCTGTAGCAGAACCAAGCAGCAGCTGAGCAGAATGTCTCGTATAGGATTTGAGCTGCTTCAGTCCACTACTGTCCACAACAAAAACGGGTTTTTTCTAGGTCAGGCTTAAATGCTGGCAAAAATTTGGTTTTAAATTTGGAATTTGACATCACGCTAGGTTTAATTTGAACTTCTAATCAGAGCTAGAAGACCAAAAGACTTTCTCAATTGCTGCCTTTCCTAAATTACGTATGTCCCAAGTGGCAGCAGGTAAACACGAGGCAATAAGGGCAGGACAGTGGGTCTTTGTGGAGCTGTAACAGTGCAGGCAGGGATTGGCTTCGCGGGTAGGAAAGAGGCTCGGGTGCACGATGGATGGAGGAAACAGGCACTGCTGCCCTTGCCGCGGTGGCCACGGAGCAGGGGCGCGGGGCAGGCTGAGAAGAGGCGGCGGGCAGGCGGGGGGCAGGCGGACAGTCGGAGGGGAGGCGGAGAGGCGGGTGGCAGGCAGAGGGCAAGTGGGCAGGCGGAGGGGAAGCGGGCAGGCGGGCGGCAGGCGAGGGGGAGGCGGAGGGCAGGCAGAGAGCAGGCGGGCAGCCCTTGCTGAGGGGCACGGCCACCCCGGCCCGCCCCGCCGGACCCGACTCCCCGGGGACGCTGGGGACCGCGGAGCGCTGCGGGGTTCGTCGTTCCCCGCGCGTTGGGAGGCGGGTTTGGGATGCTCAGTGTGTGCCCCACGGCGCCGGGTGGGCCCGGCACGGAGCCCGTGAGGGGAGCCGCGCACCGCGGGGAGAGCGGCGCGGCCCCGGCCGAGGTGCTGACGGCAGCTGGGTAATGGTGTTGGGGGAGGCCTGGTGCTGCACCTCAGCTGGGCTTCTCGGCTTCCTGTGCTCCGGCTGGTGATGCAAAACCCAAGCCAGTGCCTCATGCTTTGGTTTGATCCATCCTTAGCATCGCTTCCCTTACAGCGCTGAAAGTAGCGCGGGGCTCTTCACCCTGAGCTCTGCCTGGCTTGGCTTTTGCCTCTGTGGTTCTCCATTTCTGTTTATGAAATAAACAAACAAGGAGATGATATGCAGAGAAACTGAACTACTGTGGGAGGTTTCCAAGTGACCTTGTAATCAGTAATGAATGTTCAGCCTTACAAATACTGGATTTTGCCCTACAGATCAAAGGCACACTTGATGGGTATGGGCTCTTAAAAGGGTCTTTGCTGTTACAGTTTGAAGCAAGGAATTTGGTAAAGGTTGAAAGCCAACTGGTACAAAAGAAGGGTAATAGCAGGGTTACCTTCTGTAAGCTCTGCAGTAAGGAAATTACCAATTGAATCCTGTTATAATCTGGTTATTGTGTTATTAATTCAATTAGCGATTTTGCAGTGCTTGTTGCATTGGTTTTTTTTGTTGTAATTGTCTTTTCTGTAGTGTGAGTATTGTGCAAATTCTGTCTGGGGGCAGTTTGTCTTCTCTGACTGGAGCTGTAAATGCAGATTTGGAGGTCAGTGATTCAAATGCAGGATCACCATACTGAATCACAGCATATGCAAAGAGGGGTAATATCAGGATTTTGAAGTGTTTCTCATCCATGGTGTATAAAGCACTCATCAGACATCCCTGGTCTGACTGTATAGATGGGAAAGCTGTTATTGTCAGCTACGTGCTGGGTAGCCTTGTGGGCTGGGAATCAGTGTTCAGGTCTTCTGTGTCTGCAGTCTGTGTGTGGCTCCTCCTGGACACCCCAAGTGCAGAGGACAGTGATTCAGAGATCTGCAGATAAATGGAGACCTGAGTCAGTACGTGTGTGGTGCTATTAGACAAGCTGACCTCTTGCAAATTATGTGTGGGAAAATGTGATAGAACTGTTTTATTAGTCTTTCATTAGGCCTTTAGTCTCCTGAGGGATGACAGCCTTGGAGGCATACTGTACAGTGAGGTGTCTTGTGCATCCAAACACAAAGTAAAGTCAAATAAGTGGACAAAATTGGATATTTATACCCAGAGGCAGTAAGCAAGCACAGCATGCAAATAAACACCAAGCAAATCAGTAGGTGTCTTGCTGGCAGCTGTGCTGTCATTGGGAAAGGAGAACATCCTGATCTGGATTTTTTCAGAAGCAGGGAGGAATTCAGATTCTTGCCTGCCATGTGTATGTTCATTCAAACCAGCTCTTGCTGCCCCTGCCAGCTCCTTGGGGGTCTCCAGGTGGTTCCCCTTGCCCTGTCTGCCTGGTGTGCTGTGTAACAGCCAGGTTTGAGAGCAATTTATCCAATGCCTTCCTTGCCCAGGGGCACACTGGGCAGCAGCCCGGCTGTAGCTGCCTGTGTGGGCAGGGGCAGCTGTAAGTCTTCCTCTGGGTTTGTGTTCTGAGGGTTGGGCCTGAATTAAAACAGCTCAGTGATGTCATGATGTACCTGTGCTGCTGCTTAGCCTCATAATTTCAGGAATTATTAGGGTTCACAGGATTAGAGTTCACAGCTGCTCTAAGGCAAATTGGATCTGGTTCTTGGCTTACAAGCTTTGTTTCATGAATTCTAGGATTGAGAGTCCCTTCCAGAAACACTGCTGTAATTTTTTTTGTCTGTTTCAATTACAAATGAAATTCCCTTCCTTTCTTACCCAAATGAAAACAGCTTGTGGAAGTGTCTCAGGATTGAGTGGCAGTATGTGTAGGTGCTGTATGAACAGGGTGGCACTCACTGCCGTATCTTTGTTGTAAAGATACAACCCAGTTGTATCTTTAAATCTTGCTGAATTGGCTGTCTACCAGAAACTTTAAATCAAATGGGGACTCTGAACTTGGATGAATCTCCTTTGCTTTTGGCTTTGCCTTTGTCAGAGGGAGCAGGGAGAAGAAAGGAATAGATCTTGAGTAATTCTCAGATTTCATGTAAGACATTTCTCATCATTATTGTTTTCAAATAGGTTTTTGTTCCTCCTTGTATGTTACACCTTGTCCATCTGTGTGCACCACTTTTGTTCCAGCAGGCTTTTCCAGTAGTGCCTGTTCTTCTTTTGCAGTTCTTTTTAAGCTCTTAAGAGTTTTTCAGGTATAGTGATAAGTCTGAATCAAATAGTGAGGTGTCTTATCCCATCTGAAAGAGCTGGGCTCCATCAGAAGGAAAGCTGCTGGTGCTGGTGTGTAGGGAGCTGTGAAAGTACAGGTAGGTAATGCAAAAATGACACATCAGGAGCAGTGAAGCTTAAAGACCAAGAATCCACCACACAGACAATTATTACTGTGGGCCCATTGCCTGTGGAAGGATGGATATGCTTTAAAAGTTATGTAACAGATTTATCTTTCCAGAGGCTGAAAACACCCTATTCTTTTTACAGATGGATCTGCTTTCAAATTTCTCTTCTTTATGTACAGAAGAGGTTGCCTTAGGGGTCAGAGCTGCTACCAACTAAAAGTAGATAATTCTTCCAGCCACTGTTTTGTGGCTTGAAAACCACCTCTGTTCCCTCTTAGTTCTCTGAATGTTGTGATCTGTTTTATCAGATCATGGTCCTGTTGCCTGAAATGACAGCTATGGTCCAGGAAAACAGAGAAAGTTATATTTTCATAGCCATATGGTGTTTGTGCAAAAATAACAGTATTCTGGGGGTTTTCCAAAGCAAGCAAAATGTTTTAAATAGAGAATATTGTTGTAAACTATTTCTGTGGCTTTCAGACTCTCTTCTATCTGTGGGAGTAAGGTTCTGTAGTGTATCCTCGTACTAGATTTTTTTTTTCTTTCACAAATTATTGTACTCTTCATTTTCCACATTTAGCCAGTACTAGAAATTCAGCAGAAGAATGAATTAGGATCCTTGCTTATGTATGGCAGCTCTTGGCTGTGTGGAAGAAGCAGCTTGTCTTTCTTACTGCTCCCTACTTGCAGCAGGGAGAATATTTTTTGGAGGGTATGATTTTCTTGTTGAAAAGAAATCCCACTTTTTGCAGCATGAAGTTTAGTTTCCTTTTCTTAGTTTGTGCATTTGGGGTATTATGAATTTTTTGTGTGACAGCTTCTACAGCCATAAATTCTGTTGTGGAAATGCATGCATGTCCTAGCAAGGGCTGGAATGACTTTATGGCAGCAGCAAGGAGCTGATGTCATTAAGTGCCTTTGTGAAGGGTTAGGGCACCTGCAGTGTCCAGGACACAGGTCTGACCTGCAAATGATAAATTATATCATTTCATAAAATGATAAAGCTGTGCTGTCCTGTTTGGTGTGAGAAAGCACTGAAGTCACACAGCTAAAAGTACTGCCTTCAGTAAGTGAATGCTGTCAGCTTGAAGAAATGTGAACTTCATTTTTCACATTTAAATCCCCTTTGTAATGTTTTCTGCCATTATTTCAGTGAACCTCTCTCAGTTTTTATGCAGGAGATAAAGTATTTGTGTTGTGAGTGCTTGTGTTGTACCAGTCTCCTCCTTGGGGCTCTGGCTGAAAGGCAGAGTACTATAAAACTTCTGTGGCAAGGTGCAAGGCACTTGGAAGGCAATAAAGCTTCAGACTTGGTGAGTTTCCCATTTACATTTTGTAATTTTCCTGAAATGCAACTTGGCATTGCCAGAGAGTGTTTACCTTCTTGTGACTCTTGGGAAACCTGGCAGTTTAAACACTAACATCTAGTTCTGCTGGTGTTCCTGGGGGATGTTCTGCAGCTTGCTAAAGAATTCATGTAAAAAGTCAGTATGTCTCAAATACACTCCAGGTGACAGGATGAAGTGCCAAACTTACTGGTTTAGCTGTAATTCTGAGAGTAGAAAAAACTAAACTTATCTCCAGCTTTCCCTTATCTCAAAAATATATCTTATTCCAGCAGGAATTTCCCTTGCTGTCTCCAAACAAAGCTCAGTTTTAATTTTACAAATGGAAATGCATTGCTTTGCAGCTGTTGTGCCCATATGTACAGTTATGTTTTACTAAGGAATTTTTTAGCAATGGCCTCAAAATGCCTGAAGTTTGAAACCTTGCGAGTTCAAATACCTTGAAAATTGGCTGGATAACAGCAAAGAAATTGGGCAATCCTGACCTGGCACTGCTGGAATACACAAATCAATTTAACCCTGGCCTGCCTGGCAGGTGACAATGTGCCTTTCCCAAGGTGTGGGCAGCGGGTGGAACCCAGACTGTTCTGGGAGTGCGTCCCTGGGATGTCCCCCCAGGCAGAAAGCTGTTCCTTTGCCTCGGGAGGGGGCTGCTGTTGTGGGAGAAGCCCGTACATGCTTCCTTTGGTTTCTGGAGCCTTTGTGTTCTGTGCTGGCTGCCTTAGGGTGCCTTTGCTGGCTCAGTGCAGAGGTTTGGGTTCAGGTTCCTGTCAGTCTGCTCTCTGCTCCCCACAGTCCGTGTCGCTGTCCCAGCTGTATGGGCCGTGTTTGGGACCATGGGTGATCCTGGAATCGGGATCAGAGCTTCTCTCATGCATTTCCTTTCATCTCTTCTGCTGTCTGCATGTCAGGAGCACCACATTTCCTCTCCTGGAGCCTTCCAGCCTGCCAGGGTGTCAGGGTGATGTGCTCTCCATTTGCACTGCTCTTCCCACAGTTTCCAGCCCTTGTGTTTATGGTGTCTCAGATCTGTTTTAAGAGCTCTTAGTCCTACCTGTCAGCTGTAAAAACAGATGCTTCTGCCTAGAGGACCATTACAGCTCTGCAGGAGGCACGGCAGAACATCCTCTGTCCTGCTGGGTGTGGAGAGGAGGCTGGCAGGGGATGGGGTGAACTGAGGGAAGCAGTGGGAGAGGTGCTGCCCTGCCTGTCCACCTTGAGTGTCAATGGACAGCCTGGACCACACAGCCTACCTGGGGGTGGAATGTTTACAGGAAACATGGAAAAATGTTACCCAAGAGTGTGGCTTGCCAGCACAAGGTTTTCTTTCTAGTTGTTTGTTTGGGTATTGGGTTGTATTCAGGGCTTTTTTTTTTCCTCCCCTTGTAACCTTGGTTTCATCACTGGTTTCTCACAGAACAGAACAGTGGGTGTTGGGAAGACACATAAATTAGTGATGATGTTTTTGTGGTGTCCTATTTTTGATGTTTGGCTCAATTTTAAAGCATCCAGACTCCATCAGTAAACCTTGCACTGGGCAAAGCACAGGGCAGCAAGTTCCTCATAGAAATTTCTAACCCAGTGCTGGCTGATTTCATGGTGGCTTTGTTGTCTGTACTCTCAATATAAATCACCCCTTCCTCTTCCTCTTCCTCTTTCCTCTCAGCAAATGAAGAACCCTACAGATTTTTTTTTTTTCACAAGAGATACCACCTCTTGCCCTTCCAGGCCTTTTCCTTTCTGAATTAGTTAGTGCAGGAATACAGGCTTCAAGTGCCACTGAGGAAAACAGGAAAAGAAAATTAGTTTGCAGGGAAAGGAAAGAAGAATATCCCTCAATTGTATTTGTAACTCATCAAGCTCAATTTTGATTAAAGACTTTGAACATCACCACAGCATGCTAATTTTGGCTTCCTCTTTTAGTGAAGGATTGAAGTGCGGAGGTTCTTGGCAGCATCTCTTGACAACAAACTCAACTGAAATCAACTCATATCTTTTAATTGGTCTGGCAATACTACAGAAACATGCATAAGTAACATAAATATAATGAAAATTAAGTATTTTAAATAAACTTGGTGTAACCTAATAGCAGTAATATTTTCTGTTTGTATTATGTTTCCTCCCAGTTTGTCTGTCAGGTTCCTTCTCAAATAATGGGAATCAACCATCTTGTTCTTCTCTGTTATATCTCTGTCCACAACTGTCATGAATCACACCATTTTTTGCAAGGTTCTTGCTTCATATTGATGTTGTGATGTTCACAAAAAAAATAGGACACTGGGAGCAAGATGGAGGTATTAAGTTTGTGCTGAAGCATTATTGACAGCTCTCATTGTATATATCTGATTATATAAATGATTGCCTCAGTGGGAATTAGAGAACATGACAGGTAAAAAAGCTGTTAGAAACAAAAACTGCTTGGAAAGATTTCAGGCATGAGATGCTTTATGGCAACAGGCCAGAGGGTAATCCTGCCACAGAGTGCTGTGGCCAGGCTAAAAGCCATGACTTCTCCATCCTTATCAGCTGCATCACTTCAGGCAAAGCTGAGCACACTGACACTGATGGGCCCCCATGGCAGGTGTGCGGGATGGGATTTACCTGTATGGACCATTATGAGGGTGTGAGGGATGGGATTTACCTGTATGGACCATTATGAGGGTGTGAGGGATGGGATTTACCTGTATGGACCATTATGAGGGTGTGAGGGATGGGATTTACCTGTATGGACCATTATGAGGGTGTGAGGGATGGGATTTACCTGTATGGACCATTATGAGGGTGTGAGGGATGGGATTTACCTGTATGGACCATTATGAGGGTGTGAGGGATGGGATTTACCTGTATGGACCATTATGAGGGTGTGAGGGATGGGATTTACCTGTATGGACCATTATGAGGGTGTGAGGGATGGGATTTACCTGTATGGACTGAGCTGCCATTCCCTATCATGTTCTCCCCTCTCAGCTCCAGTATAAAGCAAGCCTTGTTTTTTGCTCTACAGCTATTGCTGCAATGCAGCTTCCTGGAGAGAGAAATAGGATTACACAATCAGAGTGTGCTGGTGGAGGTAGGAAAGCAGAGGATGAGCTGGGCTCGGATGAACTCCACATTTCTTGTTTGCAGGGTGGTTTTACCAGGTAATGGATCTACAGGGGAGCAGATCTTTGTTTGTTCTGTGGTTTGGGCACTGGGTGTTGGAAGGGGCTGCTGGAACGAGATGCTTCTGCCTTGGCTGTTGTGAAAAGCAGCTGAGGCAAAGCATGGAAGGAGCTGGTTAGTGTCACAAAGGGAGGGAGTAGGGGCAAGTGGAGACAATGACAAGCAGTGCAAGGGGCTGGATTCATGTTATAGGGCCTTTGACTGGGAAGGACTTTACTGATTGCAGCAGCAATCTGTGCATTGCAGTAACTAGCACTGAAAAACCTTGTGATTTTCTTCTTGTAATAGTGAAATTCAAATGCCATTTCCTTTTAGCAGTAACAGGAGACTGCTTGCCTAATTTCTCATCAGTAATTTTTTTCCCTTTGGCCAAGAACGTGATTGGAAAACACCTCTTGTTTCTGATGCAGGCTGTAGGATTCCTGCTGTTCATTTATTCATAAAAATTGGACCATTACCTGATTGTGTATGAGTTTAGAGTTTGTTGTTTTGCTTCTCTGTAGATTTTGGTGTAGTAGGATTTGGTTCAATCAAAAGGGTAGGACTGACTATGGCCATGGGTTCCATGGGTAGGTGATGTTTCAACAGGGAGTCAGCTGTGGTGGCTTCTCAGGGTGGCCTTCTTGTCTTGCTCCTCACATTGCTTAGTTGTTTCCTTGCACTGGTTTGCTCTGAGCTGAACTCGTGAATCCACTGGGC
The DNA here is from genome assembly GCF_014805655.1 of Passer montanus. Lineage (NCBI taxonomy): Eukaryota > Metazoa > Chordata > Aves > Passeriformes > Passeridae > Passer > Passer montanus. The sequence continues at coordinate 11,302,549 of NW_024373256.1, read as the reverse complement.
ACCAGAAGGGTTTGGTGATTTTTCTTCCTCAGATTAGGAATCTCTCTGGTGTGGATGGGAGCCTGAGTGATGGGAGCAGGTGGCAGGAAAGCCAGCTTAAAGTGGGGTTCTTCAGAAAAGAAGCTCAGAAGGTGCTACTACCCTGCAAACCCAAGGCTGGTTGCATCATTTTGGGATACAACACTTGCATAAAGCATCTTTTTTTCCCAGAAAATATGTAGAGAAAATGAGTTTCCAGAGTGATCTGATAAATGGTAGGAAATGGCTCACAGCTTCTCTTTTGTTGTTCCAAATGGCAAAGAGAGGAGAAAGGAACTGTTTGTTATATCTGGTCAAAATCCACATGCAGCCTTGCATAACTGATCCTCTGCTCTGGCTGGTGGAGCACGATTAGCAGGCTTGCAGCCACATTTCTCTCATCTCTTGTGAAACTCCAGCCTCTGAATATCATTTATTTATTGTCACTAGTTAACAGCAGAGAGGGAAAAGGGGCAGCTTAAGATGATACTCACACTAACAAAGCACGTGATGTATCTTTTGTGAACCTGATTACTGATGAATCCTGCAGTTGCATCCATTTAGTGAAACCCTGATTTTATGAAGGAGAAGGGAAATTTGCTGTTGTTCTTTTCCTCAGCTTTTGTGACAGAGCCCTCTTGGGTTAAGTACCAATGAGGGCAGCACTCTGAAGGTAGCCTCACTGTCCCATTGTGCTAATGCTGCTTACTTTTTAAACATCTCCCATAAAAAGTTTTTGTTAAATATGCTGTTCAACCTAACTACTAGCTCATTATTCCATACTGATTGTACTCATCCTGGATTTGTTATGCTGGATTTTCCCACTGTTCATGCAGCCTCTCTAAACATCACAGTAATACAAGGCATCCTTCATCAGTTTCTTGAATCTGGGTCCCTCTTCTCTTACCCCACCAAGTAAACTGGACTTGCTTAACTTGTATTAGAGCTCCTATAAAGATTTGTCCAAATCTTTATGGAAGTTTTCCCAAAACTGGTCAACACTTTTTAACTAGCTGAATGTGGTGCATAAAATGTCCCCTTGGATGTGCCAGACTGAAGAGCAGAGCCCAGTTTCTTGTGGGTGTCAGTGTTACCATGAGAGCTGAGGGTGCAGTAGAGATGTACCTTGATGAGCCTTCACCAGTGAGTTTAGCCATTAACACACTTAGTAAGCTCCAATTTATCTCCTCAAATTCCTATCCAGGTATTTAGTACCTGTGTGATAATGCAGCAGACTCATTCATTTGGTTAAACAGGCAATATATAAGGAGTAAATAAGCACAGTTCATGCAGCAGCCTTGTGGATTTTTCCCTAGTGGGTAACTTCCAGGTTTTGATCACCAGAGAGTCTTCCAGTTCCCAGTTTTTCTACCTTGCCTTCTATTCTGCAAAGTTCTTTGCTCTTTCCCAACTCTAGTTTTGTGAATGGACCCAGAGAAGTAAAAGGGACCACTCGAGAAACACGTTTCTTGCTGAATCAGATTGGCACTTGTTTCTTTCTCCATCTGGAGCCCAAAAATAATGTTCTAAACATACTAGGGAATTCAGTAACAGAGTCTTTTTAACACCGTGTACATATCTGTGTTTCCTGAACTGTTTTGAAAACTCCCCAACTGCTGTTCCTTTTTACCTATTGCCTGAATAAACAGGAAATAAGAGGACTTCTGAACAGTAGAATTTCATAGTAATTGTGCTTAATTCCTATATCCCCTTCCTTCTGAATGTGAAGTTCTCAGGTTTAATGGGAATTAAAGCAGTTGACATGTGAAGAGCAGAGGGGGTGATCCCCCAGTGCCTGGGTCAGTGTGAGTTACAGCAGTCACTGATTAGTGAGTAGTGCAGGGGCAGTTCAGGTGTGCCCTGCACACGTGCAACCTCTGGCTTTTCCAACCTCAACATCTGCCCACCAAATGAAATCCCTGCAGTTAGTGCTATTGATTGTGCTGAATTCCACTCTGTTCATGAGCCTTTTAACTTCTTTCACAAAAGCAAAACTGCCTCTGTGCACAGAGTGTAAAGTTACTGGATGTGCTAGGGTAGGAAGCAGCCTTCTGGCGAGCCACAGGCTGGAAAGCTGCACTGTGCTGGCTTTCCCACAAAGCTAAGCAGTCCCAGTTGTCCTTTTTATTTTGATTTGCCCTTCATGGTAATCCTCTTCAGCCAAATAAGACCCTTATCCTACTGTCTGCAAATGGTTTGCTCAGATTTTTGTAATTAACTTGGGGTCACCATTTATATAGTGTTATTTTGTTTCCTTCCAACTGTATTGAAATACCTTTTAATATATTTTAAGGTGAACCTAGTGATTACTGCTCACAGTACCTAAAAGTTGATCTGACACTCCAGCTTGTGCTCTATTCCTTCTCCAAACACAACAAGCCCTTAAGAGAGGCATTGATTTCCCTCTTCATGCAGGTCTGGGGTCCTGAGACCCTGCTCCTGAGTCTTGTGCAGCTCTGTTTTTTGAAGGAGGACCATGTGCTCTATTCCTTCTCCAAACACAACAAGCCCTTAAGAGAGGCATTGCTTTCCCTCTTCATGCAGGTCTGGGGTTCTGATGTTGAGTCTCGTGCAGCTTTGTTTTTTGAAGGAGGACCGAGACTTGGTGCTGAGTGTCCTGCATGCTTTGCTCTCTGCTTTGTGATACTGATGTGTTTTGTTCCCATTTCTTGCAGATGTGTCTGACATTTAGGATTTTGACGTCTTGTCTCTACCCCGGAGCTGCTATTTCTGAATACTGAATTCTCTTCAAATACTGTAGCTGCGTTGTTTGAAATGCTTTGTTTTTCTTAACAAAGTGTAGCAGATGCTTTCTAGGGTGTGAGGCAGGGGTTAAGGAGGGCTGTAGAGCTGCTTCTGGAGGAATTTGCCATGATTTGCATGAAATACACTGGTAACACAGTAAACATTCCAATATTTTCCATTAAAACAGAACATCTTTGATACTAACCATGTGCTTTTCTTGGTGTTATGGACCAGCCTGGCCAGAATCTGATCCCTGTTTTGCCTTGTATCATCATTGTATATTTCAGAAGGATGTTTGTAGCATTGATACAGGGAAATATACCAACAGTTGTTTCTGCTGAAGCCGGACATTACTTCCTAGCAGTGAAGGATTGTGTACTGAGTGAATCTGCCTTTGACAACTGCAAATCAGAGCAGAACATGACCTTAGTGCAGGTGGTTGGCCACATCCCTTCCAATAACAGACTGTTTAAACAGATTTCTTCACCAATGTTCTCTTGATTAAATCAAATGCAAATCCACGGAGTTTTGGTTACAGCTCCCACTTTCATGAACTGCACATTTTTAATACATCTTAAATGGATTTTTAATAGTTATAGTTGCATCAAACCAAGTTTTTTGCCCTGCAACAGGACTTAAATAGTCATTGTCATTCTCTTTGTGCATCCAACCTGCCAGGCAGGGTAATTGTGGGTATGGGGGGATGAAAGCAGCCATACAGAACAACAAGAATTCAGGCTTTACTCAGGAAGTGGCAGTTTGGTGTTAAGCCATTTGATGCAAGGGTTAAAGCAAAAGAAATCCACTACAAATAAAAGTCTACAATAGAGCTGTTGTCTCTCTTCAGGATGGGTTTCCAAGCAGTTGGACACAACATGACTCAGCATGAAGGGGCACAGTGCTGACTGGAGTCTCTAGATGGTGTTGCCATTTAACTTGTTAGCACTTTGCAGCACCAAGAACTTTTCATCCAGCATCATTTTGGTTAATAAGTTTAGCCTCACATCATCCAGGGCAACACTCAGCAGAGGCACAAGGACCTCAGTCTTCCTCAGAAGCTGTAATCCTGAATATTACTGCACTGAATAAGTGTAGTAATAAATCACTGACACAATGAATTGCTCTTGAATTTAGTGTTTTATACATGGTGAGTCTAAGCCCCTGTAGCTTTTCTCAGTCCTTGCCCCTCTGCTTTGTGATGTGTACCTGCATTAACCATCTGTCTGAATAGGACTGTGGCACTTTCTGTGGTAGATTGTCTGGCTGACAGGTTCAGTTTAGAGCCACCAGTTTGTTCTAATGACTGGTAACCAGTACAGGCCAGTTTAAATGTGCTGTTTACAGTCTGAGTATGTAGTTAATAACAGATTTTAAATTATGAAGGTGAGGGGTGAGGTTCAGTTCTAACTTTGGATCAAATCAACTGCTTGTTATGGGATCTGTCTTACAAATAACTGCAGTCAGGGCTTCTTTCTTGGCAGTTGCTCACAGTGCTCACTTGAGATCCCAGGCTACAGTCTCCAGCAGAGGAGAAGGGAACCAGAACAGAATTAAACATGTTGGATTCTCTTCCTCATTGGTGTTAGTGGCATTTGGATTGGCAGTTTGTCTGGATGCTGATCAATTGTCCATTTCGTGTAGAAAAGCTCTGGAAAACAACATGGTTACTTTAAAACTCGAACTCCCCCATTAATGGGTTGTGTGGATGCTGGTGTGACACTGTGCTGCTCCTGTGTTAGCACAGTGACCATCACATCACTGGCTGTCCCTCACTGCCCTGTGTTAGCACAGTGACCATCACTGACTGTCCCTCACTGCCCTGTGTTAGCACAGTGACTGTCACACCACCCACCCCAGCTGAGCCAATGCTGCTGCTGTGGCTGCTCTGAGAGAAGGGGGACAGGGAAGGTGGTGCTGCAGGAGCAGCACAAACTGGAGTCATGCAATTTCCAGAGACCTTATCAGCCTCCTGCAAGCATTGCATCTTCCATCTTTGTCCCTTGCTGCTGGTATCTGTCCTTGCCTCTGCCTGCCTCGGGCCCTTCCTTGTGCCCAGCTCTGCCCATGCTGAACCAGCAGCACAGGTCTGGGGCTCGCTCTGGCTGCTCCCTCATCTCCCCCCTTGCAGACAGGGTGCAGAGCCCTGTGCTGAGGAAGCATCCTGCCCAAGGGTTGCATCCCATAGCGGAGCCTACAGAGGCTAAAGCAGAAGCCCCTGATTTTTAAAGCAGGAGCCCCAGCCCGGGTGTCCTGCCTGGCTCCCTGCTGCACTGCAGCCCTGCGTCTTGGGGGGCACCAGCTCCCCTCCTCTGCTCGAGCCGCTTTAATGCTCTGATTACTGAAGTGGGTAAGTCACCACCTCGCTTGTAATAATTACAGATTTCCTCTGTGATTTTTCACTCGTCGGTTGCCACAGCAACCGTGCAGTGGCTCGGCCGAAATGCTGTCACAGGGATTTAAATCTGAAGCGGCTCAGCCTCTCTCTGCGTTCTGGTGCCCCCCGGCACCATGGCAACCTGGCCGTGGTAGCCCAGCCTCGGCCGTGGCACCCTGTGCCGCTTTTCCCTGCATCCCTGTGCCTGAAGGGAGGTGCTGGTGTTCTGTGGGTATCCTCATGCCCCATTCCCGTCGGGAGCAGTGTGCGGCGGGAGGTGCCGCTGGATGCGCGCTGCCTGCCACCGCCTGCAGGGAACGAGCCAAAACAAGGTTATTTTGTGCCAGTCGTGTGCCTGGGTGTCACCCTCAGCAGATTCGCAAACCAGAGTCAAATTAAGGGGTTTAGGGACAAAACCTGTTCTTCAACTTCCACAATTATTGGAAACTAAGGAGCCATTTCAAACCTTAACGCAGTCTGGCTCTGCGCCTCGGGATTTGTTTTCAGAGAGCCGCCGAGGAGGCTTTCGGATGAGCTCGGACACCCACGTTCCAGAGCCAGATTCTCTCAGGTCTGGGACGAGTCGAGTGCTCCTCTGTGCTGGCTTTGGCCGGGCGCAGGCTGTAGCTGCCAGGAGCCGGTTCCATTAGCCGTCATTAAGTGGGGCATCCCCGGCCGGGCTGCGGCGCTGGGCTCCCTCTGGGCGATGCCCGTCCCCGCCGCGCGGAGCTGGAAGGAGCTGGCAGCAATGGCAATCCCCACCAGCAGCAGCCTGCGCTGACGGGAAGCAGGCAGTGAAGCAGGGAGCAGCGCTTCCAAGGCAGGAGCTGGCTGTGGGAGCAGCACTTCCAAGGGGAGAGCTGGAGTTTGCATCCGAGTCCTGTAAGTGCCCGGTGTGCCCGCGGGTGGGGTGGGCGCAGAGCTGCACACTCTGTGCCCGGGGGGATTTGGCTTTGGGCAGGGGTGTGTGTGTGTGTTGTTACATGTCCCTGCCATGGATGTGCAGGGATAGCTGCTCCTGGTTTGTTTTCTGGACCCCTCGTACAAGAAATCTCCTGGCTGGCTCTGCTGTTCGTGTCCTCAGCTGGAATGGGGGTCACCTTGAGAAACCACAGCTTGAGATGTTTCCCTTGGTTTGGCGCAGGCTGCCTCCAATGATCTGTTTTATGCCTTATGGCACAGGAAAATAAATTCTGCTGTTATTTGGTGCTATTTATCTATCTATTTTCCTGATCTCTGAGGAGGCAGCTGTAAGATGCTAGGAATAAAATCTTACAAGGAATATAACTGAATTTCCTTGGAAATACCACTTGAGGGTATTTTGCGATACTTTATTTTTTTCAAAACTACAGAATGCTTGTGGAGCAACTAAAATGAAAAACATGGCTGTGCCAAAATTTGTTTAATCCATTGTGAGCTGGGCTGTTTTTGTCTGGGAAATGTGTGGAAATGAACATGGTTTGGATATGTTGTTGCCATCTTCATTTAAAATAATGGATTTAAAATATGCTTGAAGGAATGTTTAATACAGGCTTGAAGAGACGTTTTTATATGTACCTCACTGGTAAAGTTCACTGGAATATCAATGTGCAGGTTTTTTTCAGGGGGAACTACAAAGAAATTCCATTAAAAAATTAGAATTTTTGTAGCTAATGTAAGTTTTGTTGTACTTGGTTTTTATCAGCATTTGTGTAGCATTAGACCATTTGTGTAGATACTGTTGGCTTTGCATCTGGAACTTGCCCCATTTCTAGCAGATGCTTTCTCAATTCCATTTTTTGTTTCCCTGAGACAATGTACTTTCACAGGAAAGGTATAGGCACATCTCATCCCACCTTAGTTGTGCCAATAACTCTTGGATCAAAAATGAGCTGCTCAGGAGTTTAGTGGGGCACCTGGATCCTAGTGTGCCATAATCACAACATTCCTGCCTCTTCTTATTCATTGGTTTAGGGATCAGGAGAGTTTCCTTGGCCCAATATTTTTGGAGAGAGGGTAAACGGAGACAAGGGCAGAAATATTTTATTTTAAGAAAAAAGAAAATAATATTTTCATATCCAGCCACCAAACCCTGATTGGAGGGCACCTGAGGAGGAGAACCTGGACACATGAGTGTAGTCAAACTTTAGACTCCAAATGAGTTTTAAAACTTGATGGAAGGGCTGAACCTGTTCTGGCTGCGCTGCTGGTTCAGCCCTGACCTGAGTGCTGGTGCCATGAAGCAGGTAGGGATTGTCGTGTCCTGGTGGATACTGGACAGTAATTCCAAGCTGTAGGTGTGAGATTTTCATCTTGTGCAGTGCAGCTTGGTTTGTGCTTTTGCTGCAGTGCTCACAGCAGACTGACTTGAATGCCAGCTTCATGTGGAGGGAGAGAAGAGAGATGTGCAAAAAATCCCAGTTTATTATGCTTTTAGTGCAATATTTACTGTTCTGTCAAGACTTGAAGGACAAAACAAGTCTCTCCTTTTCTGTTCTTCTGAGGCCTCGTGAGACTGTCCAGCACTGTTGGTGTCGATAAATAAATAGGCAACCCTGAATAACCAACACTTGAGCTTTACTTGTAACTATGACAACTGTGTCCTTGACAACTTAAGTACAATCATGGAGTTTTCAATTACATCCTGTTCTATGCAAAGCCATTAAGATTATTATAAACAGCCTGTCAGCTTGTGAAGTGGGTTTTGGCAAAATCCATGTAGGTGGTGGATGCACGTTTCCATGTGCAGGTCTGTTCCTGGTGCTCCTGGTGGGAATTGCCTGGGTGCACTCTGCAGGCACAGGCTCACCAGGCCTTGGGGACAGCCACACTGCTGTTGTTTGGCTGCTGCCCATGAAATTGGGCCACATAAGTGTTGAGCTTCGATGTGCTCAGGGCTTTTTTGGCTGGGTCCTGCAGACCCAGCACACCTCTTTCAGAGTGTCCATCTCTGTCCTGACCCTGCTGTGTGAGCTCCATGTTGTGGGGTGCTTGTAACCACCTTCACTTTTGGAGTATGAGGCTGTGGTGGCCTTTGGTGGATCAAGGTGGGGGATGAGCAACTTCTTTTGCTTTGCTGTGCCCTCTCATGAGGATGCTGCCTTTGTACTGATCTTATTAAAATTGAGGGTTCCAGCTCTGTTTTGTTCTGCGTTTGTATAGATACTTAATGAAAAAATCCAATGCTAGCCTTTTATGAACACTAGATGTAAATTTTCTTGAAACTCTTCTTAACAGGACTATTCTATCCTATTTAATTTGAGATAACTTTGGCCTAGCTCTGACTGAATTGCTAAATTCTTGGTGATACCTTTACAGACTTCTCCTGCAAATGCTGCTGTAAACTAATCCAAATTGGTTTCAGAATTATACTTTGGGATAAAACCCCAGCAGAAGTAAAAGGACCTATTGTATTTCATTGTGTGTACTCAGGCTTTGATAAATGCACAGTCTATACTGAACTCTTAACTCTGCTCCTGGGACCAAGTGAACTGCAGTTACATACATCAGCATGCTGCCAGACCTCTTTATTTACATTGTTTACTACATTTAAGGGGCTAAAGCAGCAAGTCAGGATTTCTAATGTCACCTGTGCTCTGTCACTAACTGGTGAACTCATGCAGTTGTTTCCTGCTTTGATCTGCTGGATGTGGACTGCCCAAAGGAGGGTGGGGCTGTGCCATTTTCAAACAGCAAGTGCTGTGTTCTTTGGATCTTTTTATGCATGATGACATTGCATTACCTGATTCTTCCTCAAATGCAGTCTGAGGAAGGACATGATTATGTTTAACAGATGACAGCCTTGACTGTCTTCTGCCTTATCCCTGCTTATATTTCTTTGTGAAATTGTGGGGCTATTCCAGACTCAGATCTCCTTGAGCTGTTTACAGAAGTAAAATACCTGAGCTAAATCACCTATGTCCTGCTTGTTGATGAGATACAAGATAAATAAAGATGCTTGTTCATGAGCACTACAAACCAGGAGATTTGGGCCCCTTTAACAAGTCCAGGATGGACCTGGGTCCTGCCTGACTTTTCAGCATTGTCCTTTTTATTCTCAGGAACCACAGCTGACTTGCTTCTTCTGTTTGCAGTTCCTTCTGCTGTTAAAAGGCAGATGAAGAAAGAGCAGTGTCAAAGCATGCTGAGCTGTGAAGTAAAGACCCTTGGAGGGACTCCCTCCTTGCAGCCTGTCTGTGCCAGCTGACCTGGGGGTGCCAGGGCAGGCTGGCTGTGGGAAGGGAGGGTTGGCATTGCTGTGAGCTCTGAGGCAGGGAGAGGGCTCTGCAGCCTCTGCACCCACCAGAGCCCCTGTACAGCTCAGTGTGTGAGCCCACTACTGGGTTCACATCCAGGTGGATCCAAGAAAACAGGACTAAGAGATAATTAGAGATGCTTGAAATTTCACAATTAGCACTTAGCATGACTGCACCCTTGCTGTGCAGCCTAGAAGAGTCAAGCAAAGGAAAACAGTAAAAAAAAAAAGTAATAAATTTGCCTTTAGGACCCTCCCTGCTCCCCAGCCACCCCAAATCCACTCTTTGGAAGCCTTGTGAAGTAATTGCCCAATGCAGCTTGTGCTGCTGTTTCTAAACCACTTAATTGTTCCTGGTTAAATGGGTTTGGAGCAGCTGAGGGACAGATGAATGTCCCCCATGAATTTCAAACAGATTTCTGTGTCTTTGGCAGAGTTGCAAGAAAGAGATGCAAATGTGCAGAGCTGACTTCTCCTGCCATCCTGCTGGGTCTCAGTTTTGCCTTTACCTGTGCACCTCCCCAGAGGATGTTTTCCAGGGCAGGTTCTGGGAGCTGCAGCCTGGCACTCGATGTCATGCTGCATTAGCTTCTCTGCTAGGGAGTGAGATTGCTGCACAAATCCTAGTTTGTCTATTTTCTCTCTTGTATCAGGATCAAGCCCCCTCTTTCTAAAACTTTTTCCAGAGTTTCCCCCCCAGGAAATACAAGGTCATTCACTCATGGAAACAATACTTCTTTCTGCGTTCCCAGTAGGCTGCTGCTGCTGAATGACTGCTGTTCTCTCTAGTTACTAATTTGTCATAAATAATCTCTTGGTACAGAAATTTAGCAGCTGCTGTTTAAAAAAAAAACCATCCAATTTCACAGCATGAATTTTAAAAATCCATATATCCTTATGCTTCATGTGTGTGGTAAACTGGACTGAGCTTCCTCATTGAAAATGAAAATATTTTTTCTTACTAGAAGAATGTGGCTGTGACTTAAACACATGCAGTGGCAAACACAGTTTATATAATGCAAAATTACTGACAAAATTATGCAAATGTATTTGGAAAATGAAGGTACTGAGATTCACTTCAGAATAGCAGTTCTGTGGAGTCATCTGCACTGATGGCCTGCTCCTGCTCAGACAGCTCTCAAAATTACTGACAAAATTATGCAAATGTATTTGGAAAATGAAGGTGCTGAGATTCACTTCAGAATAGCATTTCTGTGGAGTCATCTGCACCGATGCCTGCTCCAGCTCAGACAGCTCCCAGTAGGGGAAAAATGTTTAGGGAAGACTTATGAATCTTTTTCTGGAAGGCTGTCACATCTTTGTGTTCTGATGGTCCTTCCCATCCCCTTTCCTGTCAGATATCTGAAATTGGTGCTGTGTTTTGCCTGGGTTTTGGGAATTTGTGTGGCTGCAGTGGCTCGGGAGCAGCAGGGTGATGGAGCGTGGCAGCACTGCAGCTCTGACACGTGCAGGAGCTGATTCTGCTGGATTGCAAACTGCTGCTGCTCACAGTGCTGGATCAGGCTGGGTGGGAATCCATCAGGAGATGGGCTATGGAGGCAAAATTCAGTTAGTTATTGTGGTAACCAAATAATGTGTGCTTAGACTAAGATCCCAATCACATCAGCTGATTTCCTGTGAGAGCCTGTGTGTCTAATGGAGATGGAAAAGACGCTGGGTTTAGTTATAGTCACATGTGATGTTGCGTGATTTATTCTGACTCTGGACTAGAAAATGATAAAACTTTTTATGTAAGAACTGTCAAGGAAAATTAGGGCTAAGCTACTTTATTTTTAAGCCTCATGCAGTAGTTTTTTTCTACGAGTAGTTCAGAAAGCCAATATAATTTCCAATTCTATTTTTGAGCCTCTAATGAATACTGTAGTTTAACTATTAAAGGACCTGAGATAAACTGTAAATATAATTAGAAATAAGTCACATTCTGGAAGCAGACATAGGTGTGGTTCACCTAGGGAAGGAAGAAGGGAAACCTGGTACAGCTGTGGAAGGGATGTTTGATTTGTAGGTGAAGAGGCATCTCATCCTTGTGGAGAAGGAAAGTTGGGCAGCTGGCAGTAAAACCCCCATGGGAGATGACTGAAGGGCACGAGAACAAGGAGTGAACCTTGGTGGGTTGTTAAGTATGTTTGCACTGCTCCTTTTGTGAGTTCCTGCAAAGCTGTGTTCACTTTTTGACAGCTTCCTAAAGACTCTAAAAAAGTAACACTTTGCAGAGGAAACTTACAGAGGGAGTTGGAGGTTAGAGTAGTATAGAGCAGATAAACAGCTTTGAGCTTAGGACATCAATCGAGGTGCTGGGCATTTTCTTACTGACTTAGGCTGGCATTTGTTTTTTGTTAGAGGGTGGCCATGAGATAAGAAATCCATGGTGTTGGGATATTTCTTCACACATTGATTATGCAAAAGTTAGCACAAGTAAAGAAAGAAGCTGAGAAAGAAAACATAATGAATTAATTAAACTAATCTTGTCTTATAAGTGAAGTTATGCTTTACTGAAAACAAAATTAACTAGTTCCCTCTGCAGTTGCAACCCAAAGTCTTAGGAAGGTAATCTTGCTTTTCCAGTGTGTGCACAAGTGTTGTGCAAGTGTTTGCTCATCTTGGCACATTGCAAACTACCTTGAATTTTAACTTGAACTAAGTGAAACCAAGTGCTATGTCAATTGTCTGGGGAGGCACAGGGAATTGGTTTTGTTCCTGACTCTTAATAGGTCTATGAATTTATAAATCTCTGTAGGCAAGAAGTTTTTTATTTTCTTTTATATATTTTGAAAAAGCCCACATGTGAAGGAGAACAAATAGTGTTTCACATAAAGACAATACAGAAATGAAATCTGTGATAGTTTAGTTCTGGGTATGAGATACTTGCTGTCATGGTAACAATAGTTCAGCTACTTTCCTGCATCTGGTCCTGAACATCTGCTGGCATGTTTTATTGATGGCATAGGACTGATGGAAGCTGTAAACTGTGATCTGCTGGAAGATCAGCTCTACTCTGAGTGTATTTGTTAAATAGAATTTTTTCCGGGTTTATGGATAATAGTGACATTTTGCCACTTGGACTGCAGGCCTCGGTCCACTGCTGCTCCATGGTGTGCATCCAGCAAGGTGCAAATGCCAGGCAAAGGCTCCATGTCCTACACAGAGCACAGGGGCCACGCTGATAAGTGTGCAGTTTGAATTTAACCTGTGTCCTGGATAATAATTCAATGACCTCTTTCATCTATTCCTGACTTCAGCCAGGCTTTCTGCACAAGTGATCCATAGTGAAAAGGGAGGCATGTTGTCTTTCATGCTACTTGACTTTCCAAGGTCATTTACATGTAACCAGCTGAGGTGGAACCACAGAATGGCTGAGCTTGGCAGGGAGCTGAGGGGTCTGGTCCAGCCCTCTGCCCAGGCAGTGGCACCTAAAGCAGTCTGCTCTGGACCATTTGGGTTGTGAATCTCTCCAGGCATGGGGATTCCGTGCCCTCTCTGGGCAACCTGCTGGGAGTTTTCCTGTGTTTAGCTCAGAGTATTTTAGTTTGTGCCCATTGCCTCTTATCCAATCACTGGACACCTCTGAGAAGCCCCTGGCTCCTTTTTTACTCCCTCCCACCAAGTATTTATTACACATTGGTGGGATGCAATCTGAGCCTTCAGGCTGGACAATCTCAGCTCTCACATTCTCTCTTCACAGAGTTGTGATTAATGGGTAAAAAGCTGGGGTTTTTTTTTTTCAGGGGATTTATTTTCTTTTATTTCCTAATGCTTCTCCTGCTGTCTTTAGTTTTAGATGAGGTTTTCCTCATACATTTAGGTGAAATCAAAAACAACAGCTTTGGCGTGAGAGATTGACTGAAAACATTTTTTAAAAAGTTCAACATAGGCTACATATACAGAGAAAGTAGAGGAAGAGCAAGGGCAAATAGATTCTGCCTTTACCCCCTGGCCCTGCTGAAGCTGGGACATACAGCTTTATGCCTTAGCAAGACCAAGCCTTTAATTTGCCTTAGCAAGACCAAGCCAAGAATCAGACGTGTGGCTCAATCCTGAGACTGCTGTGAACATCAGCATTAATCCACCAAACCATGCTCTTGGTGCCTTTGGATGGAAATTAATGAAAGGGGGAGTTGAACAGCACAGTAATAGTGGCTGCATCTATAGGGACATGAATAAGTGTTTTCTTTTCTTTTTTTATTTTTTTTCCAGAACATCAACCAGAAAGAAATCTCTCAAGATTGAGTCTTTTTCAGTAAAGATAAAATGGCGTCAATGTTGCTTAGTCGACAGCTTACCTGTTGCCTGCAGCAAAACTCCAGACTGCTGGTATTTGGTAAGTGTTTCCTTGTGTTTTTCTGCTTTGTACTTGCTAAGTGTTAACTTTATACTGGTGGACAGAATTCCAATTTGAACCTTGCTGGGGTTTATCCTGTGGTGTTGAGTCTTTCAAAACTTGAGGAATATGATGTTCTGCATCTTAGATAATAATGCAATTGTAGTCTAAAGTGGACCACAATTGTAGTCCAAAGTATATCTGATTTTTTTTCATTCTTCAAACAAGAATGTATCAAGTTAATAATTTGCCCTGTAACTATGCTAACTGAAGTAAAGCTCTTCAGCCTTGGAACTCTGCTTTTACTCTCTGGTACTACATGGTGCAGAGATGAGACAATCATCCATCAAAATGAGCTGGGTTTTCTCTTCGTGCTGTGTAGCACAACCTTGCCCATCATCCCTTGTGAAGAGGTTTTGTGTGACTGGCATGAAGGTGTGACCCTCACTGGGGTTGTGTGTTTCTGCCTCGAGTGAGCTCTAGTGTGAAATAAAAACCTGCCACACAGCTCAACCTGCTTCCTCCTGAGTGGCAAGTTTTAGCTTGGCCCTGACTTGAAATTTAGCATGTGTATGTCTATATTAAACCTGCAGTCTCTGTAAAATAGATAAAAAATTGAAACTCCTGTTGGCTGTGTTGGACAAAGGGGTGTGGAGTTTTAAGAATGTACATTCCATGTACTTTTATACTGAATACAGTATGGCTGAATATGAATATGGCTTTTTTTTTGGGACTGAGTAAATCTTAGTGTTTCTCTTGTCCTTCCACCCTCCTTCTGCAATGCCACTGTGCTCCTTCTGCCACTGCCAGGATAAACCAAGCACACCCTTCCATTTGCTCAGAAACTTAAACATCATTGATTTCCTTTTAAATAATACACTTCAGGGAGCAACTGACCTTTGACTAAAGAGCACCAAGTCGGGCGTTACAACTATTAGAAGGTATTAGTGTTTCAGTGCAGGATGTGTGTCTGTTTCTGGGAGTGACACACTGATTGTCCACCCTGGGCAGGAGCAGGGAGCCTTGGGTCCATCGTGGGCAGTGGGAAGTGCTTGCAGCAAGCAGGACTCATTAGCTGGCAGTCCTTTGAGCTAATCTGTCACCTCAGCATCACTTTGTGCTCCCTGTCCCTCCCAGTGTCCTGTACAATTCCTGCTGCTTCCCAAGCACAGAGGTGCAGGTGGGCAGTGGAGGACAGGTGCCCAAACTCCTCTTCCTTTCTCACCATCAGTGAGGGAGTGTAGATCCCCATAAGAAAGGAAGGCAGCTCTGGGCTCCATTAATCCATCCTTGCTTCCAGGAAACTTCCAAGCCTGCTAAAATACTGAAGCAAATAACAGAGGGCCTTGGCTGCAGGCTGTGTCAGGGACCTGTGACCTTTGGATCTGAGCACTTGTGTGAGTGAGCAGAGATCAGGAATGATGGAGCAAGAGGAGAGCCCCTGACAGGAGGAGCTGTGTCCTGTGACCCTGCTGCCTCACAGAACAGGCAGGAGGCTCTAGTGGATGTAGCCAAAGCTGGAGCTCCAGGCCATTTCCCTGAGCCCCAGCTCAGATTGCAGTGCTGCTGGGCTCTGTGGCTTTTAGGGAAGTGCTCAGGGTGATGTCCAGGAGCTCTCTGCTCCAGAGTGCTTGCCTCCAAGGTATTTTTGAGCACTCGAGTTCAGAGATTTACAGGCTAAAAAAGAGACTTACTTGTACATTACTCCCACAGAAATCCTGCAGTGCCATTTGGGCTGATACTTTATTTTTGTGGATAATGAAGTGACAGGGTAGCCACAGGGTGATGGAGGTGGAGAGGAGGGAATAGATTGCCTCTTGGTGGGTCTTTGTGTCTCTAGGCTGTCATTTTTCGGTTGTATGTGTGCATTAAGCAAATCTTCCTGTTCATCTTGAATCTACAACAAATTTATTTACACAAAGAGGTTTTTTTCATCCTTGACTATTTCTGTAGTTAGAAAATCTTTGTTACTTAACCACTGCACACTGTTCTCCTTACACAATGTTAAACCCTGGCAAGCAAACTAGAAATGGAAAATGGAAATTATTTAAGTTGATCAAAATGCAAAAGCTGAGGAAAACACATGATAATAAGTAATAAATGATAAGCAATACCCGGCTTAAATCTTACCCAAAAATGTGAAGCCTGTAAGTATCACACCCTTCTTGAAAAGAAGCCCTTAATCAGGTATGCTTTTGTTTTCCTTCTCTGTTTGATCTGCTTGATAGTTTGCCCTCAAAGATAAAGTTCACTAGAATGTGAAGGGTGGCAGAATGACAACAGAGTGAGTAACTAACCTAATCTTTCTTTTACAAAGCCTCCTGCATTGCGCTCTCTGTGGGAATCAGCCAGGCAGGGCCAGGCTGCTGGTGGAGAATGAGGGTGTATCTTGGTGTTACATCTTACCTGAATTGAGTTCTGTTGTTCCTGTCAGCCTGGTGTGCTGCAAGCTGATCACAACTGGTAGTGTGCATGTCAGTGGTTATTCCCTTTGTGCCAGCTCTGCTTTTATCAGCTGGCACTGCAGCAGGAAAGCTGTTCTGGCTCCATGCTTTGGAGGCAGTTGGTTGTTGGCTGGTAGGGCAGTCCCACAGCTATTAGGACAGGCTGGCACTCCAGAGATGTAGTTCAGTTTCCTGCTGATTACCCAAAGGGGTTGAATTTGTCTTTGAATCCTGCACTGAAAGCATGGCAGAAGGTCAGGCTGCTGCCTGAAGGTAGCATCAGTTTGCATTAGTGCATGGCCATGCCCTTCTAGGATGCTGATCTGTTCTGCAGCTTCTGCAGCCTCCCCAGGCAATTTTCTTATTGCTGGACTGACCTTACCTTTAAAACTTTTTCTCTAATATTTAGCCTAAGTTTCACAACAGGATAAAAATCAAATCCTTACTATTTGTCCTGCCCTCAAAGGACCTGGAGGCTGGAATGTTTATTTTTTCTTTGCAGCAGCCTTTTACATGTTTGATAACTGTTATCTCCCACAAGACCTCATACTTTTCTCTCTGCTGAATACTGATTGAGTCTCTCCTCGGAGGTCCAATTTTTCTCCTCCAGAGTCTGTGCCCTTCCAGTGCAGTGCACTAAGTAGACTAGCACTTGTTGAGGCTGTACCTCACCTAACTCAGCCTGTTTGCTGTCTCTCTGGAGAGGATAATAATGTTTAGCACCTGGGTGCACTGCAGTAAAGTCTGAGAGATGTTCATACTAGTTATTGACTTGTCCCCACCACAGTTACCACAAAGAGGCTGGAAAGCCATGAGAATGATTTATTCTCAGTCACACTTTTGTCTCCAGTATTGATCCTTGCAAAGACATTTTACTTTTTTTATTTGGTTTGTACATTAAGAGCCTCCCTAAGGAAATCAGAGAGAACAGCCTGGATTTGTGTGAGGGATGTGTGGCAGAAGCAGAGAACAATCCCCTTCTTGGGATTGTAGAGGTCAGCTTGAGGTCAGCTTCAACTGAAGCCCTGGAAACTGGAGTGCAACCTCTCCTGCTGGACTGAGGAACCTTTACTTTTCTGTCTGATCACACACTTTCACAAAGCTGAGCTATATAAAAACAATCACATAAAACCTGTTGTTGTAAGCAGGCTCTGGTACAAGGCAGAGTCTGAGCCGGACTGCTGTTCTCAGTTTCTTGAGTGAATGTGATACTCCCATCCAGTTTTCTTGTTCCTTCTGTGCCACAAAGGCTGGCTGCTGGCTGTTTTCCCACCTTGTTTTCCCAAGGGTGTTCCTTGTGGTTGGTTGCTCACCTCCAGAGGTGCCCTGATGAGCTCTGTAGCTGTTGAGCTGTTGGAAGAGAGAGGATGTTACAACTGGTTCAGATCACAAGAACTACAAGAGCAGTGGTTGGATGCTCCTGTAACTCTCCTGAGGAGCTGATTTGGGATTGTGCTGGGATGGTGAAGGGGAATTTCTCTTGTTTTTGATTCCAGGAGTTTCCACTTCTTCATGGCCTGTGTGGTATTAGTTTTTGCCTTCATCTTTGGAGAATCCAAAGTGTGTATGTGGGAGTGCTGAAACACAGACAATCTCATGTGGAAGAGCTTCTGATCTTGCAGCATAAGCACTCTGTAAATAGCAATCTCACTTTTCACAATGTTATGCAATAGTGATGTTCATTTCCCAAACATCTCTAGCTAGTCTGGCCTTTTGCCATTCCCTTTCAAGATCTGTTAGTAACAGATTCTACTTGTAACACATAAAGAGGACTCAGAGGAAATCACAGTCCTCCTACTTTTGGCTGTCAGGGCCTCCATGCTCTAAAAATTCTGTCTGGAAGGTGGTTTGATCGACACTGTGGAGGGGAGGTTGAGGCCATGCAAGGGGGGTTGCCTGTCTGCACGTGCCCAGGGCAGCAGTGGTGTGGCACATGGCATGTGCCTCCCTGGGCACTGCAGGGCTTCCCCTCTGCAGCCCTTCACAGCAAGACTCTTGTGTTTGAGAGCTCTGCTTAGGGGCTTTCATTCCTCTTCTTTTCCTTTCCTTGGAATTGTTCCTTCTCTTCGTTACACCCATGTCCTTTCAGTGCCTCCACTGGAGTTTCTCCCAGCTAATATCCAGTTGCACACTCAGGAACTGTGGTAATGTGAGTGTTATTTTTGGTCAGACACATGAGAGGTTCAGGCTCTTTCTAGCCCTGCCTTGATTGCAGCTCTGTTATCAGAGATCAGCACTCAGCACAGACCTGCCAGCAGTGGTGCTCTTTGTGACTACCAGCATCCCCAAATTAGCAGGGTGCACTTATATTAATTATGTTGCTATAGCAATGTAGCACTTTGTTAAAATTGCTGACTGGGACCCCTGGAGAGAAAGGGGGGCAGCGTGGGGAAGCAAAGTTGGGAAATGAGCTTTTCTGCCTGCTAGCATGTGATGACATCCTGCTGGATGAAAAGGAAGGATGTGATAAATTGGTGATGTTATTCAAGTGTTCAGAAAGATTATGTGTGATGAGAGCTTTGAGAAGTCTGCAAGAAAAATAGAACTTAACTTATTATGCCCACCTTCTTTAAATGGGATGGGTAGAAAATTCTGTGCAAATTGTTCAGCCTGTGTGCTCTCTGAATGAGGTTTATTAACCTGTGCTTGTGTTTTGACTTTTGCCATGATAAAAAAGAGACAGCTTTGTTTATCAGGGGAAAAAAGGGTGCTGTTCTTGGTCATGTCAGCTAAATGTAATTTAAGAGCTGTGGTAATGCTTCTTTAGAGAAGGACACTTGGTCAGAGCCCATTAGCTCTACACATTTGGAACATGAGAACTGAGGTTCTGTCATTTGCTCCTGTTCTTAAGATAATATAACACAAAATCCTCTTTTTCTAAGGTAGTTTGTTCAGATGCCAACAGAAAATCAAGGGATTACCTTTTATTACAAAGTTAATGCTGTTAGTTAGGAACCAGCTACCAGGGATTCTCAATTCTTGAAAACACCTTGCTTGGTCATAGTGACAATCTCAGTTTTTACCTATCCCTTCTCCACTGTCTTTTTGGGAGGCAAAAACCCAGTCCTGGCCTGCAAACGTCTATAACTCCCAAATATCCAGTTGGAGTAGCCTGAATTACATTGTGTCTTCTGTCTTCAGGGTTTCTGTTGCAGGGTAAGTTGATATTAAAAAGTTAAACAGTAAAAATATGGGCTGAGTTGCAAAGCTCATTGAGTACCTTCAAGATAGAAATGCCAGCTGAGCAGAGCCTGCTGCAGTTTCCCAGGGGATGAAGCACTACAGTGAGTGACCTGATTTATTTGCATTTTCTTGCACCATTAGGAGACTGTGGTGCTGATGCTGGGGCTGGGGGGAAGCAAGGGAGACAGAGCATGGCCTGAAAAATCCTCCTCCAGGCTAAACAAAGCAGGTATTGATGCAGCCATCCATCACCCTGTCCAAGTGCCTGGAAAAGCCTTTACAGGAGAGCAGCCACGTCCCAGAGCTGTGCTGTGAGCAGGGCCACAGGCACTGGAGAGAGGAGGCAGCACCCGTGTCCTGCTGTTCTCTGGGCCTGCAGAACAAAGCATTGCAGGGGTGCAGGAGAGAGGGCTGCCAGAAAGCCATGAGTGCCCAGGCAGGGGTGCCCAGGCTGCCTTTGGCAGGGCTCTGACCTCCTCTGTGCCTTTGGAGAGTGGCCCGAGCTCCTGTTTGGCCTGCAGAGCAAGGGCAGTGTGAGGCTGGAAATGAGGAAATGGGCTGTAAAGGGAGCAGGGCTGGGGCCATACCCTGTGCTCAGAAAACTGCTGCCCTCAGCTGAGCTGCGGTTCTCAGCTACTCCAAACTGCTGGGCTTCTTTACCTTTGTCACCACACGGCTTTGGACACGTCCCTGAGCACCAAGGGAGCATTGGGCTGCAAAAGTCTTGGGCCATATGGCAGTGAGAGGCTGTGTCTGTGCTGTTTGGGTGCCCTTAGCCAGGAGAGCTCCTTGTGTGTCAGTGCTGTGCCTGGCACAGCCTGGGTGTGCCCCCAACATCCCCTGGGTGTGCCAAGAGTCACCTTTTGATCTTTTACAAGCAGTAGCTTTTCCCCCCTCAGTGGAGCAGTTGCCATGCAGTCTCCAAATTTACATGAATGTTAAACAGAATGCCACAAAAATGGTGTTGCTGTAACAAAACCTATTAATAGCCCTGAGCACCAAGGGAGCATTGGGCTGCAAAAGTCTTGGGCCATATGGCAGTGAGAGGCTGTGTCTGTGCTGTTTGGGTGCCCTTAGCCAGGAGAGCTCCTTGTGTGTCAGTGCTGTGCCTGGCACAGCCTGGGTGTGCCCCCAACATCCCCCCTGCCAAGAGTCACCTTTTGATCTTTTACAAGCAGTAGCTTTTCCCCCCTCAGTGGAGCAGTTGCCATGCAGTCTCCAAATTTACATGAATGTTAAACAGAATGCCACAAAAATGGTGTTGCTGTAACAAAACCTATTAATAGCTTTGCAGAGAGGCACTGACGCATCTGAATTAAAGCTGGGGAGAATAATCATCTTTGCAGACTAAGTTTTCCCAAGATGAGCAGTGACTTTAAGTACTCAAAGATGCTTTCAAAGCGCGGTGATTTTCCAAATAGTTTCTTGAAATCAGGCTTGCTTGAGACATCCCAGCTTGGGCTGACACAAGCTGAGGCAAATGTCTCGAGTCACTGTTGGAAATTTTGGCTGAATGCTGTGCTCGGAGCACTGCCGAGCAGTATCACAGGATACCTTCTGTTTTCCTTGATAAATATTTGGTTTATTTAACAACTGTTACCTCCAAACACAAAACATTTTCAGTACATTGCTGGAACAGAGCTCTGGCAGTGAGAGGTGGGTATGGATGGAAGTGGTGCTGTCAGGGTTTCTTGGGCAGTGCTGCACCCCAGGTGTTTCCCTGTGTTTGACTGCTGGCCTGGCTGCCCAGGCATCTCCCTCCCTGCACCTCTGCCAAACTGGGGTGCAGTTTATTGGTTTAGCACATGGCAGCATGGCCCTGGCACAGCAGGATGTGGTGAGTGGCACCTTCAGACCCTGCTGCTCCAAGTGCCCAGGCAAGAGCTGGTGCTGCCTGACTTGCCAGGCTGAGCCTGGATCTGAGCTGCAGCTGGTGACAAGGAGAGCTAAGGATCTTCATTTTGGGCCATCCAGATTACACCAGCTTAAAAATGTCTACCACAGATATTAAAAAAGTCATGCCCTCTTCTTTCAGGTCTGAGTGTGATTCCCCCAAGTTAAGAGTATAAAGATCAGTTTGTTGTTGATACCGTGCTGGGTAGAGGTTTGCAGATTCTCCATGACAAAAATGTAATTGCCAAGAATGTTTGTTTAGTTCAATATGTAACCAGAGCAAGCTCATAGTCTCTGCTGATCTCCTTGGTAGAGCTTTGGTGTCTGTATTTCCTTTTTTTGCAAATGTGCAATCCCCATATTATCCCATAATCCCCTTAATGGAATATGTACATATTTGGAATATATGCTTACCAGAACTGTCTCTGTCATATGAAGTTTGCCTGAACTCTGGGTTTTAAAACAGTTATTTCAGAAAGGGAAGGAGAACCTGTTGTTGGTAAAGCACAGGAGATTTTTGCCTTTTGTTTTCATTAAGGTGTCACGTTTATTATGATTCCCTACACGTGTGGATAAAAACCAGCAAGATCAGAAAGAAAACTGGCAGTGACTGGACTCAGGTTTCAGAGCTGCACTGCAGGATGCTGGTTTATGTGAGACAAGGCCATTTACTTTCCTGAGAGAAAACTTTCCCAAAGAGTGTTCTTTGGGCTATTGAAAAGCATCATACTGGATTTTTCCTGTGGACTCCATCAGGCTTTTTGGTTATTACTGGTAGTTGTCCATCTCTGTGTAGGAGTGGGGAATTTATGGCAAAAGCTTGCACGGGGCATAATGGGCAGACTCAACAAAAGAGATGGAAAGAGATATGCTCTCAATACTCCTGTGCTTTACTGGAAGATTTGCCTCTCTTTCTCTGGGGTTGCCTTGTGATTTCACTTGGGATTTTTTGGTTTGTTGTTTGGTTTTTTTTAATGCCGCCTCACTGGTATTGGTTTTATTTTAAGACTGGTCAAAGATGAGATACATAGTTCACTTCAGACAGCTCAGTGTAATTGGTCTCATCTGTCAAGTGTTTTCAGTCAGGCAAAGTATGGATGTATCTTCTAAAAGGAGAGCACAGAAAATACGGTCTGTACTCAGGTTTTCATTATTTCTTACAGGACACAGGCATATCAGTCAAGCTGCAGCTAAAATTGACGTGGATTTTGATTATGATGGACCTCTGATGAAGACAGAAGTTCCTGGACCACGATCTAGAGTAAGTTTCCAAAGTATAGTAACTTGGTTTTTTTTATCTTTAGCTGTGTTTAACTTGCTGGAAAACAGATTTATTTCAAACCTTAAATCTGATATGAATAAATATAATTCCATAAGTCTATGCCCACTTTTATCAGGAGGTTGAGAATGAGAAGCTCATGAATAAAATGCCCCTCTCTAAGAGGCAGATCTGAGTCTCAGCTACCAAGTTCCCATATAATACTAATAATAATTATTCCCACAGAATAATTCAAAGCAAAAGAGCATCATTTTAATAAAACATCTGATCAGGCTTGGTCACTCGTCCTCCTGCTGAAATAGAAACTTTTCATTATATTAAATAATGCTTAGGTTTTGAAATGAAGCAAGAGTTTGAATTTGCTGGATATTGACAGAATCAGCATTTGTGCATGTGGTGGGTTTTGGTTTTTTGTGAGGTTTTTATGTTGTTTTTAACAAAAAGGAGCTGTCTTTCTAGAACCAATATACCAGTATCCCTTCTGTGTGACTCTGGCTTCTCTTATTTTCTGATTTCTCTCTTGTTTTCTCAGTTCAGTTGGTCAATATAGAAGAGGCAGCTTTCCCTTTTTGGAGATTTACAGTTAAACTGTGTTTGCAGCCCGTTTAGCTCTGCATGCCACAGGTCATAGTTTTGACTGTAATATTTGCAAGATGCACCATGAAAGTTCCTGTGGCAGGTAGAGTTGCCTGGTAAGCACACAGGACTACAAAGTTTGCATATGATTTATGGGATCAGGAAAAAGAAATAAACATTCTCCATTAGTATTTGCCAAATTACACACCTGAGACTGTGACATTTGTTTTTCTACAGGAATTAATGAAGAAGCTGAATGGCATTCAGGTAATTTGTCAAGTTTTCTGTTTTGGAGGGTGTTAACTTTGATTTCAGAACTTGTTTTAAAATCCTGGTTTGTATGTTTGTGCCACAGAGAAAGGTGAAACAGTGACTCAGGGTTTCCACTCTGAGTACATTATGTGTGGTTTATATATGCATTTGAATAAAATCTTTTGTAGTATATATTTTGAATACTGCAGGATCATTTTGCTAGCATCAGGGATTTTTCTTTCAACGTATGTGTTTAAACTATGTGTGTCTAAAGAAAAACTTCAGAGTTGTTACAGAGTGGCCAATGAAAACAAGGTATATTATAGCTTGAGTTTAAAAGTATGTCAGCCTAAGTACATATTGCCTTCCTAAGATGAGCAATTTCTCCACGTCTGTGCTTCATTTCTGTAGAAAAAGTAAAGACTTACCCTTTTAACAGTCAGTATAAAAATAGCTGTACAGATATTCCCATGCAGTGAATATAATGTGCTTTTTTATCCTAGCATCAGATATTTTTATCAGATTTGGCTGTATAACCATTAGTTGCACCTTCCTACGTACTGCCACTTTTGAAAGCACTAATTGTTTTTTTCCTTGAAGAATGCAGAAGCTGTGCACTTCTTTTGCAATTATGAAGAGAGCCGAGGGAATTACCTCGTAGATGTAGATGGCAATCGTATGTTGGACCTCTACTCTCAGATTTCTTCCATCCCAATAGGTAGGAGACAGTTGTACCAAAATGTTTTGTTTTGTCCTCAACCTGTCATTTTCTTATCTCAGGCACTACCGGGGAAATTGGTTGATTAATTTTAAAAAACAGAAGTGACATAATGAACACCTTGTTGTGATCAGGGACAGCTCACTGCTGTGTACTGTGTAGTGGTGGGTTTGGATAGCTGGAGGAACTACAAATTCTATACCTAAAGCTCTCTTAAAGTGCATAGTGGTGCCAGGAAGAAGCTCTAGTATTAATCTCAATTTGAATGTGCAAGTTTCACAATTCAGGTTGTATTTTTTGGCTTGGATCTGTGACTTTGTGATTCTGTAACAGTACGTTACTATTTTAAATATTAATAAGCATAATGTGGACATTTTAACATGAAATTATATGGTTTAGTTAATGTTTCTATCTCAAAATAAGTGGGGGAAAAAAAGAGTGAGCCATGTGGACTGCAGCAGGATGAAACAAGCCCAGCACTGAGCTGTGGCACTGACTGAAGGCAAAGGTGGCAGCTCATTTGTCTGGGAGAGCAGGCACAGGGCCTGGCAAGTGCCTGGGAGAGTCAGCTGATTGCTTTGGGAAGCCTTGCAAGCAGAAGCAAGGCAGAAATGTGAGCCCCAGCTGCAAGGCATACAGGTTTTGGTGGAGTTCAGTCCAGTTTGTTTGCTCCTCATCCATGGTTCCTCTCAGCTGCTCAAAAATACACTACTGCAGAAGCAAAAAGAGCAGAAGTGCTGGTATAATTTAAAAGGTAGATTTTGTACTATGTATAGAAACTGTGATGACTCAAAATCATCCCTACAGGCCTCCTTTCCTGGGAAACAGAATTTGATGATGTTCAGGTTGTTACCAAACTTCTGGCATCTAAGACCTTGTGACTGCTATGGGTGTTCACATACCCCAGCCTTCTTTGCAGCCAGTGCTGTTGGTGTCCTGCAGCACTCAGTCAGTGAAATCATTCCTGAGCCTGCAATGTCTGTAGCTTCTTTCCTCCATCACAAGCTCTCACTGCTTTGTATCTTTCAGGCTGCACTGAGATAATTTTGGCCTCCACTCATGAGGAAATAGGGGTGAGACCCAGGATTGCTTGGATACCAATGAGGTTGGATTTTAGGTTCTAGGAAAGGAGATGTGTTTACATGGCTTCCCATTCTCCACACAAGAAATTGATTTGGAGAAACAAGTCTCAGTCATGTAGTCAAATGCACACTCCAAAGTATGAAAGTCAGTGCATACCCCAAAAGAATGAAACTGTACAGACAGTGCACTGAGGCTTTCTGACCTTCTGGAGCTGGATGGTGCAAGCATACCTCTTTTAATACAGTTTTGTGTAAAGAATATTGAAGTATTATGGAGGAAATATTTTCTTAATGGGCAGAAATGGGCAGGGGCTCTGCAATTTACTTTCTCTGGTTGGTGACATAAGACAAGACTCCACTGCTGTGACTGACCTAAGCCATGTAGTTCCTCCTTCTCATGAGGCAATGCCCTCCCAAGAACAAGCTGGGTTTTATGCTAGGGAACACATTTCTCAGTCCCAAAGGAGCTGCAGTACAGTGTTTCTTGAACATTCTCAAATTATGGCTCTAAGATGTGCAGCAACAAAGAGTAAGTGGAAATTTCATACTTACAGGCTGACCTAAGCCCAACACACAACATTCATTTAAGTGTTTCAGTTGTACTGAATGACAAGATTATCTGAAGTTGCCCAGGTTACTAATAATGTCCCTCTTGGTGACAGAGGTAGGGCCTGGATTGGGAGAGCAAAACAAGATCACAAGGTGCTTGTTAGTCATCTGTGCTTATCTCTCTGCAAGTAAATCCAATAAAACCTTTCATGAATCTGTCAGGACTCCCCAAGATTTAATATTGATCTGTTACACTAGAATATATTTATCAGCAGAGGTTGAGAAGTAATAAGTGCCTGTGTGGAGAGATAAGAAATAAAGTATAAAAAACCTCTAGGCAAAGATGCTCTAGGCTGTCTCTTGCCGAAAAACAAAAACTGAAATAGTTTTTACCACACTTTTAAGGGCAGTTGTAGCACAGCTGTCCTTTCATCCTGCATCTATTCTGTCTAATAGAGTTAGAAACCCCATGGAGCCAATTGCAAGAAGGATGTTATTGACATGTTTGCCAGCAAACATCCTGGAATAGCAAATGAAACAATGTGTTTTTCAGTGCTGGGAAGGTCTGTTGTGTTTGGGGAGATGCAGAGAGGTGTAGTTTGATATTATTGACAGGAGCCTGCTGCTCAGTTCAAAGGATTCTTTGGGCTTTCTCCATCTCATTATTTTAGCAGGCTCGAGTTGTTTTTCCTTTTGCAGACAGGCACATTCATGAGCCTGGAGGACATGTACGTTCCTGTCACGCTGATCCAGACACCCAGCAAGAGAGATGGAGCAGGTGCCCTTCCTCAGAGCCAGCTCTGGGAGCAGATTTGTAACACTGCAAACCCTTGTGCTGGTCACGGCACCGAAATGAGTTAGTGCCTGTTTGCCATGCCAGCCTGGAGCTGTTTGACTTGTCTACCACAGTTATATAATGGTTATTCAAGCATTTACTTCTTCCTGGTGTTAGTTCCTGCCTGTGAACCCACATGCCAGCTCAGCTCCTGTCACACAGCCCGACCTGTCACAGCAGCTGGGCTTTCAGGATCCTCTCCTGTGGCATTCACATTCTCTTCAAAAATCTCTTTGCCCAGGATTTTTCTCCTGGGAAGCTGAGAAGCCTCAGAGAAAAGGAAAACAATTCTTATCTCATTTGCTTCTCCTCTGTTTTGCTCATGTGGAATGTGTTTGCAGATTGTTTACCCACAGGTGATTGTTTCATTGGGTTCTGCTGTGAGTTGTTTTCACTCTTTGGCCAATTGGTGCCAAGCTGTGTTGAGACTCTGGAGAGAGTCACGAGTTTTTATTACTATCTTTTTAGCATTCTGTAAATATTTTTTCTGTATTCTTTAGTATAGTTTAGTATTCTTTAATATAATACAGTATTATAAGTAATAAATTAGCCTTCTGAGAACATGGAGTCAGATGCATCATTCCTCCCTGCCACGGGGTGCCCTGCAAATACAACACTCTCCTCCTTGGGGCCCCTCTGAGGAGGCACAAGGATGAGGGAGTGCTAGGAGAAGACCAGACCCTTTGGCCTGAAGTGAAGAGAAGGAGAGAGAAATTCTGTGTGGGTGCAAAAGGGTAAATCAGGGGTGGCAGAGGTTTGTGTTATGCAGGAGAATGGTATCTCTGATACAATGGCACGTGTGGGAACACCAGCAGCAGGATTGCCAGTTCTTACAGGCAGCACCAGAGCTGATCCTTGAGCTTCCTGAACAGTAGTAGCTGTGCTTTGGAGATTTCTAAAGTAAAATCACTTGATTTACTCTCAAAGGGGCTCTCAGTGGCAGCCACAGGTGCAGCTCTTAAGGACACAGCTCTCAATGTGTCATTGCCTCTAGCTGAACAGCTCTTCCCATCACAGCAGATGCCATGCAGATTTAGTTGTTCTGTGTCCCAAATAGCCTCTATTATTATCTTCATAATAATTTTAACAGATTTATCATCATGACATGCTGATAAAACAATATGGATATTCTTTTGTTTTCAGCTAAAGTATTCAAAATTGAATTTATAATTGTTTTGTTAACATAGTCTCCTAATGCTCCATTGCTCAAACAGGATAATCAGGGCTGTTGTCATTCCACTGGAATGGGGATTCAGAAGCACAATAAGCTTTTGTAACAAAATTACCATTGTCTGACTTCTTGAGCAGTAGGGAAGATGAGGTTTCCAACTGTTTCTACAAGGAAATTTAAAAGATGATGTTAATCTCTGGCGTTGGTATTTCATACATTAGAGATCAGGCTTAAAATGAAATTTCTGGCCTCCTTTGAAGATTATTTTTCTTAACACCAGATAAATTGGTTTTGCCTGTAAGCAAGCAAGTTATCCTTTAGACTATCAATGGGTATAAATTAAGCACCTCCAATGTGTTCAAACTGAAGCTATCTTAGTTTCTTGGTAAGAAGGATAAACTGTTGCATCTTTTTCCAAGCAAAACTCTGTCAAAGTAAGGAAATGGGTGTGCCACAGCTCCCAACAGCAGTGCTGTGCTGTGCCCTGCACCCAGACAGGCTGCTGAGGGACAAAGAGCCCAGAGGTTTCTCCTACTTCAAAAGAAGTCCCATTATTAGTAGTTAAAAATATACAAGTTACACATAAACAGTCAAGCATGAAGTTATGGTTATTCTCTAGATTATGCTTTACATTACTTCATTGAAACCAGATAAAAAGAACTGCTTTCTTTCTTTGTTCTTTTTAATTAGGTTACAGCCATCCCTCTCTGATAAAGCTTTTACAGCAGCCACAGAACCTGGTAAGTGAATTAGAACATGAAGGACGTGAAGGAGTTCTCTCTCTCCTTGTTGTGGGCTTTCTCTTTTTCCCTCAGACTGATAGGGAATGCTAATGATTCAATTTAATTTATGATAGGATCTGCTTGCTTTACTTCTCACTGGATGAAAAGAGCTTTGTAGTGTTTAAGAAAACACCAAAACCTCTGGGAAGTTTTACAAAAAGTAAACATTTGGGTGTTGCAAGCACCTGATATAGTTGCAGCCACATTTAAATCCTAGTTCAAACTTACTCTCTCAAATTAATATTTTTAATATTGTTTTCTGAAGATTTTTTGAGCCTGAAAGCAAGTCCAAAACCTTGAGAGATAATATAATATCTTGGACATGGTTCCCTACATCTGGAATGCTGTGGGAAGTTTAGGGGGTTTTTTGAAGTTGGGGATAATGGCTGATTCCCATCTCCTAAGTGCACTCCAGCAGGACAAAGAAATGCAGACATTTGAGTTCCCTGAGCTGATTTCCTTTATGGAGTACTCATGTCTTCAGGTGAGAAATTCTGCCTTTCCCAGGACTAAAATACCTCAAGTTGTTAAAAAAGAAAACAAAAAACCCCAAACAAACGAAAAAACCAACCCACAAAAAAAAAAAAAGTCAACCAACCAACCAAAAAAAACCCCGAAAAAACCCCAAAAAAACGAAAAAACCACCCCCCAAAAAAAAAAAAATAAACCAACCAACAAAAAAAAACCCACAAAAAACCCCAAACAAACGAAAAAACCAACCCACAAAAAAAAAAAAAGTCAACCAACCAACCAAAAAAAACCCCGAAAAAACCCCAAAAAAACGAAAAAACCACCCCCCAAAAAAAAAAAAATAAACCAACCAACAAAAAAAAACCCACAAAAAACCCCAAACAAACGAAAAAACCAACCCACAAAAAAAAAAAAAGTCAACCAACCAACCAAAAAAAACCCCGAAAAAACCCCAAAAAATAAGACTAGACCCACAAAAAAAAAAAAATCAACCAACCAACCAAAAAAACCCCAAAAAATAAGACTATAAATGCTGGAGTTATCAAAGGCAGATCTGAATATTTTGTAAATACCAATATTTATGAATACTTCTATTAACTCATAAGGTTGATTTCTGAGAGTAATATCTTCTCTATAATGCAGCAGTAAGCAAAGCCTGATTTAAAAAATAAACAAACAAAAATCCCCAAACCAGTTAAAAAACCAAAAAGCCCAGTTGCTGGTGGCAGTTGCTGATTTGCCCACTGGGAAAGGGCAGGTGACACTCCTGGGAGCCTGCAGTGAAGGAACTCCTCCAAAGTCCCAACGAGTGGCACAACTTCCATTAGTGTTGGCAAAGGGGTTGGTGTTTTCCTGGAGGGACCTTTCCTTTGGTTTGTCTGTAATGCTCCACATACCCTCTCTACCAGCTATAAACACAGAATGTGCATCTGTTTATTGGAGTCCACAGCAGCTTGATGGCAATGTTCTATTTTTCTCAGTTCTGGGTATCTCATTAACTACAAAAGAAAAATACTCTTTTCTGCTTAATGGCAAATGTTGTCAATTGCCTGTGACAACCCATAATCAAGTTCACCACAAATTTGTGCTCTTCTCTTTTGAACGTGATATGAAAATTTACTTCTGAACTGAGATAAAAAGTCAAGTGTGATTTCTTAGCTACTAAACAAACACTTTGTGTTAACCTGTCATTAGCATCCTTGCTTAGCTTTTCTTTTAAGCTTGAGTCTGTTGTAACAGTGTTTTGGAAGCGAGACACTTAAACAATCTACAAAGTCCTAGCAAATCCAGTGTTCTGTCTTGTGTGATACTTGGTTTTCCCTAGGAATCCTGATGGAATGTCCTTACAGGTGCAGTGTGACCACTTACAGCCCTTGCTGTGCCTCACACCTCTTGGAATGAATATTTGTCTTGAGGAGGACTGAAGGATGCTGATAAATGTGCAAGCTTGAGCTGCATTGAAAATATGAGTGTTTGGGGGGAGGCTGTGTGTCCCCTCTGGAGACCCATTGAGACTTAACTTATCAAAGCTCAGCCTTTAATTTCAGCCATTACTTGTTCAACAAGAAAAGCAACAAACAAAAGAAAAGGGCAAATAAAGCTGCTTGGCAGTTGGCAAATTTATTGAGCTTGTCCTTCTCTGAGAAAATTTAATTTAAAATAAAGAGTAGCACAGTATGAATCAAATAAGATTACCCACAAAGACCAAGAGCAGCAATGAATCAATTTTAATCCATGACACAATTTAAATTAATTGCATAAATGTGACATTCATCTGCATTAGTGCACCAGGGAGGCTGAGGGGCTTTTTCCAGAGCTGCTCCTTAGAAACCCCTGTGTGGGCTGCAGGCTGCTGTTCCCTGACACCAAAATGACCTTTCCCAAAGGTGGGAATCCTGATGTGGCCAGTTCACAGCCCCACTGACACTGGAAGGACCTCAGGTGGTGTCCTGGCCAACGTCCTGCTCCAAGATGGATGGCTGTGAGATAACACCAGGGTGCTCAGGGTTTTATCTGGGACCTTGAAGACCTCCAAAAAACCAGCCTGTTTCACTGCTTCACTGTTCTCTTCCTGCAAAACCTTTTCCCTGTACCCAAATCAGTACTTGTCATGCTTTGATCCATGCCCATGGCTTCTCATCTTCCACCAAAGAGCCTGGCTGCACCTTCCAGTGTTCCAAAATGGTCTGTCTTGAAGCTCACTAAGGATGAAAATGCTGCTATCCTAACTGAATTTAGCTTCTCAAACTGAAAGCAAGTCATAAAGATTTTAAAGCATTATTTTCTGTGTGTAAGGAAAATTGAGATTGAGCAGCTAAAATGGCAACATTGAAGAGGAAATGTCAATGTGAGTTAGCATGCATCTTTCCTAAGGTGTCCTGCAAGAATAAAGTAGTAAGGATTAGACAGAACAACCTATGCTAAGGCAGGAATAGCAATCTCTACCTTAAAACTACTTGTGCCATGATACAGATTTCTGCCTGGAATTTAAAATTAGAATAAAATGTAACTTCTTTGATACCAACATATTTTCCATGTGATACTAAGACCTAACAATTCCTCTTCCTTTGTCTTTTTAGAGCACTTTTATCAACAGACCTGCCCTAGGAATTTTACCTCCAGAGAACTTTACAGAAAAACTGGAGGAGTCTTTGCTATCAGTAAGTTTGAGATACCTGTGGACTGATCACTATTATTATCACCACTGTTATTATCATTTTGCACTGTACTTGTGTTCAATTTGTCAAGAGTAATTTTCTGTCTTTGCTGACAGGTGGCTCCTAAGGGTTTGTCACAGGTGGTGACCATGTCTTGTGGATCCTGCTCTAATGAGAATGCCTTTAAAGCAATATTCATGTGGTACAGAGTAAGTAAAACATTACGGTATTTTTGTAGGTTTAGAGGTAAAAATGAGTACTTACTCATAATTAGAATTGTTATTACAAAACAAAGTGAGGCTTGGAGGTTGTGTTGCTCATGGTGTTGTTTATATTCTAAAATCTAGTGTAAAATCTTTATTAAAACCTCTTCGTCTAAGCTTTTACTTTATATTGACACAACTTTAGAAGTTATAAAGTAAAGGAAATAAAGAAAATGAAGATTGTAGTCAGCATGTGAAAGCCACAGATAGGGTATTCCTTGACTCCAGTCCTGAATACCAGCATTCCTGGTTTGTGGTTCAGCCACAATGTGGTACATTGGTTACAACTACAGGGACACTTATGTTGGGTTGTTTGGGTTTTTTGCAGAACAAGGAGAGGGGCCATAATAATGTCACAAAAGAAGAACTGGAATCTTGCATGATTAACCAGGTAACATTTGTTCTTTACCACACCTATAGATGTACCAATGGTTTGGGCTTGGAAGGGAAGATTGGGAGGATAAGTTTGGTTTGCTACATGTAAAGTGGAATCTGGGCTTTGTACATTTAGGAAATGGTGAAATAGAGACTGCTCCCCACAAAGATCAGGGAGTCATCAGGAATGCAGGGGGTGCAGCACAGGGGAGCCCCAGCCTGTGCTCACTGAGCCCCCACAGCCCCAGCCACCCCATAACTTGGTGCTCCTAACTTATGCACAAAGGGGGGACTGTGCTGAGGGCTCAGCCCTGCCTGAGCTCTCTGTGCAGTGATGTCAGGCCACAACAGCCACACCAAGGGTTCATCCATGGTGACACCGGGCTCTGGGAGCTGGGGCAGGGCTGGGGTGACCTGTGTACTTGCTGAAGGGGAGGCTGTAACAACTGGTGGTGCCTGATGGAAGAGGAGCTCAGGGGGCAGTGGGGGGGATGTTTTCTGACCCCACTGTGTGCTCTGCTTGCAGCCCCCTGGCTGCCCTGACTACGCCATGCTCTCCTTCATGGGTGGCTTCCACGGCAGGACCCTGGGTAAGCTGTCCCTTGTGCCCCCTCAGCTCAGTGTGCTTGTCCTTGCATACACAGTACCAGTGGAAAAGCTGGAGGTTCATTAAGGTTTGCCTTGGGAGCCCCACCAGCAGTGGAGTGGTTGTGTGACAGTAGGAATTGATTATATGGTTTTTGAAAAATTCTTCTCAGACAGACTCTTATCTTCATTCTGAATCTGCAGTTTCCTGTCTGTACTCATGAAAATCTAACTCCTGGGGTAAAATAACCACAAACATGCTGTCACTCACTTTTACTGGTTTATATCAGCTCAGTCCCTGTTTTAAGCATGTTACCTGAGAGTGCTGTAGCTGTGAGCTATGTGTCTTTGGAGGGATGAAACCCACCTTGTCTGAGCAACCTGTTCAGACTGACAGAGGTTCTCCTGCTCTTCTGGAGCAGAGCATGTGGAATCTGATGCTTAAGATCTACAGCAATCCATTTAGGCCTGACTAAATCCAATTACCCAGTATTTCAGAAGACAGTAAAAACACAGAGCAGTTAAGAGAATTCTACAGTCAGGCCATTTTTCACCTCTTGGTGGCTTTTTTTCTTGTATTGATCCTAGATGGGTATTATTTTAATTTTTCCCTCTCTGGGCTTAGGTTGCTTAGCTACAACTCACTCTAAAGCAATTCACAAACTGGACATTCCCTCACTGGACTGGCCTATTGCTCCATTTCCAAGGCTAAAGTATCCCCTGGAAGACTTTGTGAAAGAAAATCAACAGGAAGAAGCCCGTTGTTTAGAGGAGGTAAAAAATTCCCTGGCAGCTTTCTGTTGTTTTTGATTTGAAATAATGAATAGTGTTGGTAGGATTAGTGCTTTTCACTAAAAGAATGTTTTCAGGGATTGGAACAGCCTGTGATTGGAGCAGCATTCAGTGTTGTTTACAGTCAGACCTTTCTCCCTGCCAGCTCCCTGGGAATTCAGGGCTGCATGAGTGACACCAAAGTGAAATTTCACCCCCAGAACTTGGTTGGATCACAGTGAACTCACCTGCCAGCTCTTGCCAAAGGGCCATGGGCTGAGAGAGAGCACAGTGTGGGTGACTGTGGATAACCCTCTCTGCAGAGATGACCTCTAAGAGTATTTCAGCCTTTCCAGCTTCTCCATGGCAGCTTCTGGTGTGCAGAGATGGACCTGCCAGTCCACTTGGCCAAACCTGCCTCACTTCAGAGAGCACAGCACAGCAAGTGAACTCCCTGGGCTGCCCCAGGGTGGCTTTGGTGGGAGAAGTGGAATGCTGAATGCTGTTATTTTAGAAACAAATAAGCCAAAAAAGCCAAATATTTTCTTAGCAAGTCTGTGCTGGGCTTACTGCCCCCCTTTGGAAACCACTGCTTTGCACAGCCTGCAGGGGCCATGGCCCTGAGGGCTGTGAGAGGGATTTCAAGCACAAACACACCATTAATTGCAGCAGCTGGCACCAGGAGGTTGAGAATTATCTGTCAGCCCCTTACAACAGGTTTTTTGCACTATTTCATCTGATTAATTTTAATATATCTGAAGTGGGTGACTGGGAAAAGTGAATTTTCCAGATTACTTTTTCTAATGCATTAGCAGAGTTTTGGTTTCTGACACAAAATCTATCTCCTTCCATATCACTGAAGTGGAATGACAGCAGTGGCCCAGTGAGCTGCAGTGGTGCACAGAACACGGCCAGCTGAACCTGGCTAGTAAATAAGTGTGCAGCTAGTTACAGTGTAATTAGGACATGGTTTAAACCTGTTCAGGAGCAAGAAGGCAGTGGTAAATGCTGGAGGAACTACTTATTCTTTTGTGCCTCCTGATACCTTTGTAGCCAGGAATGTCCATGCAAAGTTGCTAAACCTGTTCAGGAGCAAGAAGGCAGTGGTAAATGCTGGAGGAACTACATGTTATTCTTTTGTGCCTCCTGATACCTTTATAGCCAGGAATGTCCATGCAAAGTTGAAGTTCTGATGAGATTTCATCTAGCTGGGAGGAAATGTACAAATGTTCTGGAAGGAGGATGTGCCATAAGTGTTTGATTTGCAGGTGGAAGACCTGATTGTAAAGTACAGGAAAAAGAAGAAGATTGTGGCTGGAATCATTGTGGAACCAATACAGTCAGAGGGTGGGGACAATCATGCTTCAGATGACTTCTTCAGAAAGCTGCGAGATATTGCCAGAAAGGTAAGAAAACATTTTTCTGGGCACTCAGGAGTAGCTAAAACATGCACCCACACACTGTGGGTGTCTCCAGAGGCTTTGCCCTGCCCCAGGCTCTTGGAGGGTTTCACAGGCCTCCTTAGCAGCAGTCAGGGTAGGTATGTACACATAGCAGCAATCCCTGCTCTCTTCCATTTGATTCACACTAAATAAATAATCTTCTATTTTTAAAGTTAGAGAGAAATTACTCTGATTCATTAGCTGTGAATTCTGCAGGTGTGTTCTTTAAATGATCATGCTTGTTCATTGAGGAGGTTCTGCTTCTGAAGAAGCGGGTTGTGAAAAGTATAAATGTTTAATGACACGTTGTCTGAAAAGGCAGCTTTTCATGCCCCCTAAAATGACCAGTTCATGCTGCTGCTGCTGCCTCTGTGCCACGTTGTGAAAAGTATAAATGTTTAATGACATGTTTTTAATTGAAAAAAAAAATGCTGAAACACAGCTTGAGTCCAGCCACAGTGCTGATGTTACAATAAAGCAATGAAATGGACAGATGTCTTCATATTTGGAATGTAAAGTTACCTATTTAGAAGCTATGACCCTCAGTAATATTTACTCCATGCTTTTTTTCACCCTCAAAATATCTGTGTGCTGAAGAGATGCTGCCAAAAGCACTTACCTATTGTTTTTAAATACAGAATTATGACATACCTTGCTGTCCCTATCACAAAGTTTGGACAAAATAGTCCTTCACATAAAAACCCCACATTGCCAGCTCACAAGTAGCTCTTTCAGCAGAGTTGTCTGAAAAGGCAGCTTTTCATGCCCCCCTAAAATGACCAGCTCATGCTCCTGGTACTACCTGTGTGCCACAGAATGCCCAACTCTGACTGGGGGAGAGACTTTGTATTTCTAACAAAC
This sequence comes from Passer montanus, assembly GCF_014805655.1. Lineage (NCBI taxonomy): Eukaryota > Metazoa > Chordata > Aves > Passeriformes > Passeridae > Passer > Passer montanus. The sequence goes on along the minus strand of NW_024373256.1, from coordinate 11,266,650 downwards.
AAAGCCCCTAGAAATGACACTCTGCTTCCCTCAGGGGCTTTGGAAATGTCACCTCTGCTCCTCCCAGATGTTTTCAGGTATCCTCTAGAAATGCTCAAGACTATATAAAAACATGATGATGTTACTTGATAAATATGGGTAGAAAACAAGTTTCTAGTGCCTTCCTGAAAAAAGAGCTGAAATTTCAATTATGAAATCTGACACATGAGTGGCATTGGTGGAGGGGTTGAGGAGGGGAGTGAAGGGAGAGGAAGGAGGGGTTGATGGCTTGTGTTGATGTGCTCACTAAGGGAGGTGTTTCTGCTTTGGGAAGGAGGGCTCACACTCCCTGCTCCTCACGTGTCTCTGCAGCATGGCTGTGCTTTCCTGGTGGACGAGGTGCAGACAGGAGGTGGCTGCACAGGAAAGTTCTGGGCACACGAGCACTGGGGCCTGGATGACCCAGCTGATGTGGTAACATTCAGTAAGAAGATGATGACAGGAGGATTTTTCCACAAAGAGGAGTTCAGGCCAAACGCGGTAAGATTTTTAATGAAACTTGGACTCTGTGCTGGTTGGTGACCCCTGAGGAGTGACTGTGACATCCAAGGAAGGGACAAAGTTTCCTCCAGCAGTGCAGGTTCAGCTGGATGGGGCTGCTGTTTTACAGAAACTTGCTGTGTGCCCACACAACAGTTGTCATCACCTATTCACTTTTCAGTTGTTGTCAGTCACCAAGGTCATAAAGCTGGTGGGGGGGAGAGGAGAGCTGGGTCAAGCCTAATGGAATAAACCTTCAGTACAAAATCCAGCCACAAACTGACACCTTCTCCTGTAGGGCAACTTGGGAATTTCAGAGCTTGTATGTCAGCATTACAGATTCTGTCAGCAAAATTTCTTCTTTGCACTAATGACATTTTAGATGTAATAAATGAAAAGTCATATTAAGGGGAAGAGCATAAAGCTTGATGTAAAGCCTGTATAGATGATGCTGATTTCCTGTCATCTCTAGCTGTGTTTCAATGAGACATCAGAGTAGCAAGGCAGACTGCACTAAATGAGAAGCATGAAGTGATCACCCTGTGTTTCAGCTCAGCAATGGGATTTTGCTTTACAACATAAATAAGGGTGGTTGGTGAGATTAGTGCATGCCTTTTCATACACCATATTTGCACTGCCAGTGTGATGCTTTGCTTTTCTTAATTTATAGTGATTTGCCTGTTAACATGTTCCCCAACTCTTTTTCCCCTCTTTCTCACTAAGGGAGGTGTTTCTGCTTTGGGAAGGAGGGCTCACACTCCCTGCTCCTCACGTGTCTCTGCAGCATGGCTGTGCTTTCCTGGTGGACGAGGTGCAGACAGGAGGTGGCTGCACAGGAAAGTTCTGGGCACACGAGCACTGGGGCCTGGATGACCCAGCTGATGTGGTAACATTCAGTAAGAAGATGATGACAGGAGGATTTTTCCACAAAGAGGAGTTCAGGCCAAACGCGGTAAGATTTTTAATGAAACTTGGACTCTGTGCTGGTTGGTGACCCCTGAGGAGTGACTGTGACATCCAAGGAAGGGACAAAGTTTCCTCCAGCAGTGCAGGTTCAGCTGGATGGGGCTGCTGTTTTACAGAAACTTGCTGTGTGCCCACACAACAGTTGTCATCACCTATTCACTTTTCAGTTGTTGTCAGTCACCAAGGTCATAAAGCTGGTGGGGGGGAGAGGAGAACTGGGTCAAGCCCAATGGAATAAAACTTCAGTACAAAATCCAGCCACAAACTGACACCTTCTCCTGTAGGGCAACTTGGGAATTTCAGAGCTTGTATGTCAGCATTACAGATTCTGTCAGCAAAATTTCTTCTTTGCACTAATGACATTTTAGATGTAATAAAAGTCAAATTAAGGGGAAGCGCATAAAGCTTGCTGTAAAGCCTGTATAGATGATGCTGATTTCCTGTCATCTCTAGCTGTGTTTCAATGAGACATCAGAGTAGCAAGGCAGACTGCACTAAATGAGAAGCATGAAGTGATCACCCTGTGTTTCAGCTCAGCAATGGGATTTTGCTTTACAACATAAATAAGGGTGGTTGGTGAGATTAGTGCATGCCTTTTCATACACCATATTTGCACTGCCAGTGTGATGCTTTGCTTTTCTTAATTTATAGTGATTTGCCTGTTAACATGTTCCACAACTCTTTTTCCACTCTTTCCCAAGCCCTACCGGATTTTTAACACCTGGCTTGGAGATCCATCCAAGAACCTTATGCTTGCTGAAGTCATCAAGGTTATTAAAACAGAAGACCTTCTAAACAATGCCACCCATGCTGGGAAAGCACTGCTGACTGGGCTGCTGGATTTGCAGGTAAACATCTGGAAGGATTGTGGATAAGAAGGAGAAACTGGTGCTGAAGCAGGATCTGACCTGATCCAGTTTAAACACTTGGGCTGAGGAGATAGAACTGGGGTCTAGACCATTATTGTGACTTCAACACAGGCCTGAATAACTGTGTCCCATTTGGAAATATTGAAGAAAACTTTCTTTTACTAACTTAAAATGCTGGGTTTATATAGCTTTATCCAATATAAAGGGTGATCCCCAAAATATCTCAAGATACATACTGCAGCTAATTAAATTACTTTGCTAGAAGATTTTGTTATCATAACCCATCGGTATTTCCTTATCCTAAAGTTCTTTTCAAAGGAAGGTCCTTGCATATTTTTTTCCAATTCTGCAATGGGCTGTTGAAATAAGAAAATTGTATCTTTCCCTCCTTTGTTTAAGGGAAATTCCTTACAGCTTCTACTGTGGAGCTCTACAGACAGGCATTTAAAGATAGGCTTGCAGGTGCTCACCTCCCAAAGGCATTTTGTATAGAATAATCCCAGACACAGTCTCTGCTCTCTCCACACCTTTAAGACATAGCAGGCAGGAGAACAGAGAATACTATATGCTCATACTTTGGAGGGCCAGAATACAACTAGTCCTATCCAAAAGATGGGGACTGTGATTGAGAATAAGTGATGCAGATACTACTGGCAAGTGTCTCAGTGCAGGGGAAGAATGAGCTGGTTTCCAGCCCCAGTGCAGATGGTTTATGCTCAGGTTTTCCTGGAGTCCACTGTAGATACAAATAAAGTGTGTTATGCTCGTTCCAAAGAATATTTTGCTTGACCCAGCTCATGGGTCAGACTCATTGTTCCTCCCTGCTGTGTGTGGGGCTCTGCAGGCTGAGCAGAGCACGGTGTGAGCCTCGCTGCGCTCCAGCGGAGCGAGGAGGCAGCAGGGTGCCCACCTGGCAGAGCCAGCCTTGCCACCAGGTGCCCTCTGTTGCAGCACCTGCCATGTGCTTGTCTCTCCTCCCTCTGCAGGCTCGTTACCCCCATCTCATCAGCAGAGTGAGAGGAAGAGGAACATTCTGTTCGTTTGACACTCCAAATGATGCAACTAGAAACAAGTTAATTACAATAGCCAGAAACAAAGGTAAGAAACTTTGTGTGTGTGGATGAGCTTCACGTGTAGCATTCACATGGGAAGGTAATGCTTCACATTTTCCTTTTCATATCATGCATGAGTATTTCAGTATTAGAGGACAGTAGTGAAATGACAAGGTTGGATTTAGACTTTTCTGGAAATGTTGTCAGAGACCTCAGAGCAGTCTGTTGCACGGTGTGTACATTTACCAGCAGGTCTGAGGTTACTGGAAGAGGTCTGTGTAGGGGATGAGTTTTTGTGACATCAGGTTCAGTGACTTTAGGTGCCCATGGACATGGCTTACTTCTAGAAACAGGAAAGTTAGAAGAAAGTCAGTGTCACTCAGGAAAACACAGAGAGAAGAACGATGAGTTTTGTAAATACATAATTCCTATACCTAGGAATACCTAATGATTAAATACAAGTGCCTAAAATGGGCCCAGATCTACAGTGACATGCCTCTTTTCCCACAGAACTGTTCACAGCTGCAGGCCCAGGTATCCAGAGGGGAAGCTTGAGATCCACACCTAACATTCTCTTTGAATTTAACTGTGTGGGTCCTGTGTTTGCTGCTGTCTGTTTTTGCTGTTACTCCTATCTCTTGAAAGAAGCAGGCAGGGTTTGTCTAAACTGTGGTGAAACCAAACTTTTATAGTGTAAAAGACACCATTTTTTGTTCTTGGAAACTAAGCCAGCAGGGAAAGAAGGCAAGTGGTTTGTTTCATGGTAAACCAAGGTTCTGCTTTGAGGTGGGTAAGCTCAGCTTAGTAATATGTGTTCCCATTCAAACATTTCTAAAAATTTATTTTGGCCTAAAAAGTGCATTTAAAGCACCGCAGGGAGAGTTTTTCAGGCACTGAGACATTTTAACTTGTCATTAAAAACAAATCAGTTTAAAAACCAATGCAAAGAAACTTCCTGTGTCTTGTGGCACCAGGACACTTGACCAGGAGAGTACTGCAGCTCTGAAAGCTCAGATGCTGTTTGAGCTCTGTGCTGGATGGATTCTTTCCATTGCTGTCAGGATGAGTCCCAATACTCCAAGTGTTTTATAGAACAGCTCCAGGCACCCACAGTGTTCTTCTAAGCTGCTGTGAAGCTTGAGGCCATTCACACCACAATGTCTGGATCATGGTGTGGCTAGCAGGATTTGGGGAGCTTCTGTTGGCCTTCCACAGTGAGGGTATCCCCATTCAGAGACCTGAATTTTTCTGGATATTTGGCAAAGATGGAAATGACTAGAGGACCTATTCTGTTCTCATTTCAGGTGTTGTCCTGGGAGGCTGTGGAGACAGATCCATCCGTTTTCGTCCCACGCTGATCTTCAAGGACCACCACGCGCACCTCTTCCTGAACATTTTCAGTGACATCTTAGCAAACTTCAAGTAAAAAGCAGTTCCCTTGCACTGAACAGCTGATTATGAAATTAGTTTGCATTAATTCATGTCTTCTCTACTTACAAGATAAGTGTAAAGTCATAAACTGAGGTTTGTGTTCTGTCTGTAATCCTGCCCAAGGCAAGCTGCTCCATGCACACGCGCCCCAGGCAGAGCATTGGCACTGGTCACCAGCAGGTACATGCAGCTGTCCCTCACTGTGCACCCCTAGAACCTCCCTCTTCTGGCCTGGGCCATGGTAACTGCAGAGTCCTCCCTACAGCCACGTCCCTGACTCTGCACTGTCTGAGCATCCAGAAGCTCAGCAACGAGCGTGGCCACTCGGAGCCACACGGCTGCCGCACAGAGTGCCGCTCTCCAATGGCAGCTGGGATCCAATCAGTGTTCCAAGGAAAGCTCTGCTTTCCACCACTGCCAAGCACAGTATTTTACAGAGTAATTTCCAGCTTTATTCCCTCGAGTACAGGCATCTGCCACACCAACTGCATCAGGGCAGCTCTGCCCAGCCTGCACTCACTGCTTCACGGGGCACTGGTGCCCTCAGCCACCCCTACAGCGCTGCAAGTGGCACTGAAGCCCTTGTCCTTCTGTCCTCATCATGGATGGGTTTTAAAACTTTTGACTTCTCTTACAAGCAGACTTGTACAGAGAAAACTCTACCCTGAAGTATGTAATCTGACAAAGCTTAGAGAACCATGCAAAGCACATTCTTCCACTTCTGCCAGCAGTCTAGAATGATTCCAGATTATTTTCCCATTTGCCCACAACACACAATAGCCATTAATTTACCTATAACTTCTACACGAATACTTGAGGTATTTTGTAAAACTAAAGCAGTAATGCCATTATCTGGTATTAGAGCCACTACAGTGAGGGCCTACTCCTGACTGCACATTTATAATGCAAAGTAATTCTATTTTTGTTCTAATAGTATATTCTAAGTCATTGATATTTCAGAGTTCTTCTAGAAAGCCACAGGATCAAAAAAAATGTGTCAACAGTTCATTAATTTGTTTTTCTTCAGAGAATTGTTTTGGATGTCTCTTTACTGTTTGCTGAAGGCTGACTTGAACTAGATCTGGTGCCTTTCTTTTTCTTTTTTTTGGTGAGCATCTGGATTTTGTTTACTAGGTTTAACTTTTTGTTGTGCACCAAAAAACAGGGACCACAATGGACTTTTACAGTTGCCCTTTCAGGACCTGACCACCATTTTTAAGTGCATAATAAGAAACAGAGAAGTTAAAAGATTTACATGTTTAATACAGCTACCAAAATGTGAAAAGGTTCCTTACCTGCTTTGAGAAGTGTTAATCATGGTTTTCCCATTTTAAAGTACTGCTATTGGGAAACTCAAGCACAGTCACTTCTGCCAGCTTAAACCCAGTGGGATTTCTGTAAACATCTGCAGAAAGCAGAATTCTGGTGCCAGCTGGGCAGAACCTGAGCAGGTTTTTGAACAGAGGTTGTAGAAATCTGGGGAAAGGACTGGTAAAAATTGGTGTTCAACAAAACTTCATTGTCATCGCTGTCCTCGTAAGCGTGTTATCAGCAAAAGGAAAGTCAAACCAAGAACTGGATTTGACAGCATTTTGGGAATTAGTTTGTTCAACATATCAGTGCAGTAGTTTTAGTGAATGTCTCTAGCAAGTCTTGTACTTTTACAGAAGCAAAGGTCCAGTAATTTGAAGTCTTACACATCTTCACTTTTATTATGACTACTCTAGGTGTTTTTATAATTTTTACTGACACTCAGTAACTGTATAATTGTGTACAACATGTTGATGAAATCGTTAGAGAATACATAGAAAGCACTGCAGCTGAAGCATATAAAGTTAATATTGTTTACAGCATACTGTAGACAGTGCCAAATAAATGTTTAAATAAATACTTAAGTACACTTCATGGTGTAACTAGTAACTGTACACAGATTCATAACAAATTACATCAATCATGTGTAATCAATATTCTTAAATAAAATATTTATAATTGAGCTTCTCCAGGACTTTTCATTTTACACACGGTACATGCCTGAACTGAACCATTAGTGCATTATAAAATACATTTTGATGAAGATAAACCTCCAAAAAATGCAGTATACCTGTACAGCCCACTGTATTTTGCTGCCATGATATTTACACCAAGGAACATTTGCATTTCTTCTGATATTGCTGTGCTACACAGTGTCAGCCAAAATTTAAACTCACAGAACCCCATTAGGAAAAGTTAAATATGAGAAATAGTATTTCAGGGTTACTCTGTGCACTTAAATGGCAATTTACTTAACTGATCCTTTGCTGATCCATGAAGAAATGGGTTTCACTTCACATGAGGAAGAAATAAGGAAAGAACACTCCAGATTATTGGTGAGAGTCAGTTTATTTGCCAGTTTCAAATGAAGCTAGAACTAGGAGGGGTGTAAGGACTTATCTTGCTTCTGACAATTCAAAAGATGTATTATATGTTATAGGTGATATATTTGGTTGTTTTTTGGGTTTAAATTCCTCATTTCTAGCAAGGTTTTGGAAAAGGAGAAATCATACCAGCACCATGGAATAAGACCACAGTCCTTCATGGAGACAGGTGCTGCTTTTCCCATTCCAATGAAGAATGGCAATTTCTGCAAGAGACTCCTGAAATATTGTCCCAGCCTTTAACTTAACAGCTGAGCAGCCAGTGTCTCTTTTGCCCAGTTCCACTCCCATCGTGGAGGATCCTCCTGAGGCCAGGACAGCCCACACACCTTCCCAGTTCCCTCAACTGCACTGACACATGTTAATCAAGTTCCTCTCTCACATTCAGCAGTACCACCAATGGATGTACCAGACCAGCTTTAATTTCCAGAGGCTTCCCAGCCAAACCTGAAATTAGCTAAAAGAAACACTGAGTTGGAAGTGAGGATGCTCTGGCAGCTCCTGCATTTCATTTAAAGAGATTTTTCGTGTTTCATGACCACCAAAGAGGCCAACAGAAACAAACAGCCAGGGCCAACCCCAGTAATTTGGCCTCCTACAGCACATTCCAAGAACAGTTCAGGCTTGGAATGCTGTGACATTACTGAATCCCACATGGAACAGACACTCCTCACACCACACACAAGCTGCAAGACCTTTAATCCAGTGGCTGTGCCTTACCACTGTGACTCTACACTGGGTGCACTTACAGCAGGCTTTACACAGGAAAAGGACAGGGATGTGTAGTTTGGTGAACTACTTAAACCTCATGGACCAATAAGCACAAAGAACATGGAAAGCCATTGGAAATGCTGCTGTATCACACAAATTCTCCAAATATTTGAGTAAATTTCTGTCTGTCTACAATCTGGCCATACTTAATTGTAAAATACAAAGTATCTGTACTGTTGTACCGCTTGAACTGGTGGAGTAGCTCATCCTTGCTGTCTCCAACTTCATCCAAAGTCACCACTGTCTCTATGGGACAGTAAATATCATTACGTCTTCCCCAAAATGTCAAGTGGGCCACTCTGACAGTTTGTCCAGTTTCACTTAAGTAGATGAATCCAATAATCCTTCTGAAGAAGTAGCTCATGCCATACAGCATTGCCCCAGCAAAGACAGCAATGCCAGTTGTATAGAGGAGGACATTCTGGGACACCTGGCCCTGCAGGTAGAGGTAGCACATGGGAGGCAGCATGACCATGGAGGTGGCAGTCTGCAGCAGCTTCAGTCTCGACAGGACTCTGCAGTATTTTATCCCTGGGAACCTGTAGACCAGTTTGAACTCTTCTGTCCTCCCGTCCACAGCCTTCTGCTGGACCACGGCAGCAGGGGCCAGGTGGGACAGACACACAGACGGCTCCCGTGGTCTCCTGAGGTAACTCCTGACACCATGAACCCGCTGGGCTTGCGACTGCAAACACTCCCACGAACCAAAATTCCAGGGCAGGCGAGCAGCTTCCCTTCTCCAGGACCTTGTGCAGAGCTCCTTCTGCAGAGATCTCCCGAAAGCTGCCGCTGTGCAGGCTGCAGTGCGAACAGTGCAGAGCCAAGCCTGTAAGGCAACATTGCCGCGGGTCACCACTGAGTCTCTAAAACCCATCAGTGAGCTCAGAGTCGGTCCCTTGGGTGTCTACAAACGATAAAGCACAAGTAAAGCGACAGTAAAGCCACTGTAACCTTAAACCAGTGTTCTGGTAAGAAACTGGTGTTTGTGCTCGCATCCCTGGCTGCAGACAGAGGGAAAGCTTTGCTGACAGGGCTGGTGTCAGAGAGCTGTGACCGGCCTGCACACCCCCGCCTCCCGCTGTGAGCCACATCCCAGCAAAGCTGCTGAAACCGCTAAACAACCCCTTAAACAGCAGGGCAGGGAAACAGAAAAGTGGACTAAGCAAAGGGGAGGAGAGCACGATCAGGCCGGAGCAGGGAGCAGACGCCGGGACGCGCAGAACTGCGGAGCAAAGGCAGGAGGGAAGCTCCGCGGGCACGTGGCTGTGCAAGGACCCGACACCGAGCGACGGGATGGCGACAGGGAAAGGCAAGGACCGCCGCAGCCATGGCGCCGCCGCCCGCCGCGCTCTGCCTGTTCGACGTGGATGGCACCCTCACGGCCCCGCGGCAGGCGAGTGCGGGGCGGGGCACGTGGCTGTGCAAGGACCCGACGACAGGGAAAGGCAAGGAGACGGGGAAAGGCAAGGAGACGGGGAAAGGGCAGAAGGAGGACGAGGGACGAGGAAAGAGCAGAAGGAGGACGCACCCTCACGGCCCCGCGGCAGGCGAGTGCGGGGCGGGCTGCGGGCCCGCGGGGAGCGGGGCGGGTGGCACGGCCCTGTGCCGCGGGCTCCCTGGGCACGCTTAACTCATTTAGCGCTGCTTGTTGCGGGGTGGAGGGCCCTGTGCCGCGGGCTCCCTGGGCACGCTTAACTCATTTAGCGCTGCTCGAAGCGCTGCGCCCTTGGGCTGCTTGTTGCGGGGTGGAGACGCTGGCCTCTGGCAAATCTGACGGCTCTGTTTCGGACCCCAGAAAATCTCGGCGGAGATGGCGGCGTTCCTGCAGCGGCTGCGGCAGAAGCTGAAGGTGGGGGTGGTGGGCGGCTCGGACCTGGCCAAGATCCGCGAGCAGCTGGGCGAGGACGGTAAGGGCCGCCTGAGGGGCGCGGGGCTCCAGCCCCCTCAGACCTCTTCCCTTTTATTAATGCTCCCTGCTTTTAATCGTCTTCCTGGCCGTGTGGTGTTGCACTCAGGCTGCTGCCTGGCATTCGGAAATCGCAGCCTGTTTGCGTTGTGCAGGTATCTCGATATCAGACTTAGAGGTTGTTACTGATGGTGCAATCCTGCCCTGGTGGCAGAGCCTTGCGAGGCCCTTTTCACCCTGCCGTGTGTGTGACACACGTGTCACACGTGTGTGGGCTGCTCAGCTGTCCAGCACAGCCCTGAGGACCTGGTTGTGTTCACTGTAGCTATGCACTCTTGCCTTAGTACTTTATTCTTAATGGTCTTTACTTAATTGATGCCACTGGTAGCCTCCTGTAGTGCTTCGTTCCAAGAGTTTGTTTGTGTTCCAAATGGTCTCCAGTAAACCATATCATCCTGTGTGGTGCTGAGACTCACAGCTCCCAGGCATCTGCTGAAGGTCAGTGACACTGAGGAAACAAACTTAAAAAGCCAGTATTGGACTTGCTCTCAAGCCAGGCCATGTGCTAGTTGTTTGGTCATTCCTTTACATTTAATGCAAAGAGTTATATCCCTCTAAGTAAAACCACAGGTAAGTCAAACAATTGACTTCACATGATTTGAGGTGTGTTAATCATAGTGAGAAATGGGACTAACATTAATCTTATGCTTGATGCTGTGCTGCTGAAACTTTCATGCTTTAGGAGCTAATGTTTGCTGTATTTTAAGCTAATTAACATTTAAGACAATTCTGCATTAACCATTGAGGGGAAATGATGACTTACTGTCTTTTTACTTGTTTGCAGTGATTGAAAAATATGACTATGTGTTCTCAGAAAATGGTCTGGTAGCATACAAAGATGGGCAATTCCTGAGCAAGCAGGTAAGTGTGAAATTTCCAACAGTGAGAAACAGAAATTTTCTAAACAAGATTTTGATTTATTTGTACAGTGCAGCCCTCTGTACTCACCCTTTCAAAGACCAAAGTTGCCGCTGCTTTCATACGTTAGTCCTGTTAATGGATCATTCATTTGGCATGTAATGTTTAACATAAATAATGGAGAGCAAACACTTGGAGATCCTGGCTGAATTTGCTGCCTTGACCAGTGGTTCCAGTTTACTGCAGGAACAAGCTCCATTTCTTCATGCTTGGCTGTAGCAGACATTAAATGCAGCTTTTTGTTTAGGGCTGCTGCCTGTGGCACAGTTTCCTTCTGAAGCAGGTACAACTAGGAATCCTATTAAAGAACAATTTGGTGTTACAAAGTGAACAAAAAGAAAAGTGAGAGCCTTTAGTTAGTACCATGTGAGCATCAGCTGATGTTACTGCTTGAAGGCGTGTTTGTTTCTCTGTGGTATTAACCATGCCTGATTACCCAGTGTCTGTGTTTTCCATGTGACTTGCTTTTAGAATCTCAAATTCTGGACCCTTGGTTGAATGGTGTTTGTTTTGTTAGAGCATTCAGGGCCACCTGGGCGAGGACATCCTTCAAGATGTCATCAACTACTGCCTGAGTTACATTGCAAAGATTAAACTGCCAAAGAAGAGGTATGTGCACACAGACATCTCAGTGTGGCCCTGTTCTCATTGGGGGCTATAAAGCTCAGCAAAAAAAAGATAATTTCTGCTTAGGGAACAGCACTGTGTGTGTGAAACAGAGCTCTGTCCATGCATACAAAGACAGCTTCCCAGCTGGAGCACAGGGCTTGAAATACTGATTCTGCACTTGGATGTCAGAGGGAAGGAGACTCAGTTTTGAAGTAGGAGTGTTCCCCTGCCATGTTTGTGTTAGTATTTTCAGCAGCTTAGTGCTTTCCAGAGGTGAGAAGTGCAGCCAGAGCAGCTCTGTGTGATGTGTGAGGTGAAATGTGCTGTGTGAGGCAGGGCAGGACACTGCCCCCATTGCTGGGAATTCTGCAGCTTCACCCCAAACTCACAGCCTGGCCTGTCAGGCTCTGAGCTTGATGGGATGCTCCAGGCACACTTGTCAAACCAAATGGTACTTTGAAAAGCCACTCAGGATGATGAGGATGATGATGAGGTTGCCAGATTCCAAGTCCAAAAGACTTACTGGTGCCAGAGGTACCTCCATGTAGTGAGACAGCTGATTCCCACTGCCTTTAGAATTAAATGGAAATTTACTGTGATATTTAGTGTTTTGAGCAGCTTTCTCATCTATTTTCTGTCTGGTTGATCAATTCCCTTGCAGAGGCACTTTCATTGAGTTCAGAAATGGGATGTTAAATGTGTCTCCCATTGGAAGGAGCTGCAGCCAGGAAGAACGACTTGAGTTCTATGAACTTGATAAAGTGAGTTACAACTCCTGAAAAATACCCAGCTCTCCTGGAGGAGGCACTTTTAAAAACTTCTATAATTTGTGCAATTTTTGTTTAAATTTTAATTGTTTTCGTTTTTTTTAAGTAATGTCCTCATTCAGACCTCAGAAAGTAGACAGTGAGGGATTTTTTGGTTGGAATAGCAAGGATTACTTGCAGAAAGGTGGGTTTGGCTCATGTTTTTAATGCAATACCCAGACTACTGAACATCCTGCTTCTATAAATGGGGTGTCTAAAAAACCCTCTCTTAGGTAAAACCATACTTTCTCAGTGTCCTGTGTAGTTTAACCAGCCTGGGTCCATTCAAATCAATAAAACCATTCTTTTTTAGAGGTGTTTTTGGGTTATCTTTTCATTGGTAAATCAGCACAGTTACAGCATATAACTGTTGTTGGGTTTTGGGTTTTTTTTTTCCCTTAACAGAAGGAGCATATAAGAGAGAAATTTGTAGCTGATCTACAAAGAGAATTTGCAGGCAAAGGCCTCACGTTTTCAATAGGTAAGACTTTTGCCATTTAAAACATCAATTAATTTAAATTTCATTTAAGTCATACTCTCTTATGGCTGTGACATCCCATGTCATTTGTGTGACAGGTTTCTCTGGGGGTGGTTGCAGGCAAGACTGAGCCTCTTTTTCCTCTCAGGCTTTTATTGGGACATTTTAATTGAAATCCATCAACAAAGAGAACTTCATTTCTTGTCATCAGTTCATTGTCTTTTAATGTCAGTTGTGTGACTGATTCTGCTCATTTTGGAGCATATTAGATGCTTCAGATTAGTCAGAGTTGTTTCTGTGAATCAGTTTTGATCAGAGCTACTCCCTCAGTGCTGTTCCAGTTGCCCTTGGTTCTTCGCTGTACCTGCATTGTGTGGGAGGAAGGAAAGAATCCAAAAGCAATGCAAGCTTAAGGAAAAAAAAATTATCATAAGGGGGAATTAAGTTTTGATGCATTTTTATTTTACCTTCTCTCCTAATGCATTACCACACTCCTGCCTTTTATTATTTTTCAGAATTGCAAAGTATGGTTGGCATTAGTGCTGAAGCACTAAGGCAGAAGTGATCTGCAGTGCAGTTCTCCTCTCTCCTTTATGTTGTAAATACCTTTTGTAAGATATTTATGTTGTAAATACACCTGCTTCAGCTGGGAATCATGCTCTTAGTACTGGTGAGGGCCAGGGGCTCAGAACTGGAACAGCTCTTGTCCTGTTAGGGTGTGCTGAAAGGGCTGATTTCTCCCTTTTCCTACTCTGAAAGCCTTGGAAAATCTTTTGCCTACAATTTTATGGCTGTAAATATATCAGTGGCTGTGTTCATGTGTCCTTCCTTTCTAAAAGTAAAGAGGTCAAATGTAATTCTTGTAAAAGGTTCATTAGGATAGCAGTGAGTATTTGGGAACGTGCTCAGACACGGATGAGCATGAATGGATAAATAATATCTGGATCACATCTTTAATAACTGATACCCTATAAAACACTTTCTCTACTTGCAGGACTTAACTCCAGTATCTCACAACATTTCTGTGTCTTCTGCAAAGCTCCCTCTGTCTAAAATCTTACCCAGTTTAGGTATTTTTTTCTCTTCCTCTCCCTTCAGAAATACATTGTTAAAATGACACAAGTCTTGGTTCCTCTCTCTCCTAGGAGGGCAGATAAGCATCGATGTGTTCCCAGATGGCTGGGACAAAAGGTACTGCTTAGGAATTGTTGCCAAGGATGGATACAAGACTATTTATTTCTTTGGAGACAAGACCATGCCAGTGAGTACATTAGTTTGATATACTAATTTGAGAGCTGCTGTAATTAAACCTCAAGGAGTGCAGGTTCTAACCTTGTAACCTTGATCCTGACAAGAGCTGAAGTCAGGGTATAAACATGTGTCTGTGTTTACCTGGCTGCAGATGGGAGGTTTTCCTTTTTTCCTGAATTGAACACAGGGTTCTTGCTTTAACAGAGGTTGTTTTAAAATTGAACTTTTGTAATTGTGTTAAACACCTAGGTGACATGGCTGTGTGAAACTGATTGTCCAGCTTGGTCAGTGTAGATTGATTTTTGTTGGCTGGTGTTTATTAAACATATTTATTTCCTGTTTTATTTATCACTGTGCCTCTGCCCACTACTCTGTCTCCACTTTGGGGAACTGAACAGAGTCCCTTGTCCCTCATCATGGGGCAGAGCTCTGCAGGGCAATTCAGAGGCTTTTAAAAATCCTGAACAGAGACCTGACAGGAGCTTGTGAGGGCACTGGCAAGAACAAGGACTTGCTTGAAATTAAAGCTGTCTGGATATGGCCAAGGGACAGTGTCAGGCTAAGTTTTATAAGGAAAGGCTTGGTTTGATAAGAACTCACAGTTATAAAACTCTTAAATTCCACAGAACTTTATAAATTTTAAAAGATAAAGCTTTATAAGAAAAAGACAAGCTTGAAATTAAAGTTTTTTTCCCCTGACATCAGCTGCAAAAGTAATCACCTGTCCCTCTGGCACAGAGCTCACAGACAGTTCATTTTAAACCCTCTAAGTGGCAGTGCAGCATTTGCAGAGAGTTGAAGTATGGAGAGCTGATGCTGACCCCGTGGAAACAGTGTGGCAAACAGAAATTTGGGAATGAAGCTATGGATGGATTTTGGGCATCTGTGCTCATACAGGGGCAGTGCTGTTGTTTACTGAGCCTAATCACTGCAGGCCCTTGGAAAAAGTCCATTCTTTCCCTGTTTCCTTTCATGTGTCCCTTTTTGTGACTGTGTTTTATGTTAAATAAAATTAAATCCTCTTCTGCTTCCAGGGAGGGAATGACTATGAAATTTTCACAGACTCCAGAACAGAAGGCTACAGTGTCACATCCCCACAGGATACAAGAAGAATCTGTGAAGAGCTATTTTTTAAATAAAAGACTTCCAGAATTCACACTTCCAGGACAGTTAGAACAGCAAAATAACTTGAAACATCATCTTCATTCTGTATTGGTTTTTGTAATTGGTCATGAATAGCAGGTGCTTTGCAGGTCAGTCATTACTAAAGGGAAATGTTTTAATTGAAGACCCCTTGCTGAGTGGGGGAACACAGCAGAGCTCATTTAGCAGAGCTGATTTAGCACCATCCTCTCAGTTTCCAATCATATAAATTGTTTTCTTTTTGCTTGATTGTGGGGTTTGGGTTGGGTTAAATTTTGGGTTGGTTTTTAAGATACCTGTAAACTTCCTTAACTAATTAATTACAGTTTAGGGAGTGAAGGGGAGGCATAATCTGCCTCTAGTTGATTCATGGTCTCAAAATTGGCCTGCAAGGCTTAATCCCTAGTTTATGTTAAGGCAGCTGTTTAAAAGATGCAGTTGGGTTTTTTTTAAATACTTACCTTACCTTACCTATATGAATTAACATGAATTGTAAGACAGTTTCTTGTCTAAAACTGAAAGATGAGTAAAAGGGAAAGGTTTATTTCTTTCTGGGGTTGGGAGGATGGCACTGAACCAGAAGTCCCTGTCTGCCATCCCTGGGAATGCTGGACCAGCTGGTGCCAAAGTTCCCTCCTCAGGATGGATGTGGTGCCAAGGCACAAGTCAGGTCATGGTACCTACACTCTGTGCAGACCAAATCTAAAAAAATATTTTAATTAATTTTTACAAATTAACTTCAGCACATTGGTAAAATATATTTCTGTCACTTTCTGATAATTTTCTGAGAGTCCTGGTTAAGGCATTAATGGTAGGTGAGATTTTTCATACTACAAAAATGACCTAAATTATGTTTCTATTAAAATTCAAGCCCCTGCCTGACACTCTGTGTAACTATGAGTATTACTTTTCTCATCTGGCATTAGGAAAGTAATCTCGAGTATAAACGGTTTGATTTAGTAAAGGAGAATAAAATCTGATTTTATCACGAAAAATATTGTTTTGATTTGTCATTATGGAAAATAAAATACTTGAAGCAGACCTGTTGCACGCTGCCTGTCTGTACAAAGAAATGAGTGATTTGAATCTTTTCAGGTTTATGGGATATTTGCAGTAAAAAAGCAGAGAACAGAACCTTTTTGTACCACCTGAAATCCCCAAAAGGGCTTACAAAAACAGAGGGGGAGTGCACTGCACCTCTTGCACCAAAACTGTTTTGTTTCCCAGCTCACTTCCCCAGCTAATTCCTGTTCTAGTGGGAGCTGCCCTGGGACCAGGACCTTCCCTAGTGTAGGAATGCTCTTTAAGGACAGACTATTTAAGAGCTGCTGCTTTCATTGTTTTCAGCCCCAAACACAACGTTTCTGGCTGCTGTGTCCTGGGAGCCTCCTCTGACGTTTGCTGGCCTTGCTATTTCCTAATTGTTTCTGTGAAAACATTTCCTTAAATTAAACTGAAGTCACCACACAGGGGTGCATGTGCAGGTCTTGTCCCCTTTAAAGCTGATCCTCTTCAGCACCAGGTACCCAGGGAGCAGACTGGAAACACATTCAAGCACTGAAATAGTTGCATTTATTGTAAAGAAAGCAGGGGGTGATATTCCAACAAGCTGCACGGTGATAAACCCACCACTACCAAGGCTTATGGGTCATGAAAAACCAAACCAAACCAAACCCCCACTACAGCATGGTGTAAAACAGACAGCTAAGGGAAAACAAGCCAGCACAGCAGTTCCTGACCCCACCCCACACCTGGGAGCAGATCAGCTGCTGTGAAAGGCTCAGGACAGCCAGCACCTCTTGGTGAAGCTCCAAATACACAGCTGAAGCTACACTCTTTTATACAACTAACAAGAGTTGTGCCTTTTTTTTTCTTTTTTATTTGCAAAGTCAATACAAATCCACTGTTAGGAAAATAACAGAGAAAAATGCTTCATTTGAAAAAAAAAATATGTGGAAGGCAAATAGGAACAAAACCAATTTAGTAGCACGACAATTACGTGAAGAGTCTGGGGAAGGTTGGCCCTGTCACATCTACCAAGCGAGTTTGCCAGGGAAACAGATGCAGAATGGACTCCACCAGGACAGCTGAGCCTGCTGAGGAACCCACAGAGTGTTTAACACACAGGCAGCTGGGCAGCACACGCTGCTGTGCAGAAGTGCAGGTGTCCTGCCTGCCCCCTGCACACCACAGCAGTCAGCTGGATGCAGTCCAGAAGGCAAATCTTCAGCCTGGTCAAAATTCAGACACATTCAAGGTATGAAGTATCCACTACTCTATGGTTTTCTATCACTTACCTCGAAGCAAATTTAAATTTGGGATGGATTTTTTTTTTTTAATACTGGCCTATAAAATCTGTTGCTAATCAACCATCAAGGCACCTAAGTAAATTCACAAACAACCCCAGCTTTACCAGTACAAGTTTCCACACCATGCAGCCACACCATTTGCAGTGCTGCAGCTGATGGGCACTGGAGCACAACCACCTGATGGAGATTTTCCACCCTGTGGCAGCTGCTCTGTTTGTGAACTTCCTTCCATGAGGAAAACTAATCAGCAATGAACACCTCTGTCAGTCAGGCCAAGGCGTTCAGGCACTGTTATCAGCAGTAAAGGTACTGCAGCCTGGGAGAGCAGCCCAGGGCTCACCCAGCACCCAGGGCTCAGGGCTGTGCTGGACCATCTGCACTAGAAGAGCTCTCCTTGAAACCTCTCCCCCCTCCCCTGGGCATTTCCTGGAATCAGTTCACAAGACAAAAGAAAACCCAAACCTCCCCTCCTCCACCAAGCACACAAACTAGGTCTCTTTAAATACGTTTCTTGTAAACACATTACGCTAGATATTTTTTCATTAGCATTTGAGTTGCCTTTTTTTTTTTTTTTAAATCAGGCCAGCTGTAAAAAATGGTAATTTGGGCCTGCTTCTGCTTTATTGACAATGCAGTATTTCCTCACACACAGTATTCTTCAGCCAGGTCCTGCAGGCAGTGGTTGAGCAGAGCCCAGCCACGCTCCAGGGACACCTCAGGAGCTGATGACGTGCCCTGACCACGTCTCGTGCTTGGTGCCAGGGGCCAGGTGAGTGATCACCACCTCCACTGCCTGCAGCTTCTCGTTCTTGGGAGGGATGGTGCACATCTTGTAGGTGACCTCGTCGCCTGCCACGGGAACGTACTCGCCCTCAATGCTGTGGAGGGAAGCACCAGTTAGTCAGGAATCACAGAAACACTTGTTCTCTTTTGCAGCTGACTGAATTTTTTACCATAATTGTTATCTTAGATGCACAAAGTACTTCAGGGATTTTATAGAGCCTGTCATCCATCAAAGTCTGAGGCTGATTTTGGTTGTCTTGCAGTGAAATCCTATGAAAATACTATAAACCTAAAAAGTCAACCAACCACATGAAGTACAAAATAAAACCCAATAAAACGCACAGAAATTCCCACTCTAATCTGCCTTAAAGAATACCCAGGTGAGCCCAGGCTTGGGCTGAGAACCGTGCACCAACACCTCACTTGGAACAGCACTAGAGGGCAGGGCTGCCACTGGCTGCCACTTACTTTGGGGATATGGTTTTTAAACTGAAGAAAATTGATCTCTTTTTGGTTGTTTTTCCCCCCTTCTCACTTAAGCTTTTGAAGTTTCAGTTTGGTGGAGTTTTTTTCATTTTTTCTTAAAAAGAATTGTACCGTGTAATGGCAAAATTTTCCCTTTTAGATTATTCCACCATAACACACTTTGTGGTATAATATAAAAGAGGAGCCCAGGTGAGATATGGTATCAAATATTTCAAAATGACTTGCTGTGAGAAAAGAGAGCTCTGCTCTCCTGATGTGTTAGCCTGCAGAAACACCCACCCAGCACTCAGGGAGATTTCCAGGAGGCTGTGATGCCAGGGGATGCTGCAGGACCTGCACTGTGCATTTGCTACTGCACCTGAGCCCCTGATGGAATCACTGGGAGATGCCAAAAGGGCTTCACCTTCTGTTCAGAGCAAGGTGCTGATGACACAGAGAGCTGCAAACAGCCCTCCTCACCTCCACCCTGTGTTTGAGATCAGAGCTTTGTAATAGAAGTCCCAGCACGTGCCACTGAATGCTGGCAGAGATTCCTCTCTGTGGATTGCCATGAGGCTCTGACAGAACAGGAGATGCCACTTCACCTTTCCTTAAATGTACCTACACCTACAAGCTCAGCTTCCCCTGCCCTGACAGCCCAGGCTCTACATTTCTCAGTGAAGGTTTTCAGCATTTCTCAGCAGTATCTGTATTTGGGAACAGATCAACACTAATAACAAATTCTACTGGATGCCTGATTGGTGTGACTTGCTTGGGAGCTCCTGTTACACTGGAGTCCAGATTTGGGTCCAGGAAAGAAAAAAAGAGTGGTCTAGGTCAGAAGTTTGTAGTGCACCAATGAATTTGGTATTTGCCTTCTCTGAGAGCACACTGGGAGCATGCTCACCCCACCCAGGAATTTTATCCCATGTTTTGTTAACAGCAGGGATCTCAGATTTTAGCAGTGCCCTTTATATCCACTCTCATTTTGTGATCTATTGATCTTAGGGCTTTTCTATTGCAGGAAAGGCTGGCAGGACTGATAGGAGGTAAATACACTACAGCCAGTTCTAACCTCACATCAGAGTTTGCTTCTCCTCAGAGCTCTGCAAAACTTCTCCAGCTTCATCCCCAGCACTGCCTCTCCCCAGCCCTTCTCCTTTTGAGGGCTCCTGGGTGAGCCCTGCACTGCAGGTGCTGCTCAGGAGCTGTGCCAGGCTGGGGTGAAGCAGCAGCAGCCCAAGCCAGACAGGACAGGGTAACCAGGCATGGACCAAAGAAGCTAAAAATGGCCTCTAAATCAAGACTCTCCCATGGGAAATTCAAAAGAAAAGTCATTGTTTGCTAGCTGATTGTATCAACATGATATTGAAAACGCTCCTGTATCTAAATATGAATCTAAAACCTGCTTGAGGAGTTAAAGGCATTCCCAAGGCCTGGGTTTGAAATGCATGTCCTTCAAACTTTATTTTCCTGGAAATATCTCTACTCCAGAGCTGCCCCTGACTGAGGCAATCAGACCCAGGAGGGCACGTCCTAAGCTGAACCCTTCAGAGCAGTGCCTGGGAAAATGGGACTAAATTGAAGGCAGAAGAAACATTTACAGAAAAATCAAGATAAAGCCTCCTTCATCAGACCTGACAGCCCCTTCCAGCCCATGCAGGCTGATCCAGCTGACCTTTATTTACTTCCAAAGTCTCCAGGCCACCCTGTCAGCCCAGCCCAGTGTCACTGGACAGGCTCCCACGTCTGACCTTTGCTTGGCTGTCCTCTCCAGTCACTGCCTCTGTTTACACCCCACTTCCCCCAGTTCCAATAGGTTTAAGGTCCTTTCAGGTGTGAAGGATTGCACACCCAACCCTTACTGTCCTTCCAGGAACAGAAACTAATTCACCTTTCTAGTGCCAAAAAGGAATTTGCCAGCAAAGACCCAGAAGTTTATCCTGACCTTGAAACAGCAGTTTTGCAGCAAGGATGTACTGGAACCTGATGAGGGGACATAAAACCCCAAGAAGAGACACAGGAAAGGGTTGAAAGAGTCAAACCAAAAGTGAAAATAAAAATTGTATATAAAGAAATTACATCACCTTTCCTACTTAAACGTCTTGAATCTAGAGGAACCTTGATCCTTTGTTGCAAAAAAAAAAAAAAAAAAAAAGACAGAGAGGAATCTTGCTATATAAAACTAAAATCAGTAAAACTAAAGCAGCATCTCCCCTTGGTGCAGGAGCCACCCACTGCAGAGCCCCAGACCCTGCAGGGAGCAGGAGCTCCTCACCACTGCACAGCCTCCCAACCAAACGGATGCCCTGCCCAGGAAGGGATCTCAGGTTTGGCTGAAACATCTTTTTTTTTTAACAAACAGGAACCTTACATGTTTTTTAAAAGCTCCTGTAAAACAGGATAAGCCCGGTTAGTAAAATAAACGTTTGAAATCTGCAGAGGTAGGTAAATATGGTTAATGCAAAAGGAAAGTGGATTCACAGTTTCCTGAAGCACCAATATAAAAAAGCTTTAAGCTCCTGAAAAATGGAGGTAAATTAGGTATCTCTTGAATACTCAAAATCAATTGAGGAAGAAGTACAGCTTGAGCATTAAAAAGGATGGGTGAATATGAATATGAGTATGTACCTGGACGGGTTCTGGTAAGATGTGTGTTGCAGGTACACTGGTAACAGTGATTCTGCTTTTCCAAGAAACAAGCCCAAGTGAATCAGTACAGACACACAGAACATGGCTAGCACACCCCACGCTGCACCAGGGAGAGCAGAAGCCAAGGCCCAGACTGCAGGACACACTCAGGTGTCACTGGAAGCCACCACGTCCCTCAGGCCTTGGGAGGGGACTCTTTGGGGCACTGCCTATGTCAGCCCTGGTCTGCCAAGGAAAAAGAAGAAAAAAACCAAAATATTTGCTGACCCACATTTCTTATACTGAATCATAGGTTAAATACTCGTCTTCCTTCTGCTGAAGGGATCAGATTATGCCCAGAGCCTGCAGAGCCCCAGGCATCACCCAGACCAGGCAGGGGCACTTTTCTCTGCCAGAGAGCATTTCTTGCAGGGCTCGGCATTATGCTGACAGCATCAGATCCTTTCTTGGTTTCACTGCTTATCCAAGCTGACACTACAGGTGATTGGAGCTGGTGATAAAACCTCATTCAACCCCAGGACAGCTTCATCTGATCCCTACTTTGCTGTCTTTCCTCACTTGTTGAGGTGACCCTTCCCCACCAAGGCCAGGCCCATTCTTTGCACAGCTGTGTGTAAAGGTTGTGGCCACACAAACATCTCCAATTTCATTTTCTGCTTTTGGCCTTTAAACTTTCCTCCCACAGATCAGATATTCTTTTGTGTCCTGCAGGTTTGTGCTCCCTAGTTATTTTTGGTGCCTAACAAATGTGAGATCATCAGCTCATTGCCCCCGGTGCACACGGAAAGCAAGAGGACAAAGGTCTGCAGCCTGAGCAGAGCTGAGAGTGAACAGTGTCCCCTGGGCAGTGTTTGCCACCAAAAGCTGCTTCTGGGACAGCCACAGACCCACTCCAGCCCTGCTATCACTACTTGTGATGCTTGGAAGGAGAAGCAAACCACAACCAGATTGTGCAGTGCTTGTGGTGGCACACAGAAAGGAAAGATGATGTGAGAGGGTGGCAGTGCAGGCAGAGCCCCAGACAGAGCTGGGGGAAGATCCTCCAGCAGGAAGCAAACCTCAAGCACTGGGCAGGAAACAAACTGGAAAAGATCAGAGCGAATAAGCAGAGTTCTTGGAACAGACTCAGCCTGCAACAGGCATTCTGTAAACAATGTAAGTTACCTGGAAAATTTGCTAAAGGAAGTTAAACATGGATTTTTTTTGATGTTACATATTGATTTAGATCTGTGGTTTCTTACTTTCACCCTCCATACATATTAAATGTTGATCTAGAGGAATGTGGAGGTTTCCACTGCTGTTTGAGGTATTGGAGTGCACTTTCAATTCAGAATAATGAATATCTACATACCCAGGAATCTTAAGACACTTCAACAACTTCAAATTCAAGCTAAAAATAGGAAATGCTTCCCTGATGTTAGAGTCAGAGAGAGACACAATAGTTTTAGATTATCCAGCACCTCCCATTTCCCAGCTCAGTGCCAGTCTGGTATGGTGGAGCATTTTATCCTGCACTATTTTTAGGGAACTGGGAGGTCATTAGGAAATTACCTAAATAAGGAATGTTCTAGTTCTTCCTTCTCACAGCTGCTATTCATATTCCAGGACTCTAGTTAAACCTCTTGGGACAAAGCCAAAGTCACGTGGAACCATTTTGGAACAAGAGTTTTCAGTGAACTCCAAGCCTTGCTGGTCACCACAGAGCACTTCCATGGGCTCTGTTACCTCCTGGGCTTCTTGAACTTCATTTAACACCTCAGCACTTGTCTCAAGAAACCTGAGGTGTTTTTAACAACAAGATGCAACAGAATAATGAACCATTGTGAGTTACTAATCCCAAGTGCCCTCCCATGCATTCCCTGTGCAAGCCAAGGGTCCCAGCAGCCTCCAGAGCCAGCAGTGACCTTAGGGACCTTAGGCAGGGCTGCCTGTCCCCAGCAGTCACACCAGTGACTGGGACAGACAAGTGTGAAGAGGCTCAGACACTGAAGAATCCCAGCAGTTAATATCCAAAGTCTCTGCTCCAGGATCCCCTGAGCTGTTCCAGAGAAACTTCCCAGGAGCTGCACTTCTCTCTGAGTGCAGTGGATGCACCATCCTCGTGCCCAGCTCTCCACTGGGCCATGGGGCTTCAATCCCCATTCAGGGATGGTTATGGCTCCAAATCCACTTCCAGCAGCTAATTCAAGCCCAGGCAGCACAGACACCCTGTGAGGAAGGAACAGGAGAGAGCTTTCCAGGGCAAAGACAAAGCCACCTGCTCCTGCAGACAGCCAGCCTGGATCCTGCCACAGTCCCACCTGCTGTGTGCATCTGGGAACCACAGCAGGGGCAGCCACAGCCTGTGCTCACTGAGCACAGAGCCCATCCTCCAGCAGCCTGCAGTGCCACCTTGGCTCTCACCTGGCACAGTCTGCATCGTTGAGGGGAAGATTCTGGGAAGACTCTGCTGCAATAATGACCACAGCAACCTGACTCTCCTGCATGCACCACTGCAAAGTGAGTTTCCTGAGCCAGCTGGGGGGGTGAAGAACCCTTAGGAAAAAGATTATTCTATTCATTTCCAAACCCCTCTCAAGAAAGATCTGGAATTCTGCTGCCTCTCCTTCCTGCCCCAGATAATTTACCTATTTCAGACACTTCACCCTGCAGCAAAGCATCAGAAGACACCCCATCAGGAAGGATGTGTGCTGTCCAAAGCATGTAAGTCATCCAGTATTTTGAAAGCAATCAGAAAGCTGATATTTGGCTTCCCAGCCCCCAGAGCAGTTGGTTGCAGTCAGCAGAAACCATTTTGCTGGTAGTTCACAGAAAAGCCAGAGAAGTTTGTTCTCGCAGCTCAGATTCAGCTCTCAGATCATTTAGAATTATCAGGTAATTTCCAACCCATATTGCTCCACTCCAGCAGAGGAACAGCACCACAGAGAAGCCAGGAGATGTGGCACTAATGCTTTGCACAAACAGTGATGTGGCAGGACATGAGAGGAAAGGAAGGAGCATGAAAAGATGATCTCTCCATGGGCACAAGCAGCTCGGAGCCAGCTCCTCGGTGCAGCAGGGACACAGCTGGGCTCTCCCTGCAGGAAGGTGCAGCTGACAGAGCATCTCCAGCACAGCCAGCAGCTGGAATGCAACAGCAGAAAGGGACCATCCCCAGCTGGGAGCCCAGCCAGAGCCCTCGAGTGCTCAGCCCTGCTGAGTCACAGACACTGGAGGCAAAACCTGAGATCACACCACCATGGGGATGTAAAGCTCAGCAAGCACAGGATGTCCCTGGGGCCTGGGGTACTGTGTACCAGTGTCCCTGGAGAGGCACAGCATCAATTCTCCAGAGCCATCACTACCCACGGGTCAGGAATCCAGCCTGAAGGACAGCCTGAAGGCCTCTCTGCAATGCAGCATTTTCCCCTTCAGAGCCAAGTGCTGGCAAACTGCAGAAAACCCACAAGCACTGCATGGTTGGTTTTTGTTTTTTTTTTTTCCTTTTTCATTAAATATGCTGCTTTTGCAAAATAAATCCTTTAAAAAACCAAGAGTGTGGTCATTCATCCATCAGTGCTCTCTGGTGAGCCACCTCCTTGCCTTGCCCTTGCAGGTACACAGGCTTCAGGCCAAGTCCCAGATAAATGCAAAAGCCTGGAGCACAAACCATCCCCATCATGTGCCCACTCCCAGATGCTCTGGAAGCAGAAGAGTGGGTGCAGTGCTCTAAGGCACAACACTTGATCTGCTCCCCCAGGTTCCCCATCCCTCAGCAGTCCAGCTGGGAGGGGAAGCTGATGTGAACCTGTCTGCACAGCAGCTGGCAGGGGACAGCAACAGGGAGTCCTGTCTGCGCCCTGGGAACATGCCACAGCTGCAGGTACAACAGCAAGAGGGTCAGAGGGAGGCCACCAGAGCCACTGTGTGTGGTGACAACCACACCAGGGAGTGTGACTTACTCCTAGGAGGGAGCAGGAGCCAAGGAGGTGACACACAGGAGGATAAAGCTCTCACACTGGTGCTGTAACACCAACATCAGTTTGGTGACAGTGATCATCTACAGGCTGGTGGAAATGGAAGAAGTGACAGTACACGTCACTATTAAAAATGCAATTATGGGCTTTTTAAAATTGGCACTCTAGGCAAATGAATTTGCCTTTGCTTCCTGCGTTCCAGAGATTTTATCTGAATTACTATCTCAGCAACTCCTCTGCCTCCATGCTTGCCAGCTAGGGGTTTATATTCACTACAGCAAGCATGTTTTGTGTCTGTTCTAGAGACGGGTGAAGCATGAATCTGGGAAAAACAAAACCTCATCACACCAAAGAGCCATGACATTTCCCTAGCACAACTATTTATACCAAGTTGAGAACTGTCTCCAGCAAGCACAGGGGAGCAGGACTCACTTGTACCCAATCAGCTGAAAAAGAGAAGTGGCTCCACACAAGTGTTATCAAACACCAAAACAAATCATCTCTGCAGCCTTCAGAGCCACTCACTGAAACAAAACCAGGCAGACAAAAAGCACCTTTCAGAGCCTGTGCTGCCATGCAGCCAGACCCTGGCAGGCTGGAGACCTGGGCAGGGAGCAGCTCCTGAGGCTCAGCACAGGCCAGTGCAGGGTCCTGCAGCTGGGGAGGGATAACCCCAACACCAGCACAGGCTGGGATGACCCACTCTGAGCAGCTCTGCAGAGGGACCTGGGGTGCTGGTGGGTGACAAGCTGACCACGAGCCAGCAGTGAGTCCTGGGAGGGCCACTGGGACCCTGGGATGCACTGGGAGGAGTGTGGCCAGCAGGACAGGGAGGTGAGCCTGCAGTAATTCCCCTCAGAAAAATGACAAGGAGCTGCCAGAGAGGGCCCAGCAGAGGCCACAAAGATGTTGAGGGGTCTCAGCATCTCCTGTGAGGAGAGACTGCAGGAGCTGGGCCCGTTCAGTTTGGAGGAGAGAGGACTGAGAGGGGATCTCATCAGATTTAATTCTCCCAAAGGCAGCTGCCAAGAGGATGGTGCCAAGCTCTTTCCAGTGGTGCCCAGCAACAGGACAAGGAGCAATGGCCATAAACTAAACACAAGAAGTTCCACCTCATCATGAGGAAGGGGTGAACTCTCCCTGTCTGGGGACATTCCAAACCCACCTGGATGCATTCCTATGTAACCTGCTCTAGCTGACCCTGCCTTGGCAGGGGCATTGGACTAGATGTTCTCCACAGGTTCCTACCAACCCTATCAATTCTGTGATCCAATTCTGTGATCCCATATTTCTACCCACATCTCACAAGTCCAACACAATAAAGCAGCTTTGGTGCTCATAACACTCATAAAACATGTCTACACGTCCACATTCCTGCACAGATACACAGAAAATTTTGCAGACATCAAGTGAAGCTTTTGAATGCCACATACATTTGACTTTCTTTTTGGGCTAATGCTCACTTATAGAAAGGAAATGCCAACCCAAATGTTGTTATTATGTTACAAAAAATAAAGCAACTTACAGGAAACAGACAACCCATCCTATGGAAGACATTTTCACTAAAGTATAACCTC
Source organism: Passer montanus (assembly GCF_014805655.1). Lineage (NCBI taxonomy): Eukaryota > Metazoa > Chordata > Aves > Passeriformes > Passeridae > Passer > Passer montanus. Next base: position 11,239,715 of record NW_024373256.1, on the reverse strand, counting down.
ACAGCTTAGCAAAGAAAATAATTTAATTCCTCAAATTAAAAGTTTATGTTGAAAATCATAATAATCTACAAGATAGGCAGCTGGTCCCTATGCTTAAAACTTTCACTAATCATCACAGCTTAGTGATGAGCACAGAGGATCAGTCTATCTTGGTGAATCCAAACTGACATAACCATTTTATCCAAGCTCCTGAAATCCCAGCTTCTGGGAAGAATTCAGGAGAAACAATCTGCTTTCATTTCAGGAGAAGATGCCTGTACCACACTGAGACAGTGAACAGACTAACACCTCTCTCACATTCAGATTTAACTGAATAAATAGATGGAAAAGAATCACTTGATAAACATGAGGAGGATCTCAAAACTCTGTGCAAACCAGAGCCAGTGGAGTCCCCTGAACCACAGGCCTGCTTACAGAAGGCTGCCACAAAAAGCAATTCCAGTTAATAAAGAGCAATCTATCAAATTCACTGTGAAATAAACTGAAACGAAAGGCATTACTAATTCGTCCTTCCAGTGTTGCCTTGCATCAGAATTAAGACAGTGACACCATCACCCTCCAGCACTAAAAGCTGTTTCCAGCAACTCAAATATACTCTGAGTAATTAAAGAACACAATGTGCTGAAACCTTCAGTACTTCAATAATAGCACTTTTCACTAACAGGTTGAGGCAGAAACATCAGCTATTTTTGAACTGAAGCTCTGAGACAGTACCTAATGTGAAACATTTAAAAGAGTGGCCCATTCCTGGCACAACAGAAAAGCTGCTGTTGACTTCAAGAGAGCAGAATTGACTAGAGAAGCTGTAAAAACACAAAACACTTCAGTCCTACAAAATCTATATGAACTAACCTTGCTTAGATGTTTCTGAAAGAGCAAGGAAAAGAGTCTTTAAACACGGTTTCTACCAGAAGAAGGGCATGGTTTGCCTGCTGTGAGATGGGAGAAGTGGAGGTCCATGTTGGAAGCCAAGTCAGGCAAACACCAAAGGGCTCAGAGCCTGTTCGTGGCAGGAGGAGATGGCCCAGGAGGGAGAGGACTCAGCACTGGAACTGCAGCCATGGCTGGGCAAAGCCTCTGCCATAAGGCACAGGTGCCTCCCAGCAGTGGAGGGGGTGCAGGAGGTGCCCTGCAGCCTCCTCCTGCTGCACTGCAGGGACACCACAGCACTCTGCAGCACAGCATGGAGCCTGGTCCTGGTGTGAGAGCTGCGCTGAAATGACACGGCTGAGAACAGAGAGCCAGGCTGGTGCTCTGGCTGAGGGGCCAGAGCCTCTCACCCTGCCCACAGAGCAGCTCTGCCCCTCTCAGCCCTGCCCTGCTCCAGCCTCCCCAGACAAGGCTGGTGTGAGGCTGGAGGAGCAGAGAACCTCCTGTGGCAGCCAAACAAACACACTGAAAACACCTCTGGAAGTGAGGCTGGCCATAAACTTTTACAGCCCTTAGGCTCCTTGAGTGGTGCTTTAGGATGGAGGGAGTGGGTGGCAGGAAGGGGAGGGTGGCACAGCACACTGAGGGCACGGTTACCCCAATGCAGTTTATTGATGGCTCCCTGTCAAAGCAGCCTGAGAGCAGATGGGATCAAAGCACCAACAGCACAGCCCACCAGAGGGGATCCTGTCACAGGGGCCTCGCACAGAGCACCACACAGCACAGCACACAAAGCTATTTCTGTAATGTCACTTGGGACCTCAGCATAGCAGACATATGGGAGTCTCAAACAGGGAAACAGAAAAACCATCTCTGGAGTTTCTGCTGAGTGGAGGGCAATTGAGGGCAGGAGCAACTTGTGCATCCAGAATCAAGTCCAGGACAGAAAGATGTGTGGGGTTGTAGGATAGGAACCTGAAAGAGCAGTTCACATTTTGTACAGACAAAACAGCAACCCCAATCAAAAAGTAATCTCCAGGGTTTTAAAAGGAATAATTTCACATAACTGAAGAAAATTTTACTGAACTAGTTGGAAGAGAAAATGTACAGGGAAAAAAAAAAACACAGGACTGAAAATAGACAGTTCTTTAAAAGGAATTCATTAGAAGGCTGAAAATTCATGTTTCTGCAAGAAGGCTGTTGTAACTAAACCCCTGCTGATCAGTGACTCTATAGGTCAGACTAGATGTTCACAGTTAAATTTTTTAAATTGTGGCATAGGAAATGCTATTTTTAAGTTATTCAGGAAATGAGGAGAAATAGTGCATTTGCATTAGACAAAAGAGAAAGGAGATATTAAATGTCACTTCCTTGGGTTGAACACAAGTCAGAGACTATTTGCACCCATGTGCCCTATAAAGCTTTGGGTTGTCAACACCCATGATGCAGTAACATTCCAGGAACCTGGAGGAAAGCCACGTGCTCCTTCTCCAAGGACACATGCTGCACACACCACCAGGAAAGACAGCTGGGGCAATGGGAGTGGGTTTGGTAAGGCTTTTGTTGACTTACCCCTGGATAACCACTCTGAACAACAAATAAGGATTATACAGCTTCACTACTGTGAGCAATAGGTAAAATAAAACTGGTGGTAGATCTAGAAGAGGTTACAGGAGAATAAACATCATTCTTAACACACACGCCCTCAGAGACCAACAGCCCCAACTCTGGTCAACATCTCAGCCTAGGAACAAATATTAAAATTGCCCATTAAACCCTGCAGATTAGCCAGGCCATAAACACCAAGGGCAGTGCAGGCATGGGTGTGCTGGGCAGCCCTGAGCAGGCAGGGTCTGTCCCAGGGGGATGTGCTGCTCTGCAGCCAAACCAGGAGCTGCACATCCAGGAACCAGGAATGGGCCTGGGACTGCACCAGACTTTGACACTGCAGAGGATGCTGAGGTCACAGCAGGTAAGCAAAGACTGGGGATAAAGGGCTAATGTGATTATGGGATGTACAGAAAGAGAAACAGAGCAGAACTGGAGGAGATTTTATCTCCTTACACTGAAAGTGTGTGTACAGTGTATAGTCTTAAAATTATACTTAAATTCTTCAGTCTCTTTTCTAAGCATGCAAAGACTGGCTTAGACTGGAGAAAAATTCTCAGCAAGGGACTTAGAAAGCTTTATCTGCTTATTCTATCAAAAGGTAAATTCAGAGGGGGTGGTTCTCAGTGTGCTCAGGACAAAAGGGGTTCAAGTACTAATGAACCCTTTAACAGAGAAAGCTTTAACTATAAATTGCTTACAACCTAAGCTAGATAAATTCAAGGAAGTAATAAAGTGTGACTTTTCTCAACAGTAAAGGCAATTAACCTTTAGTTTAATAATGGTACAAGCAGTGCAAAGTAAAAGTAATGAATTTTCAGTGTTATAAATCTTTATATTAAAACTAGACACTGCATGGAATATTTGCTACAGGTGAATGCAAGTTTCTGGGTCTGGGCAAAACTCATAGCTTATTCTGAGAGATTTAAGGATCATCTTCTAGTTTTTAACTCAACAGATTTATAGTAATAACAGGAAAAGAACTGCATAATCTATTGCTGCCAGTAACATCTGCATAACCCCTCTTTGCTGGAGCAAGCATGACAGATTATAAAGCAGATTGTGTCTGAAACATCGAGAGCAGTTGGCAAAGAAGGCACAGCAGAGCTGCAGCCCCCAGGGCACAGGCAGACACAGAACTCACTCGGAGATGTGCACGAAGATGTCGGGCCCTCCGTCCGCGGGCGTGATGAAGCCGTGGCCCTTGGAGCGGCAGAAGCACTTGCAGACCCCTTTGTAGATGGGCCCCTCCGAGGCTCTCACCGTGCTGCAGGAGGAAGCACAAAGAGCAGCTCAGGGCCGGGCACATCCCACTGGCACCAGGGCACAGCAGCCAAGCCCTCCCTCCCTGCCTGGGAGCACTGAGCTCTGCAGCTCGGCGCTCGCTGCCACACACTGCACTGCCTGGGGCCTCTGGAAGGGACACTCGATGAAGAGGATGTCTGCTAGCACTACAATGCATCAATTGCCATCTTGAATTCAACTGCTCCATCACTGGGCCAAGTTTTCCTCCAGACACCACACTAAATGTGAGAATCTTCCACCTCCAGACACCACGCTAAATGTAAGACTCTTCTACCTTTGATGAGTTTGGGAGCACCAGTGTCCAGCTAAGTGTTGTGATTTCACAGCTTTCACAGGAAGGGTGAAGCCCAGCTGCAGTGTGTAACAGCCAGCCTCATGCCTGAACTCCTCCTCCACTGCCAAGGGACCTGTATTTTAAAATTAGACACATTTGCAGAGCCTGCAATCAGCAATACTGCCATCAAAAAGATTGCTTGTCCAGAAAACTGTGTGTGGTTAAATCCTTTTCTGCATCTAATACATTGATCCAGGGTTTGGCTCCAGGGATCCAAACTCACTCAAACACTTCCATTAATGAAAACCAGCTGGTTCAGACATATTATGGGGTTTACTCTGAGCATTGCTAGGTCAGAACCTTCTTCTTGCCAGGAGTATCCAGTGGGTTCCATGTTAGAAGAGGATTTTGGTGCAATTCTTCAAACACAATGACTGTGCAGCCATTTGGTTACACATATCATGGCAACTTGGACATCATTGTCCCAAATGTTTACATTTTACTGAAGTCTAAATAACATTGCTTTTTAAAAATGGTAACAGCTTTGTTCCTTAAATCAAACTAACAAAAAAAATGCAGTTGAAAGTGCTAAAGAAAGAAATCTCCATTAAATCACTTCATTTCCAGCTCTATAAAGCTGTCAACACACCTGACCCCACAAGTGCTTGTTACACAGAAAAGCACTCACTGCCCTAAACAAGCTATTAAAGTTCAATTGCATCTTTCAAAGAGATAAGGCACTGTAGGGGATGAGGCTCCTCCACTCCCAGTGAACCAAAATTAAATAATCCCAGTGAATAATAAGCCACTGCCTGTCACATTCATCTCTCTATACAACTGCTCACCTAGACCTCTTGTTTAAAGAGGAGACACACACACAAAATTCAGAGCTATTTTGGTTTTCAGGGCAAACAAATACAGCAAGATTCCTACACTAATTAATGATTAAAGAACTGTGGAAGCCAAATAACAAATTCTTTCTTTTTGTAAGAACCAAACTAAGATTAGCAGCTGAGAAGATTTACAAAGAGTTCATTATTAACACAGCACTGAAGCAAGCTAGCTTGGATTTGCTTTTCAAGGGCAACCCCAATTATTAAGTCAATTATGTTCCTTTTAGCAGTCTACTTCCATCAGGAAGTTCAGGGCATTTGAAAGCTTTTGGAACTGACAGAATATAAACTTTTCTTCTGCTTCTGTTCTTTTCTGTCTCATTTAGAATTTAGAAGTAATAATACGAAGCATCAGTGAGACTGTTATTATTTAAATCCTCATGGATAACTCTGGAAGAAAAGAGCTGGATAACACTGCAAGAAGTAAAAAGGGAAAAGCACACAAACCAGAGTGAGTGGCCCAAAAGAGGCTGGCTGTGGGGCTGAGATCTTACTGCCACAGCATCCATTCAGCACTGCCACACCTTCCTCACACAGAAATAAAGGGCTGTGGCAGAAGCTTCACATTGTACCCTGGTTCAAAGGCTCTGAGATGAACAAAGCCCACATTGCCTTCTTCAGGTCAGCCCCTCCCTTCTGTCAGGGAGGCCCCTGACAGGCACTGGGAATTCTTTGCAATGGCCAAACCTGGCCCCACCATCCTCTGCTGCTGCTCTGGGGAGGGGTTCCCTTTGGACAGGGCTCACAGGAGCCTGCACAGCACCACAGGGCCCCAGGAAAGCTCAGGGAAAGCCAGCTCTGCTGAAAGATCACTACCTCAAAGAACTACAAAAAGCAGCAAATATTACCTTGTTTCATGGAAAACCTCATACAAAAAACTTCAGAGAAAGAGATCAGGCATAACTGATCTCCCTGATAACCAGCATATTCTTTAACAGGTATATTTGAGTGAAGGTGTGAAAGCTGAATAAGAAAAGGAAACAAGGAAACACTTTCCTCTGAAAAGTGATGGAGCATCCCTAAAATGTAACTTTGATGACGTTAGCACAGGCGTCAAGAGAAAAAAACTTAAAACTTCCAGGGGGGTTTTGTCCAGTGCTTCAGGGGCAGTGAGAAGAGAGACCATGCCAAAAAAAATCTGGATCTGAGAAGGAAGCACCAACACAAACTGGTCCTGGAAGTCACAACTCAATGTCTGAAGTGAAGCAAAGCTTCAGACAACAAACTCTATTTTAAAAAAACTCTGTGTATTTTCCTCTCCCTCTAAAACTCTTGTCTTAAAGAGCCAAGACAATTCAAACACCCATTACTAAAACAGAGAATTGAAAAACTATAGGACATTTGGAGTGAAAGTCTAAAGGCATCAGAACTTCTTGGAAAAGAGTATCACAAAGCCTCTTCCAACACAAGGCCCCCTCCAGCCCAGAGCTCCCTGTGCCCATGCAGGGGCTGCTGGCTGTGCCCTGTTACTGTTGAGTAAGAAAAGATACAGCTTTATTAGAAGGCTGGTTTATAGTAGCTTTAATATGAAAATTCTCTTATTTTATAGATAGGTTTGACTATTCTATTGACTGGTAATTAATAAAAACATTTTTCCTACAGACAGTTTTTGAGAAGAGAAGAAAAGCAGAGTAGGAAAACACCACTTGTAGGTTGTTTACACTAATAGGTTATCACTGTTTCTCTACAACTCTCTAAAAAGTCTCACAGATCCACTGTGAGAAAGCGATTTTTCGCGCTGTCTGCCCAGGCTGTGGCACGGCCAGGGGCAGGCAGGGCAGTACTCACGCCGAGAAGGTCCTGGTGCGGCGGGTGGGCAGCGGGCTGGGGATCAGGTACCCCCGCAGCGGCGACGGCGAGCGCTCCCGCGGCCTCCGGCTCTCCGGCAGGTGCAGCGAGCTGGGCGGCGGGGGAGAGCCGGGGGCCTGCTGCGAGGAGGATGAGGAGGGCTCAGAAGACATCCCTGAAGCCTGAGGAGAGCCTGGAGAGAGGAAGAGATCTGATTTAGCGCGAAACGGGAATTGTCACAAATGCCACAAATGCTTGCGGATGCTGATTTTGTAAGAACGTGACTCACTTCCTGCAGACGTACACACGGACACAGCTCCACCACCAGCTCTGCTCTGGATCAGTGAGTGGATGTTTTGTAAAGTTTATTTCTTTTGAAATGTCAGTTTTGTCAGCTGTACTAGGAAGCTCCTCTGCAAACAGATTACTCCACAACTAACGTATTTGCTCACTCACAGGATCCTGAGGCACAGCTGAGCCCCAGCTCTTGGTCTTGGTGTGCCCCACACACCTCCCAGACTGATGGGCTTTGACCACAGGCAGCACAGAGGAGCTGCACACATCTGCACACAAACACACATCACAAGAAAGAAGCCCTTGAAGAAGAAATGCTGAGACAAAGCTGCACCTCCAGTGCTGCAGGTTGGTTTTGCTGTGTGATCACCGTGATAACCTCATTGCTGCTGCTGCTTTCTTATTTATTAACACAGCTCTGTCAGCTCATAACACCTCCAGCTTGACTTGAGAAGAGAATCAGAGGAGTGCTCCTTAACCCCTTCAGACAGCTGATTTACTCTGCCTGGGACAGGAGCACAGGCAAACCTGGAGGCAGTGCCAGCCCCCAGGAGGTGACCCCTCCTGCCTGGGGAGGTCTGGCAGACCAGCAATCCCCTTTGGGGATTGTCTGCCACAATCTCCCAGCAGCTAGGAAGCCAATAGTCCACACCTTCATTCACCCCAGCAGGCTCAGGTTTGTTCTTGCTCAGGTCCTACAGCAGAGAAGGGAGAAGATCCCCTTCTCAGCACACCTTCTCATCACCAACAGCAATACATCTCATAACACGACAGGCAGAACTCCCAGAGTCCATGCAAAGAGCAGGATCAGGAACAGCAGCACTTCTACACACACAAAAGCAGAGCTTACAGCAGCAGTGGCAGAAATAAGAGGAAATAACCAGCACTGCTCTGATATTACTATGCAAGTCCCCATCCACACTGAAAGAGGAAGGCGATTTGCAAAAATAACCAATAACCCACTACAGTCTTACTTAGGAAGATAAAAATATCTGGTTATCTGGATGAGTTAGCAAAAAATGTGGCGATCTGAGTCAAGAAAACATCACAAAGGCAAGAAAAACTGCCTTTAAGACCAATAGTTTAATTGAACTGAAATCTCTCATATCCATTATGCACCCTCCTCTTGACACCCACACTCCCCAGCCCATGAATTATGGAGTGGATCCTTGACATGACATTTGAGAGATGCAGCCTTCTTGTCAATGACAAATCCATATTATTTCTTCCTGAAAATAAAGACTAAAATTAAAAAGGCTTCTTAAGAATGAAGTCACCAGGGAACAAAGGCTTTTGTCTTTAATTGCTCAGGGTGCTCAGAAGATAGAAGTGAATAGTCAGTCATACTCCCTCCTCTACCAGCTTGAGCTTTCCTCACTGTTCTCAAGAACAACTCAGCTGAGAACAAAACCCCAGCTTTAGGGATGGAATTTCAAATATGGATGGTATCTGTCACCCATGAGCTAATGCCCTGCCCAGTGTCACAGAACAGTATTCAGCTCAGACCAAGATGATAACACCAAAGGGTCAGGATTTTCCAAACTTCCTCCTCCTCAAAATAAACCTGCTGTGCTGGCTGGTACAGAGGAAGTCTCAATTTTCTAAAGCCCTCTCCTCTGGACACCTTGCTTTCAAGGAATGTGTTTGACATGGCAGGATCATAGCCCTAGTAAGTCACAGGAAAAATAAGAGCAAACAATTAAAACCTGATTCTGATAACTCAGCACACACGGGCTGGCACAAGTGAAAACACAGCTTTTAGAATCACATGCTTTCTCTCCTCTTCTGAATATAAACCAGCTTGTCAGGTGACAAGCAAAATGCAGAGAATTCACCCAGCCACAGAGTGCTGCCCGTCCCCTTCCTCAAACAAGGCTAGAGAGGTAGAATTTTCCCTCCTTTCTTTAAATCACAGACAAACCACAAAATTATTTACAAATAAAGAAGACTAAATGGAGTTAGAAGTGTGCTACTGTACGTTATTGTTCCCATTTATATTATTTTGGTGCCCTCTGCTCCGCACACATAAAATAAAACAGCGATGTAGAACGCTCAGTACCTTGTCACTGTACAAATGTCCTTTTTGTTCTCTGCCCACGGCAAAGGTGGGTGAATAGCCTCGACTCTCATCACTTCTATTACATGAGCCCTGCATTGTGCTCAGAGCTGGGTGAGAGCTGACCCAAAACCACAGAGCTGAAGGCAGAGAGCAGAGCCACACTTGGCTTCACCGCCACCACAACCAGTGGGGACATGGGGGATGCTGAGCCCGTGCTGCAGCTCAGTCTCTACAGGCAGTGTGGTGCATCTCTGCCCAGGAGAGCTCACTGACATCCCTCTGCCTCTTGGGCTTCTCTGCCAGCTGTGCAAACCAGGCACAATGGAAGGGATGGGAGCCTGACCGAGCAAGCTGAACCGTGTGCGTTCAGCAGGGTGGCAGCAGCTCCTACCTCCCACAACCCTCGGCAGAAGCTCAGCTCCTCTGGACCTTTACAGAGACAAAGGTGCAGCTGGGCTGTTTCAGTTCATGCTGGAGTGGCCATTTGTTGACGTTGTTCATGCAGGGATTAGCTCATTTCCCTTGGCAGCCCTCCTGCAGGAGCAGAGACGCTCTCCCCACTCACAGGCGCAGCTGGAGGCCGGGCAGTGTTGACACAGGAAGCCTACAGCAAAAACTCAAAACAAAACAAAACCCACACCCCAGCCCTCCCAGCCGCCTCCTCACAAATGCTTTGCCTTCCTAAGGCAGTTACCAGCAGTCTGCAGAGATGTTTCCCAGATGTTATCCTGGGTTCTAAACTGACTCCTGTAAATCAAGGATCACCCCTGGAACTTCGATGGCCGCCTACCAGCCCCTCCTCAGCACCCACAAATTCCTTCCTCTTTTTTTGACTCTGTGACTAGCTGAACAAACACACTTACCTGCATCTTTCAGAACCCCCCTGCATCTCCCAACCCACATCTGTTTTCCCCTAATTTTCCCCTAAAACCAGGGAAAAGCCCTGGTTTTCCTCCAGCCCAGGCAGCACTCTCCCTTTGGCCATGGCAAGGACATCATCCCACAAAGCCCAAGAGCACCAGCGGTGCATCCACCCCGAGCTGCCAGGAGCACCCATCCCCCTGTGCCAGCACTGCAGAAAGCCCAGCCGTGAGATCCCAGCCCGGCCAGGGAGCAGGGACAGCACAGCCAGCAGCTCTCTTCTGCTTGAGCCAGCAAAACATGTGCCTGGGGATTTACAGAGTGAATGCAACGTGACGTAGGGTGGTGATGTTTTCAGGCTCTTTAGGAAACTCCAGCCACGTGCCACATTACCCTGAAATTGCCCCATATTTCAACATGCATCGTTCATCTTGCTGCAACAGGATTTTTTTTTAATATTTATGTTTAGGAATGCACCAAACTGGAATATAAATAAAATAAATTACAGTAGTTCCATGGCAAAAATAGACTAGTTTAACATTTCAAAGCAAAAATATTTTTTTTACCATACCTTTTTTTAGAAAAATTGGCCAATGTGTGTAGAAAGAGACCCCAAAATGTCACCTGCAACAAGTGACCTACAAAGCACCTGGAACAAGTGAACTACAAAGAGCACAATACATGCAGGAGAAATTTCTGAAATTCCCCATGAAAAATAATTTTAAAAAGCTGTTGAAGTGATAAGATTGGGAGTATATAGATGTCACCATAACTTCTCTATATATCTATTCATCCTATTTCTCTTAAAGTCTGTACCATACCTCCAAGAATATCCTAAAAATAGCAGGTTTGGGGAAGTTATCAATTTTGACCAGCACAACACTATCACAGAAATCTTATCTCACTTTTAATTCATGTAAATGCCTGGAAATAGTCCAAATTGATGTGGCAGGGTGACAGCCTCCATGAAATCTCTCCACCTATGAATGGTTTCTTTCTCTCATCACAGGCTGCAACACCTCCAGTGAACAGGCACAGGGAACATCCCCAGGGAACGTTGCTCTGCATCCTTCAGTGCTCCAGCATGGAGAAAATGCTCTTTCTGGCCTCCTTAGTCTGGAAATGATCCTGCCTGGAGGAGCTGCTTTCAGATGGTACCACAATGGTCCAAGAAAGGATAGCACTGGCTACGTTTGCCTGGAAAATGAGGGTTTTTCTCAAAGACAGAACAAAACTGTTGCTTTCAGATGCAGGTTCTGCAAGATCTCATTAATTTCAATCTCTAAAAGGAATCTGAAAAATATGTCTAAAAGACATCTGAAAATTAGATTGTTTTCTGGACTTTTCCTGGACTTAGAAACAACACCAGAAACTCTTCTTGCTTTTTTTAAAATTTTCATTTCAAACATCCTGGTTTCCAAATTTATTCTGCGCAGCTGCATTCCTTTCCTTCTCCAAGGAAGCTGTGCAGATCAACTCCCCAGCTCCACCTGCTCTTCTGCTGACACCCATAAAACCTCTTCTCAGCAAGAAAATCCACAGCCCCTTGCTCCCATCTCTGAGGGAGTGAAAGCACCAGGACTCCCTGCTCTGTGCCCTGACAGAGGTGAGGGACTGAAGGTTCCCAGCCCTACAGCAGCTCCCAGCTCCCTGTCCGAGTGCCTGAGCACCAGCCACAGCACTGCTCCTCCCTGGAGCTCCTTCCAAAGCCCTATGTGGCACTGGGACCCCGAGCACACAAGGATCCCAGCACTGTGAGCCTCCAGCACTGCCCCTGCACCACAGGGTAAAGCATTTGCAAAACACAAACAGTTACGAAACAGCTTCCAAGAGCTTCCCCTTCCAGCTTAGGCTGCATGACTAACTTTCCACAATTAATACTGGTATTTCAATTAGCACAGAAACTCAGAGGAGTTGCAACATGCATGTGACATGTCACAGAGGGTTATGGTATAAGCACGATGCTCTTGGAGGCTGCAGAGTGCCCACACACTGGAGTGATTTGTCAGTTAATGGAGACAAGAACATGTCCAGTAAAAGCCTAATTATAAGGTAAGCAAAATACAACAAGGACAATTTCTATAGCTTGTTTGGGTGTGCAAATTCATTCAGATTAAAACAGGGTTTAGTTTACAAACAGTAGCAGCTATTTCCAAGCAATCTCAGCACTGAACACTTTGTCTCCAGATGCTGGGGGTGCCCTTCTGCTCCTGCAGTGAGCAGTGTCTGTGTCTGAAGGAAACACTGCTCAGGCAGCACAAACCCACACTGCACAGCAGTGATCACAAAGAGGGGTGGGGAGGAACTCAGGCATCAGCACATTGATAGAGATGAGGAGTGTCTGCAGTCCCATGTTTTCCACTGTTCATGAAAGCTGATAGGTACACTCAAAAAAAAAAGTTTAGGTGAAGGAACTGAGCGGTTAGTCAGACGAAGTACATGTTTCAACTTATTTAGGATACTAAGGATATATGGTGATACCCTGTGGTTCATTTTATCAAAAATACAGAGGAATCAGGATCCTCTCTCGCTGGAAATCCAGTATTTGCCATGATTGATGATGCACAAACTTGTTGCTCCAAGCTGAGCAGAGCTAGCCAGGGTCCTCCACTGCTAAGTGAGCACAGGAGGCTGTTACAGATGTACTGTCAGCTGCCATGGGGACAGTGTGCACAATCACACAGGAAGGACCAGCTTCCATCCTGCCCCTTGCAAAAAGGTACTTCAGAGGGAGCAGAGCACACCAGCAGCCAGTGCTAAGGCAGGTTATTCAGGACAGTGCTGGGAATGGCACAGAGCTGTCCCAAGACCAGCACACCTTCCCTCACACTTTCTCACAGGAGAAGCCCAAGCCTTCAGTTTGCTTATAAAATCTCATATCCAGCTCCTTTTGTTTAAAGACCAGATTGCAAGAGGTGGAAAACTCTCCCCAGCTCATGGCAAGCCTGGACAAGCAGCGACAGGTTCCAGACAAGCACCCTCCTCTGGGAGCTCTTCCAAGCAAGGATGAAGATGGTGGTTGAAGATGATGGTGGTAATTAGGTGCAAGTGTTGCCCAGTGACTTAATTTGCTGTGCACCAATAGTATTGGCTAATGTAATCAAGTATTTAAATGACAGCAGGAAAAGAGGGGTTCTCACCTGGGCAGGACACCACAGCCTGTCACAAACAGGCAGGTGGCAGTGCCCTGTGGGATGGGCTGTCACACCCATCCCCGTGCCCACAGCACACCCAGAGGCACTGAGCCAGCACCAGCCTGGGGTGAGATGCCCAGCACCTTGCCTTGCTCTTGGTCTGCCAGCTGCTTGCTGTGTGGCTGCCAGGCTCCAGCCCTGGCTGTTTCAGTGGCAGCAGAGACACCATGTCACACCAGTGCCCAGCTTGTCCCAAAGCCACTGCCAGCTGGGACACCAGGTCACAGCAGTGCCCAGCTGCTCCCAAAGGCCCAGCTGCTCCCAAAGCCACTACCAGCTGGGACACCAGGTCACAGCAATGCCCAGCTGCTCCCAAAGCCACTACCAGCTGCCCCCACAGTGCCAGAAGCCAGGGCAGAAACACAGACACCAACTCCCAATGCCCAGCCCCAACCCAGGACTCCTTCCCTGAAGCCAAGGACACAACAGGTCACCCCCAGGTCACCAGTGTTGGTGTCTCCAGTCTCCACAGAGCTGTGGTAAGGGCAGTGTGAAGGGAGATCACAAAGGATCCTTGCAGTAAAGCTGGGGAACATCAGGATGACTTTACTTGACCCAACACTGGTAGCCAGGTGTGGCTGCCCAGGTCAGAGTTAAATACAAGGTGAGTGCAGTGTGGTGCTTACTCTCAACACCTTTCCTGCATCCTCATTTAAAGAAATGGCAAACTAAAGGTTGCATAGTGGTATTTAATAACCCCCTATGAGATTTTTCAGGCCCTTTCTGAGCTCATATAATCTTTTAACCTCTGCAGTACCTCGTGGCAAGGAATCCCACAGCTTAACTGTCTGTGAAAAAAAGGCTTCCACTCTTTTTAGTGGACTGTGAGGAGAGGCCCTTTTTACAGGGAAATTAACAAAGGACAGTGACACCAAAAGGCAACAGCAAATTAGAGAAGAAACAAAGAAACAAATGGGAAAAAACCATTAGCTTAGAGGAACACACAAGAAAGGGTGTACAGACTTATTCATAAATCAAACATTAAATTTTCTAGCAGAAGTGACATAAAGAGGGTAGAGAGCAAGAATAGCTACAAGCTGTTTCTGGTGATCTTGCCCCCTCCCTTTTAAATATCCAAGCACAAATGAAAAACCTTGTGCCTTTTTAAAACAAAACACTCCCCACTTGAATGGCTGCCATGACTCTTTCTTAGACAATGAACCCCACTGAAGATTTCACTTTGTCAACAAGTTAGCTGGTTTGGGCCAGAAAGCAGATATCATCTATTCAATGTTTTATGGTCCCCAGCACAGAACCATTGTGCTGGTCACTCCAAGTTCCTGCTGCCTTCATCACTCCTCCATTAGCCAGGGCTGGGAACTGTGCTCTGGCAGAGCAGAGCCAACACTTCATATATCTCATCCTAAACTTGTTAACATGCTCAGTCACAGTGAGCTGATGTATTTCCCAGACAAAATACAATATATGGCTGAAAAAATGAACTTTCTGTCCCTTCCAGTGCTTGCTCTCCAGCTTTGGAACCCAGCTCCTCCTTCAGTGTTTTCGCAAGTCTGAAGATTTCCCTCTGCCATTGCTTCCATGATGGAGCATCCTCTGTGAATTTATTCCAGGATTTATTTCATATTGGTAGAAAATATTTATACCAGAACATGAAAATCTCTCATGTGTCTTGTGTCTAAGCATCTTAAAGCTTATCTACAAGGCAAATGGGTTATACAGTGTCATACCATTACAAAGAAGTTATACATATGTAAATCCCCAGGCACTTTTGAAAAGTTCTCCCCTTTTCAGCCTCTTCTGACATCACAAAACTTTAGGCACAATTGCGGTTAAGTTTGTTCATGTGCAACTTTGAGCCTTTTAAGGCTACTGAAATCCCCTGAAATATTTATGTGGCTCAAGTGTTACTCAGAACAATTAGCTCACTGTGTTTCCTCCCTAATCAACATTTTCAACAGGGAAAAACAGTTCACATTACAGAGATCTATAACCATGGAAATTTATGAGGCATATGTGTATTGGCAAAGAAAAAAACAAATCCTCTGAGGGTATTTCATCTGCCAGCATTCCAGCAAGATGCAGTTGGCAGGGTACAGAGTCAGAAACCACTTAAATCCAGACTGATCCTCACGCCACCTCTGTGAGGCACCCAGAGACCCCAAATGCCTTTTGGACAGGCCAGGCTCTAATTTCTGGTTATCCCAATGCACAGGCCACGTCCCAGTCTCACTACCTGACACTTTCTATGCATATTTTTAAGCATCTCAGGCTAATAACTGGTGTCCATTTCAAATAGATCACTCAGAAATCAATTAAACAAAATGTTTGTGAGGGAGACAGAATTATGAACCTACATCAATATCAAGTAATGACCAAAAGATAGAAAATTGACTGAAATACTTTAAGAAACAGAAAATGCTCTGCATCTGATGGGATGATAGACAATGAAGAGATAGATAGATAGATAGATAGATAGATAGATAGATAGATAGATAGACAGATATTTAAAGATCACAGGCCCACTTAACAATTGCATTTCTGTTTTTTCTTCCCTCCACTGCATCCCTCAACACAATTTCCAGTATATCTTACCATGCTGTACACAAGTTTGTTCTTGCAACCCTGAGACCCCTCTCAGAGTCCTCATGCTCCAGCAGGAGGCAAGTGCTCCATCAATACTGTAAAACTGATGGTTACCTCTTAACTCTCAGCTGAAACTGCCTTCATATGTTTAACTGAAGTCTGTAGGATAAGAACTACATAAATATACATGATGCACAGGTCCGGGTTTGCTTACATAACCAAACAACTTGTGGAACAGAGAATATGTAAGAAAACACAGCTAACCAAACTCCTTGGCTGAACAGAAAATGTTGCATTCTACCTCACAGAGCTGCTCAGTCCTGGCAGCACAACTATCCCCAGTGCCAGCTGCTGCTTTACAGAGCTCTGTGTGATCTGCTGCACTGACAGGCAGCCCCCTGTGATGCATCCAGAGCACACTCCACAACTCACAGCCTCCAGAGCTGCTCCAGGGACACCAGCCACCCCAATAAACACCCCAAATCCTCTGGCAGCTACATGCTACACACCCTCCATCACATGCTCTCATGTGGCAGCTTGGAAAACACCACTGATGATGCACTTTAGAGTTCCAGGGAAAAAAATCTTTTTTAAGTCTCAAAAATGCTTACAGTATCCCTAATCCAGCCAGCCTACTGCAGGCAACACATGGGGAAATGGACCTGTGGGGAGTGTGACTGCCCTCCCTGGTTATCCTGCGTGCACAAACCAGTCTTTCTGGCTCAGCACATCCACCCTGGGCTCTCAGCAATGGCAGAAGGAGTCACACTGTGCTGTGGTGGCTGCAAAACCGCAGAGCCAGCACGGGCACGTGTGCTGGGCTGCATTTCATGCCTACTTACACATCAACAGGACTGTTTACTGTGCTGTGATTTCCAGAGCCACGGCCCCAGAGCTGTGCTGAGCAGGACAGAGCTGTCCAGAACCACAGGCACTGCTGTGTTATTTGTGGCTGCTGTGTTAGTGCTCAAAAGCCAACACAGACCACAGCAAGGGAACGGGCAACTCAAGCTTTTCAGGCAAGGTAAAAATCAAGTGTTATAGTTGAAAAAAAAGCAGGCAAATCTTGAGGCATGTACACTCTTCAGGTATAAAACTAAACCTCCATATAGAAGTACATGTTTAATAGAAAATTGTACTAAAGTTTTGTGTTAGAGCAATCACTACGCCAAAAAACTGCATTCACTTCAACTGCAATCACAGAGGGAATGGGACACAAAAGCAGAGCAAACACTGCACACAGGAGCAGCAGTGAATGCCTTTATGAAGGATTGTTTTGATTCAATTTACCTGTTTAGCCACATGCTAATAGCTACATGGCCTTACCAAACTGGGCCAGAGCCACTACCAACAGAGATGTGAGATCAGTAAAGAAACAAAGACAGGGGTATGTTTAACAGTGCCTTTGTTGTTTTTATCTAGAGCAATGTTTTGTGTGAAACCTGGTGCTACACATCTAAGAATCCTCAGGGTCTGCCTGCCTCAGGAACAAGCCCCAAGTCCAGAACAAGCCATGTCACGGTACTGCATGCACATCTTGTGGGTTCACCCTGGTCCTGGTGGCCAGGAGAGCCCAGAGTGCACAGCTCCACATCACAGAGAACCAGAGAGAGCTCCTCCTCAGGATCCATGCCAGGGAAGAGGCAATGCAGCCACACTGCAATGTTCAAGAACAAATTTGATTAGAAACCCAGACCCCAGCTGTACCAGTCTAGTGAGTGTCCAGCAAAACCACTTTTGTCCCCATGGGGCTGTGGTAAGTGCTGAGACAGCTCTGCACTACCTTTGTTTCTTATTTTATTCCTCTGGGATGCTTTCCAGGTGAGGTTTGTCTACCTGAAAAGCCTGAGGGATGGAAGGGAAGGTGAGCATGTGAAAAACGGGTAGTGCAGACAGCAGCATGGTGACATCATGATACTGGGATGCTGCTGGCAGTGCCTGGGCAGCAGCTCTGCCGGATCCAGCCTGGACTGGGGTGCAGCAGTGAGCTCCTGTCCTCAAATCCCTGCTGCCATGGGTAAAAGAACTGCAGTGGATCACACATCCCCAGGGACAGAGACCATTTTTGTCCAAGCCTGGCACAGGGAGAAAAGAAAAAAAAAACAGTGTAAAAAAAGAATTATCAGAAAACAGTGGAACTGCACGAATATTTAAGTATATCAAGATACTCCTTCTACTTCTGATGTCCTAAATATGGGTGAGAATAATTTCTGGGACTGACACAGTTCCTAGGATAGGGAAAAAACACCCTTCTGCATAGAAAAAAAAAAAAAAAAAGAAAACATGTTTATTCAGAAACTGAGACCTGTGTAAGTTTCAAACACACTTCTGGAACACTGTACAGGAGAAAACTGACATTCACTCTATTTACTGTCTCACCTACCTGTAAAATGAAAACCCCACTACTTTAAATAGTTTGAAATAACTTTAAGAACTCCTCCTACCAGTCTCCATCATAAAGAGACTTTGTGAAAAGGCTATCACCACGTTTCATAATTCTCATTGCTAGATTTTCTTCAAATATTGGAGAAAATGAAGTCACAGTCTTCACAGCTGAGTAAATTTTGCCTCTCCCGGCTGAGATCAACAGAGGTAGGTCCTGCTCTGGACCTGCCACTGCACAGAAAGGCACTGCCTTGATGAGCTGGGTGAGATCCAAATCTCCAAATCATGCATTTAATGTATATTTACATTCCAGCAACAAGCATAAATTTTGTAAACAGGAAATTGACGTTGCTTTCTGGCAGTTTCATTTACCCTTTTAAGAAATTGTCAAGAAGTTGAAATCACGACCAAGACTTACTTTTATCAAATGACTGATGTAAATGAAAACAAGCAAATGCCTTTGACCAGCCTTCTGAAATCATATCATGAAGAGAAAGCAGGAGACAAGAAGCAGTGAGAAGGCAGGAGCTCATAAAACAATATAGTCCATTTTGCCAGAGGGCCTCCATCAGCGTGACTGGCTGTGCAACGTAAACAAACCAAACATTAAACCAGGACTGACATAAAAAGAAAATTCCTCCCTCACTGGACAGGCAAGATTAAATGTTTATTTCCTGGACACAGTCTAGTCTTTGTTTGGGCATTCTCTTAAATAGCAAATGGCAAAGAATTTGAAACCTTGGGAAAAGCAGTTCTCCTGGAAAAGAGTTGTGCCTGGAGGAACACCCCATGGCAGAGAACTCACCATGCCTCCTACCCTGCTCAAAAGCAGCTCTGGGAAGACAAAGTGAGCATCAGATGCTGAATGGGCTGCAAACCTCCTGCAAACAGCCAACTGATAAACAGTCTTTGGAAGCAGAGGTTCCCACTCCAATTCTCAGCAATTTTATGTTTTGGTTTCGCTGTTAGTCACCAAGATCTGCAGTCACAGCAGGCAGCTGCAGCCTGTCCTCCACCATGGGACAAGTACCCCATGGCTGATGTGACAAGGGGCTGAGCAGGACAGACCCTTTGCTGAGGCTCTGTCTGTGCTGTGGGAGCTCTACCCACGCTGGCCGTGCTGCTCTGGAACCTCCTGGCTGCAGCCCCATCAGTGCCCCATCCAGCCTGGCTTCCAGCTCCCAGGCAGACCCCGGCGTTTTGGCACACAAGCTGCCACCCGGATAACACCAGCACACACTTTGCTTCCCTCCTCCAGCCTTAACTCTTAATGCTCTGTCACTTCCCCAGTCATGTGCTGCTCATGAGGCATGGCAAAGGACCAGCAAGGTTTAATATTCCAGAAACCACCAGGTCAGGGCTCTCTGTTTTCCTTGGTCCTGCACAAAGTGCTCTGTGATCAGATCAGGCATGGAACCATCGGGGTAAGGAACACAGGGTGCACACAGGCCTGCTTCCTTTTTCCAGAGAAAGGTAATAGAGCCCTCCCCTGCAGTTCACAACCCCCCGGGGATTTAACTGGGGGTTGTTTTGTTCTCTCTGTGCCTTCACCCCTCTGCTGTCTGATCACTTCGAGGCTGCAGCTCAAGCCCAGGTTTACCTTCCCAGATCCCAGTGCCGGGCAAGAAGTGTGGTCACAGGCCACCAGTTATTGCCCAAACAGCTGGGCAAGCACCCAAAAGCCAAATTCAGAACTGCTGTCCTTGAAACAGCTCTATTTAAACATCTGTTGAGACCTTGACCCTATCACCAACTCCTCCCTGCAGAAATACACAATTCAAGGTGAGCAGAGCCGAACACTCACACCATGGGTCAAAAATTTAATGTTCATTTTCTTTAGACTTCTATTCAGTTTCCAAATTGCATTAATAATGCAAGAACCTCAACGCGAGTGTCATTACGCCCAAGACAATCATTATTTTTTAAAGATTGGATAGGTTACTTTGTTATATATGTATTTATCTATCTATATTTTAAATCGACCCAAAGAAAAAAAAAGGCTGCTGTGCAAACCAATGGCAAATAAAGAACCAGCAAAGCTCTGGAATCCATCAGTAGGATTGTAGCATGGGAGGAACCACACGGATGAAGCTGATTCCAGGAAGCAGGAGGGGTTTCCAGGCTGCTGGAGCCTGGTCCATTAGAGCGAGCTCGGGCTCCCGGGCAGCACCCACGCCCACCTACCCCGAGGCACCACAGCCAAGCCTGGGCAGATGGATCTGACTCACATGGAGTTTCACAGCTTCCCTCAGGGGGGGCAAACACACCACTTTAGTGTGCTCCACATGCCCCAAAAATGACACAAACGAAAGCTGAGAGTCTTTCTGCACAATGCAGAGACAAAGAAAGTGTCAGTTTGGTTCCTTTCCCAGCTGCCATCGAGGCGCGGACGATGCTCCGAGGTGTCACCTCCTGTCAGAGGGGATCCCATCTCTGCATCTTCTGTACCTTAGCCTTTTTCTCAGCCACTAGCTGAGGGGATCTCGGCAGAAAATGATCCCACTCTGCTTGTTTACAAAAGCCAGGAGGCTGTTTGTTCTGTTTACTCTCGGGAAGAGCAGGCTGCAGGGAGCGCCGGGGAGCTGGGGCACAGCGCTGGCTGCTCACCCCGCTCGCCGGGCTCTGCCTGCCAGCGTGGGCTCCAGCAGGCCAGCCACGGCCACACACGGCGAGAGGACAGCAGGCAGGCACACAGACCCGGGAGCAGGGCCTGCCAGCTGAGGGTGGCTCACACAGACCCTGAGAGAGGCCTGGCAGCTGAGGGTGGCTCGGGCAGACCCCAGGAGCCCAGACAGACCCTGGGAGCTGCCTGCCAGCTGAGCCTGGCTCAGGAGCGCGGCCTGGCCGGCTGAGGGTGGCTCACACAGACCCTGGGAGCTGCCTGGCTGACTGAAGGTGGCTCGGACAGACCCTGGGAGATGCCTGCCAGCTGAGGGTGGCTCAGACAGATCCCGGGAGTGTGGCCTGGCAGCCGAGGGTGGCTCGGACAGACCCTGGGAGCCCAGACAGACCCTGGAGCTGCCTGCCAGCTGAGCCTGGCTCAGGAGCGCTCCTCAGGCGTGGCCGGCTGAGGGTGGCTCACACAGACCCTGGGAGCTCAGAGTGGCTCACACAGACCCTGGGAGCTCACACAGGCCCTGGGAGCTCACACAGGCCCTGGGAGCCGAGAGTGGCTCACACAGACCCTGGGAGCTCACACAGGCCCTGGGAGCTCACACAGGCCCTGGGAGCCGAGAGTGGCTCACACAGGCCCTGGGAGCTCACACAGGCCCTGGGAGCTCACACAGGCCCTGGGAGCTGCCCGGCAGCCCAGGGTGACCCGGAGCAGCAGCGGCGGTGCCGGGAGCAGGGGCGAGGCCTCTCCAGCCGCGCTCAGAGCCCCCGCAGCTCACACAGACCCTGGGAGCTCACACAGACCCTGGGAGCTCACACAGACTCTGGGAGCTCAGAAAGACCCTGGGAGCTGCCCGGCAGCTGTGGGTGGCTCAGACAGACCCTGGGAGCTCACGCCCCCGAGCGGAAAGGAGCCGCAGTCAGTGCTGGAGGAGAGGAAACAGAGATCACTGATCCCACATGGAAGTTGCCTCAGAAACGAGGAAAAGACACAGTGAGAGAAGGAAGCAGAACAATTGTCTCTGCCCTGCTTGGAGAGAAAAGGCAAAGCAGTTAGTCAGATGAACGCTTTCTGGTTTTCATTTTGACTGGACAGTGCTGGGGACTGATGCATCATGCAAACCCAAATCACCTCTCTGCATCTATCCTTTTTTTACAGTGTTTCAGCTGGGGTTTTTGTTTGGTTTTCCATATCAACCTGTTGCAAAAAGCAGTATCTGAGTTTTTAAAACTGTTGTGCAGAAAGAAAAACAAACATTTCATTCTTTTTTTTTTCCCCTCTTCAAATACTGCTACCCCTCTGCTGTGCACAATGCTGTTCCCAGCCTACTGGCCCCCAGGAGATGGCAGCTGCCGCCCCAGAGAAGGGACGTGATCCCCACTCATTCTTCTCCTTGATGTTGATGGGGTTTACACTTTGCAAGCTGAATTCTTCTCCTTAGTCTCTGCCAGAAACCTTCCAGATGAGGGGCAGATTAACCAACAACTTTCACCACCGACATCCAGAATATTTATCAGCCTAGACCTGAACAGTTACAGTATCAATGCATTTTGCTAATGCTGATCTCCATCAGTCTTTTCCCAAGTTTCAAGCAGTTACTATCAATCCCTGCCAACTCTACTCCATGCCTAGTGATTCAAAAATGGTTCCTTACAGAAACTCGAGACAAAAAATAGACAAAAAGATGCAATAAACAACTTCAGCTTTCACCCTGAAGACAACCCAGCCACCATAAAAGAGACCCCAACTCCTTCTGCACCCCACAGCCCACTCAGGGTGAAATGGAAGCAGGAAAAGGATTTATTCACTTCTGTCACTGTCAGGCTTGACACCAAGAACAAAGTTGGCACAGCCTGCTGGTCCTGTCACCTAGAAAGAACCCTACACACCACATTTCCTCCCAGGAACCACATCTGGTGTGGTGCACGAACAGGGTTCGGCAGTTTGTTGTAAGAGAGCTCTACTGAAGCAGACACCTTCATGTTCATGGTGGGTTTCATTCTACAGCTGAATATAAAACCTGGATTCACCAGGACAGCACTACCCAGAAAGCCACAGTGGTAAGAGGAGACAGAAGGCAGCGTTACCTGGCCTTATCTGGCTAATTTCTAATTACTTGCAGATAAGCATTTCTGCACTTACACGCATGTAAGTAAAGGAGAGGATGGTGCTGGTCAGAACGTGTACAACCCTGGGCACAGCAGAGAGGCAGAAGCTCAGGGCAGTGCGGGGTCACTGCAGCCAGCAGCAGGTGCCCAGGACAGGGGGGGACAGGGCAGCAGCCCAGCCACGCACTGGGTCACAGCACATGTGGGTGTCACAGCACACGTGGGTGTCACAGCACACACAGGTGTCACAGCACACACCCTGCCTCAGCTCTGCCCCTGCAAAGGGCCACTTGGAAAAAACGTGTTTTCTCTCCTTTACACCCCCACGTAGGATGTGAAAATAAACCCATTGTCATAGAACAGGCTCATCTTTCCTACAGTTTCTTTGGCACACACAACTTTTTTCCTGTAAACACGCAAAGCCTTCATATGAGTTAGGGCTTTTTTTTTAAAAAACTTTTCTGCCGTATGTTAGTTAAACCTCTTTAGATTTAATGACATACTAAGATGTATTTGTGAAAGCCCAAGCCCTCTGCAGCTACATTAACAGGCCTTGCTATCGTCCATTATTAATAATCAACAGAAGGAAAGAAATTATGTTTGCCAAACATAAGATAATAGTCAGAAAGTAAAGGTTAAGAACAGCAGTCAAAAAAACCCTTTCAACCTCACAGAAATTACAACTAGAAGAGTCACGTCAAAGCAGCCTGAAAGTTTTCTGAGACTCTCTAAGAAATCCAATCTAACACCACAAAAGGTTTTGCAAACATTTCTCAGAAGTAGCTCGACAGGGCCAGCAAAAACAGCATCAGAAAAGAGCTCCAAATCCCCTCCTTGAAAGCCAAAATCAGAGGCACAGATCCAAAATCAGCCCCGGAGGCTTCTCTACAAGAGCAAGAAGTGACACGCACACACATCCAACATGCCAAGGGAGCACGATAAAAGGGTTGCTTCCCGGATTTTTTTGCTTTCCCCGTTCTCCTGAACAGAAGTGCTGACTATAAGAGCGGGCAGTTCACGCTACAGCAACAGAGTCTTTAACGAGGCTCCGAGTTCTGCAGTGCCCCTCTGAGCAGCCAGCACCGAGCCCTTTCTCTTCCCAGTGCTCGAAATCTCTTGTTTAGCTCTCTTTGTCTCGCTCGTCGTTTCTAAAGCGAGCCATTCCCCGAGTAACAATGTCACACTCCCCGTTCCAAAGCGCAGCAAGAAGGCGAAAGTGTTAAAAAACGCAACAAACAAACAAACCAAAACAAAGGAAACTGGCCCTGATCTCTCAGGCGAAATCAATCCACCGCCCCGCAGGAGGAGAAGGCGGCACCGACACCTCCCGGGGGCTCTCCGATCCCGCTCCCCAATCCCCCAATCCCCAATGCCCCAATCCCCGCAGGGGATGCTCCCTCCTCGCCTCTCGGAGAGACCCCGCTCACCTGGGCAGGGCTGGGCAGGACGGGCTGGCGGCGGCCCCGCTGCCCGGGCGGCTGTCGGGCTGGCCCGGTGGCTGTGCCGGGGAGGGAGGGAGGGAGGGCCGGGAGCCCCGCTCCGCCCGCTCCGCCCCGCACCTGGCCCGGCCGACAGCGCCGCGGCTCGTCCGGGGAGCTGCGGGCACGGAACGCCGGCCCGGCAATGAAACCGCAGCAGCCGAGGGGAAACGGTGCTATGGGAAGGGTGGCACGGCCGGAGAGCTCGATGGAACTGCAGAGTTCCAGATGGATAATCCGGGTGAATCCTCCCGAACTGCGGTGGGGACGAGGAACGGGGCTGCGGTGTGCGCTGCCGAGACAGAGCACGGTGTGCTCGGAACTGCCGTCACTTGGGTGTGCTGGGCATCTCCTGCATGAGCAGAGCTGTCACACAGCGCCTGCAGCAGGACAGCTGATGGCACGGTCCAGGGCAGCAGTGACAACAGGCTCCCAGTTAATGGCCACGGACTTCATTGGGAGCACAAAAATCCCTGAGACCTTGGGACAAAGAGTGCTGTCTTCATCCGGTTTCAGCAATGCTTTCATTTGTGCATTATTTCCCTGGCTGATAATAACCCACAGTGCTTTAAAAGATGGTTTTACAAAGAGAGCTTAGAAAGTGAATCCATTCTAGTTCTTTTCCACTTGTAGAGGCCAGACAAAGCATGCCCTCGTACCATTACAAAGGTAAGACTGAGGAGACAGAAATATACACTCTTTTAGCTGGCCATAATCACACAAGAAACAGCACTGGGCAATTTGTGATAAAACTGCCAGACACAAATCTTATCAGGGCATTTAATTTTTTTTTTTCCATGAGGAAAAGCAAACAGCAGACCCATAACAGAGTGTGTTTGATCTAGACAGGGCATCTAGAAGAGGCCTCACCATGTGCAGCAACCAGCTTCCTATGTCAACCACATGGTTGTCTTCTAGAGTACTTTGCCTCTCCATCCCATTCTGTTCCACACAAGATCTCACCTCTTTCTAAGATACAGTTACAGGACTGATGACTTCTTTTGCTTAAAATATTAATTAAAGCTACAATTAAATATTTATTCCTGGAAGTCTTTTCTCCTTTGTTTTGTGTGCCAAAACTGCTTTTTCCAAGGTGGAGGAGGATGAATGCACTGCATGAGCAAGCACTGTTCAGAGCAGTCCCCCCAGCCACACAATCTGGGATTACAGCTGTGCTTTCCTCGAAGGTTCAGCACTCCTGAGTCATCCCTCTTTCTTCCCTCTCTCCCTCTGCTTCCCAGGCAGAGACACAGAGCCCATGGGAGCTCATGGCAATGGATACCCCCAGCCTCAGGGTGGTTTCCAACAACGGGGGGGGTTTGAGGGACCCTCCTGTGGGTGTGAGTGCGTGTGTACCTCCAGCTACCACAGATAGGAAATGAGATTTTTCCTGCCTCTTTTTTTCAACAACTGCTGGAGACAGGAGAGGTTCCAGCTTCCCCCAAACTCCAACTTGTCTCCCTCCCCTTCTCCTTTCTCTCAGCACAATTACTGACCATCAGTTAATCATTTCCAGCCCAGGTGCCTACCTTGCTCCTTCTGTCCCTGGTGTGGGGGGGCCGGCAGCAGGGCAGCTCTTCCCAGGATGCAGACAGGGCTGGGAATCTTCCCTAAAGCCAGTGCTGCTGGGCTGGGCTAGCAAGGAGAACCTCACACTGGGAGGAGGGCAGGAGGAGGAGGTCCAGAGCTGCAGGACTCACCTGCCTCTCTCTTTCCTGCTGGATGATCCCCTGCTTACTCAGACTCAGCTCTGGGCTGTTGCAGGGACTGAGCACTCCCCTCAATAGTCCTGACAGGGAAAAAAAAAAAAAAAAAAAACAACAAAAAACCACCAGAAGGATTGCTTGATAGCATAGCATCATTATACCCTTTTTCATTCATTTAAAGTATTCAAAGTGCAATTACTTACACAATTTGAGTCGAGGAAATGAGTGTGTAGGGGGAAGATGTATCAGGTAATGTGATTCATTAGTAATGGTGGGTGATACATGTCCCTGTGCTGCTGCAAGGATGAGGAGGCTTGAACAACTCTTAAATAATTAGATGGATGCTGCTTGTCAACATAGGGCAAATATTCCCACCTCTATATAAAAAGGCATGAATTGGTCTAGGATTGCTCCACACATCACAAAGGCAATCCTGATTTCCAGTTGGGCTTCAGAACTATTTCATCTAAGAGCTATGGTTGGCACAAGCACAGAGAGTGTAGGCTGGTCATGAATGGACTGTGCCTGGAAATTAGGAACAGGCTCTTAAAGATTAGAGCAATAAGATTGTAATAGAGAATAATAGGAGGAAAAGTACCCTTAACTCCTTGAATATGTGTCATATTAAGTATGCTTCAGTCCAGATTGCTCTATTGCACTTCATGTTCCCATGTCCAGTCCCAAGGCTGGCTGGCACCCACATTGTGCCAGCCCCAAGAGTGGGATCTGCCTTTCCCTTAGGCTGTTTACTACATAATGGGATACACTCATTCTATTTTACCAGATCCATTTTTTCTTACCAGGCATCTGACAAGTTATTGTGTGCTCTCACTATCTTAATCATCTGTAATTCTGAATCATACTTCAGATGAGCTCTGTTCAGTTTGCAAAGCGTAGGAACTGAGGATGTCTTTGCTTTTCTCAGATAAATCATAGCAGCAAGACCCAGGGAAAAAATCCTCATAAAGAAACAAACCTCCCTCTGTGATTAGGGTTAAAATTCAATTCACATTAACAAAATGTACAAATAACCTTGTAAATAGTTTACAGAGATTTGAAATAATAAAAACAAAGACCCAGATTGCCATATAGTCGTCAATAACACAGTGTACTAAATGTATCACTAACACAACCTTCTCAAAAAGAATTAAGCAAACATCTTTCCACCTTTCCCTCAGGGAAGGATTTAGCCCCCACACTTAGTTATCAAATCCAGAGCACTCCTAATAATAGGGTGAGAAATTAGTTCCTGAGCCCCACAGCCAAGACTGGGACACAATGTCATGGACAAGGAGTAGGTCAGCTCCAGGTTGTAATCACCTCCCGTTTTGTCATCCTGGAAGGTGTAGCAAAGCCCTACCAAACAGGTATTGCTTAACTCCTAATCTGGCCAGCTGGCTATTTCATTTGGCTAGTGAAACAGTGACAACTGGCACAAACTTGCCTTGAGCAAGGATATCTTCTTATGTTCCTTTTTCCTTTTCTTCCAGCAAAACAGTTCCAGGTTCTTTATCAGGAAACAAGGGACTCCATACCAGTACAGAAGTCATCAGTGAGCAGGTTGGCAGGTGGCACAACCCACCCAGTCGCTGCAGATTATTTTTTCTCTTTGCTACCTTTTTTTTAGGTTCCACTCCTTCTAAAGAAGAATTATGTTTATCATTAGCAGAGGAATCTTTTGATGCTTCAAATCAGTCAGAAGCTACACAGCTACCAAAGATTTTAAGGTCATTCAGGCTCTCTCTCTGTTGGTCCTGGTACAGTCATCTAATATTCAGCTCTCAAATCTGATTTTTCAGATAATTTGTCTTTACAGTCAAAAGGATAAGTTTTTTACTTCAGGAAAAAATAACACTTATGGATTTTACTGAAGTAGAAACACAGAAAATCTGAGCTTTTCAGCAAGGTGAGCTCCAGGGAAATTGGGATGTTTTAAGACTATGTCTTGCCTTTTTTGGTGGTTTTACTTTTCATGCAAAAGCCTTCCTTAAAATAACCCAAACCGATTCTAATAGAAAACCACGGCCTTAAAGGAGAACCTTTTCTGTCATTTGCCTTTTATTTCGTTCATATTGACTGCCTGACACAAATAAAATACTGTCCCCTGCTCTTCAGCTGCCATCTTCCACCCTTACTCTCTGTGGTTATCACCAGCTGCCTTACTGGCCACTCTGCTTGCCCTGTGGAGACTGACATCCCTCAGCCTCTGCCCTTCCTGACAGCTTCTCCTGCACTTCTCCTGCTGGCCCACTCAGCACTGCACCCACCCTCAGACCTGTTTTTCATGGACTCAACACCAGATGCCAAGCAGCTTGCTTTCCATTCTTCCCTGGGACTCCAGGGTTTGCATTCTGCATGCAGGAGGGCAGGCAGGAGCTGATAGGCAAAGGCATTAACATTTGAAGGGAGATGCAGCAGCACAGCTGAAGTTCCCTTTCCAGTAGAGAGTGTTACCAAGGGGTTAATCTACAAGTGCAGTGCGAGGCACAAAGCAGCCACAAGCACTGAGGAGGGGTGAACCTTCTGAGTGTTCTCACTGTGCACAGCACTGAATCAGGCAGCTGCTTTTTGGAATACAAAATAAAAAAGCAGCTGCTCAGCAAACGCATTGCTATGGCCTCCATACGAGTTTACAAATTTGAACTGAAGCAAAGGTCAAACTGACTCATATTTAACTAGTTCTGACAGTTGTCATGATCCAAAGATGGCAGCAAGTCAGACTGCTGAGCCACTCTGACAAAATTGCACATATATATCATGTTGTTCTCTGCAGTCATTTAAGTACATTTGTTTTACCACACATTGGACGACAATATTCATAATACACAATGATGAAGAATTATGATAATGATCACATAATTTGTGATCATGACATGCTGAGAAGAAAAGAAAAAGAAAAAAGAAAAGAGAAGAGGAAAAGGAAAGGAAAGGAAAGGAAAGGAAAGGAAAGGAAAGGAAAGGAAAGGAAAGGAAAGGAAAGGAAAGAAAAGAAAAGAAAAGAAAAGAAAAGAAAAGAAAAGAAAAGAAAAGAAAAGAGGAAAGAAAAGAAAAGAAGAAAAGAAAAGAAAAGAAAAGAAAAGAAAAGAAAAGAAAAGAAAAGAAAAGAAAAGAAAAGAAAAGAAAAGAAAAGAAAAGAAAAGAAAAGAAAAGAAAAGAAGCAGCTATACTCTGTCCAAATGAACATACAGGAAAATCTTTGTGGTGAAAAAGAGCCAACAAAACAATCCTCTCCCGCACTGTGGTTTGGGTTGTTGTTGTGAGCTGCCTTGAGAGATGGCAACTGCCTGGGGGAGTTACCTGGGGCAATTTCCACTTTTCTTCTTCCCTCACTACCTGTCCATCCTCAGATTATGCACTATTCTCCTCTTTTCCCAACCTGTCTATTCTGTTTAGATCCCAAATTGCACACAGAGGTCACATCTGCACTTAAACTGTGTATCCTGCAAAGAGCTCTGTTCATTACCAATTGACATTCTGTCATAGCTGTGATCAAACTGATACAAATATCTTTCCCTCCCTTTTGGTGAAATACTGGCTCACATTAGCAATAGGAATTGACTGGACAAATAGATTGTTCCAAAACACTTGAAAATATAATGCATTACACAGCAAGAAAAAAATATCAACAACTGGAATTTTTTTCCCTGAGAAAAGGCTTAGATAAAAATTCCCATGGTGCTAAAACTATCAAGTGAATGAAAACAGAGATGGAAAATAATACGGTGGGGAGAGAGCAGTACCAGGCTCCAATGTCCCAGCATCCAGAAGATTCTGTGCTCTCTTGTTTCCAGAAGTTTGGAGCAGAAACCACAGTCACACTCCATGTAACAAGATGCTATTTCCTGTGTAAGTGATCAATGTGATATATGGGTTAGAGTATTTGTGTTTGTTTAATTTTGGGCAATGATCCCATCAGCATTTTCACTCCCACACGAGGGAAGGAGAAATGCATTCTCCTAGCTACATTTTGTAATGTATGGGTACTTGTTTCAATCTACAAGACGCAATTAAAGGCACAGTCTCTGTCTTCTTTTTTCCCTTAAAAAACTCTGGATATTAAATCTCATATGCACATTACCTCAAGCCTTCTGAAAATTGACAACAGCAAGTTAGATCTGGCAAAACAAGGGTGTTTTCACAGGCTGGCAAGCCTGCCACTCTTGAAAGCCTACCAGGTTTAAATATTTAATGATCAGTGTTAGCATTCATTGTCCTAATCAATTCTTTTTTTAGCTACGAGTCTGTAGAGTCTCAGAAAGTGCAATGAGGCTGTGCTGGAGACCTGTAGAGGCTTCTCACACCAAACAGCCCATGGCTACACTTGGCAGGAAAAGAGATGGGAGGCAGGTTCTCTGCCCTGTTCCATTAGAGGCACACCGAAGCCTAAAAGGGGCAGATTGCCTTGAGATAAATTGGCTTTGACAAAGCCTTTTCTTTATATCCTTCATGTTGGTGGCATTTTTTCTTAGAATTAAATGAAATGGAAACTTATACAATGTTGAAATAAGGACAATTCTTTCTTGGAAAGGCGGTGGACAGATGTAGGCCCCTCACATGCAGAGGAACTGTGCAGTGGGTGCATGTGAGCACAGACATGGGCTGGGTTCAGCCAGGCAGTGGGACTCACCATTTGTTCTAGAACCCCATGGAGCACACGTGGGGCTGATGGAATATAAGAAATAAAACTGACAAATAGTCAGAAAAGAGTGTCTGAAGTCATATTTTGGAAAGAACTGAGGAACTTTCAGCCATATGCTCCTCCTCCTCTGATTTGCATTCCCAATTCTCCCTCCCTTCTGGAGCCAAATATTTACCCCATTCCTTTCTGCAGAGGGGGATTGGTGCTTTTCCCCATTTTCAGTGTTTTCCTGACCCATCCCAATGCATGTGGGAATCTCCAGCAAGGACAGTTCCTGGGGAAGAGAAGACTGCTGCAGTCTCTCAGCAGGTCTCTGTTGGCCCAAATGTACAAATCATCTGGGGAGGGGCTTGAATTCTGGACTCTTTTCATCCAGAAGATTCCTCTCATCAGGAGGTGATCCTGTAATTCCTTCACCATTGGATTAATAAACCTTGTTCTTAGCAAAAACAACTGCACTGACCAAGAGCTTCAAGACTGAGGACCACACAGATCCCCAAGAGATTCCCATTCCAGAGGTAGACTCACATCAATTCAGACAGAAGAACAGACTAAACCTCTCCACAAGTCCACAACTTCAGTGAAGTGCTGAGGTTTATGACATCTTGCACTGCAGAGAATAGTCCCTAGGAAATTATTTTGCTCTAACTGAAGCAAATGAAGCAAAGCGAAAAGTGTCCCCTACCCTGGAATTTCTCTCACAGCCCCATGGACAGAAGCTGAACTGTGAGAGCTCATTAGCACAGCTTTCCTTTGGGCCCAGGGTTTTACACCCTGCATTTGATGCTCAGATTATGATGCACCATGAATACTCATATCTAAACAACAGAAATCAAAATTGGTTTGAAAGAGATTTAGTGAGAATTCTGGTTGGCAGGAAAAGGGGAATTATGTATGCAAGGATAAAATCTCTCTTTACAGAGCAACAGGATTGATCTGGCTTGTTAAAGCCACCCAATAAACAGTGGGGCTGTTGTTTTTTTAACTGCAGCTTGTCCTTAAGAAAGAAGCTTGTTTATGCTTTCCACAATGTTCACAGGTTCTTTTTATGGCACTTCATATTTCTCTACTGCACAACTTGAATAGAGGTTAGGAGAAAATGTAGCTGTGCTTTATTTCAAAGGGCAATGACAATTGTACAGTCCTTTGGGTGAAGTCTAGGACAGCCACAACTGATGGCATCTTACAAACTGATGGAAAGGATGAGCTGATAAAGGTAAACATGTTTAAATATGATTGTAACATTCTCAGAGAGTACTTTTCTAGATCAGATGAGTGGTAAGAAAATTGGTGTATTGGGGTGGGAAATGCATGGGAATATTTTCACTCATTCTCTTGCAGAGCTGCACACTTCTCCATTTAAATTGCTGCTGCATTCCACCTCAGAGGAAATGCCGCCAAACACATAAAGGGGGTCCTAATACAACAATCCATTTAATCCTGTAAATCAACATTTGGTTGAATGCACAGAAACTGCACAGTTTGGGTAGAGCTGTTGCTCACTCTGTATTTTATATTGACAGAAACATTCACATGTGGTACAGGCAAACATAAACAACCTTTGATGCAAGGAGTTCAATGTACTTTCTGCAAGTCTGTGTGCAAGGAAAGACAAAACGGTGACAAAAAACATGACAATTAAGAAAATGAATAGAAATGGTTCATCTAAATTTGAATCTTCATCAGGAGCTCAGTATCAGAAAAAAACTGCTCAAAAATGTGTGTGTATGTGTGGAGGGAGTCAAGGACAGGTCAAATCCTCTGTACAAATTTGATGGAGTAAGGGAGTAAATGTATTAAGTCAACAAGTAAATAAGATTTAAAATCTCCAGGCAGCACCATGTCCATTAGATGGATGAGTATTGAGGCTCCCTGCAGCCATTCTGGGGGAGGGATCTGGAACAAGGGTGCTGCACTCCTGCAGGAAACCCTCAGTGCCTTGCAGTGCTGCCTGCAAAGGTCGGTGCTCACTCCATCCCTCCGTGTCCCTGTGACCTTGTTTGTGCAGCACTGAGCCTCCAGAACGTTCTGCAGCACAGAGGGTGCTGAGTTATCCTCAGCTGGGGCTGGCCATGGCTCTGGAGATGTCACACACATATTTCCCACACTGACCCTGCTCCCATCACCAAGGGGAAATGCTTCCCAGCCCTTTTGTTTCAGATAAAGCAAACAGGAAATACTCAGCTACCTTGCTCCATCCCCTTCACTGCTTCCTGCCTCTGCCTGTTTTGGGAGAGAAGTGTTTAAGAAAATTGCTTCTTCCACAGTTCAGGTTTCTCTTGTGGAGGCAGATTGCCTTCAGTGTCTCGTGGGTTCTCCCTCCTGCTGCCCTCAGGGTGGGGAAGGGCAGGAGCAAAAGGAGGATGAGAGCAGGAGGGCTCACAACATCTGCTTTTAGTTTTAGCCTTTCCTTCCTTTCAGCTGAGGGCTGTTCTCATAGCATGGAGAAATTGTTCACCAATATTCTCTGTAGTGACAGGCTGGGATCCTTTGGCAGTGGGAACTGGCCATGCAGGGGCAGGCATCACAGTTTGTTGGGTTTTTTTTAACTGTTAAAACTGACAGTCCCAGGTGTTTGATTTCATCAGTTATTTCAGCAGAGTCAACCACTGGCTCTATATTCTTGGAAAAAAAACAAACAAAAAACACCCAAAAAACCCCACAAAAAACAACCAAAACAAAACAAAAACAACCAAAGAATTTAATGCAGCCCAACAATTTCTTGTTGTTTCCAGAAAATTTTGAGGCATTAATGCAACACTAAAAAAATGAATTCCTCTTTGTATATCAAAAGCAATGACAGAAGGATTTTATATTTGCATCACACTAGAGTATGAAGCAGGGGAAGATTGGAAACATAAGAGAAGTGTTTGCACAAAGATGGCAGCTTCAAGTCCTTCTGCTTATGATGAGCTTCAGTGGTGCAGAAATGTCACATCTGCGTTGGTTTTTTAGGGAATATTAAAAATTATTTTATGCCAACACCACGGCAGCTGACAAGGAGAAAGCCAAAATAAGAGTGGTCTGATCAGGGAATTTTTTATACCTATTCTCTTTCCATCAGCTATATTTCCTCAAGATGAAACAAGTCATTGGAAAATACTAAAATTCCCAGAGACATTGTTTGAATTAAACTGTATCTTTAAGAAGAAATCAATATAACACTTCCTACTACTTCATCAGGTCAGTTTGCACCTCATCCTTCTCTCCAGATTTGCAGCTGCAGAGCTCTGTGTGTGTTTAATTCCTTTCTGCTGATCTCTAATTATCTTTTGACCCTAGAAAAGATTTCACAGTCTGCCTGTGGAAAGTCACTCCTGCACAGTGTTGTTTAAGAAGAATAACCCCAATACATGCTCGGTTTTATAGGGGTTAGTGACAGCTTTGGGATGTGTCTCACATCCTTTAACCTTTGGGAAAACAGCACACACAAGGCAGAAGCCCTTAGCAGCTCTGATTTTTTTCAGGATGACATTGAATCAGTATTTGGTTCAATTAAACATTCAGATGATGCCATGACTACCTCCAGTTTCTGCTGAAGTAAAGAGGAGTAAATAGGAATAAACAGGAATCAACATCCCAGATCATAAACACTAAAGAAAGAAGAGGGCTCCTGTTCTTTAGGGTTTTTCCAGGTATAACTTGTATCCAACAGCATTTTAGCACTGCTCTTTGTTTCTTTTTACAATTTTCTCCTATAACTTTGTGCTTTTCCATTAATCCTCCACCTGCACTCTCAAATTCCAGACCAATGCCCCAGAATTTGCTGCATAAAGGTTGATTTTATTAATCATATATATTTTTGTATGTGGTGCAATACTTAACCTAGACACATAAGTGTTTCAGCGGACATGAGAGGAATAAAATCTCCTGGCTGACTTGGAAAGAAGTGCTCACTAAATTAATTCTGTGAGCAATGAGGTGATTCCCCATTCTGATGCTAAATCTGCTGCAACTCCACCACTGCTATCACACTACAGCCTCTGGAAATACCACCTCAGTAATAGGTTTAGACAGTTGTTGTTGTTGTTGTTATTATTACTATTATTTTGCAAATGTTGCAAATATCTTAAATGCTGCATCATGGCAGAGATGCTTTATGCCAAATACAAGGTTCCGTTTAGTGCAACCTGTATTTTCCAGTTCAGTCCATGTTTTGTTTTGAGCTGATTCAGAGTGAAATTGCTTTCTATTTTTCACTTCAGCCAGGCAATCGAAGAAGCAGCCGTGCAGCCTCACCATTGTGCTGCCACCAGGTACCCAATTGTTCAGGAAGGACTTGCTTTTCTTTTGAAAAAATTGGTCAGTCCTAGATCTCCCTTTTGTCTGAGACTCTCATGATCTATGCATGTGAAAAAGAAAAGAAAAAAAAAAACCAAAACCAAAAATCAAACAACAACAACAAAACCCCAAACAAAACAAAAAATCCCCAACAAAACCAAACCAAACCAGATATTATTCATCTTTTCAAGTTCCTCATTATGTACTCAGGTGCTTTCATAACAAAGGAAAATGTGCTGATAAAACAGACTTGAAAATAAAGAGATTTAATCTTATTGAGTTTCAACTACCCCAGCAACACCTGGTTTTTCAAACTAGGAGTCAGCAGGAGCACCCTCTGCCCATGGCTTGCAGCATTCACTCTCTGAATTTTCCTTAATTTGGTGAAGGTAAGCAGCTGCATCCCAGCTTTTCAGAGCATCTCAAGGGAGCTCAGGAGGAGGATCTGAGCAGCAGCCTGCTGAACACACAGGACTCCCTCCCCTCCCATCCAGGCCACAGCCTGGTGCAGTTTTTCCATCTTTTCAAGCTGCACACATTTGTCAGCTCTTTAAACACTCTGCTGTCTCTCAAGCATAAAATCTGGGGGCAGGCAGTTGTTTGGCACAGAGAGGAAAAGTGTCAGAGGAAAAAGCACAGAAGCAATGGCCCTTGGACAAAGCAGCTTCACAGCTTTGATGTTTCCTCTCTCTCCTTTTCCCTAATTAACTCCATGGCTGCTCTCTGCACAGAACCCAAAAAAATCTTGCATTGGAGCAATCTTGGTATTATTTTTGGGCTTCTCATCTTGCCATGTGTGTCCAGTCCGTACCAGTGTTTCACAGCCCATGGTCTGCAAGGATAATATGAACTCTGTCTTAATTTGGGGTGTTGGAATAGGGACTATTTGAGACACTATGGACTATTTCTTGTGGTAACACGGAAACGTATTATCAGTTATTCCAAATCCATTGTCCCAGGGCCAAAAACTCAGCTATTTCCCAGTCACAGGAACCAGGAAGCTGCCAAGCCAGGATGTCTCCATTTCTGCCATTGTCAGGGTTTTAGCAGTCAGCATCACCCTGACAGGCAAATATTTACCCTGCAACTATCGTTCCACCTTCCAAAAATTTGAAACTCACTAGCAGGAAGTGGATTTTATTTTAAACAATGTGCCTGTCTTGTGCCTCCATTCTTGACTGAGAAACTGCTTATATTGGTTTTCCCTCAAGGGCCTCACTTACGGTAAACACAATTAGGGCTAAGGATATTATCCATCATAAATCATCATTAGAAACTGCCTGTTGCTTTTAGCTTTGCTTTGGGTGTAGTCTGCTCTAGACACAAGCCATCCCTCAGTGATTAGGATGCTGCAGCTTCACATCTTAAAACCCTTCTTGACTTTAAGGGGTGGGCAGCATTAGATGCTGCAGACTCTAAGTCATAGGATAATGATTTTACTCAAAAAATGCTGCAAAAGGTTTATAAATCTGGTTATAAATTTAAGCTGGAAAGGCTGTGCTACTGCTGGCTGGAGCACCAAGCTGGCTAAGGAAGGGGAACAGGGTACAGGGTTCCCAGGAATGTGGAAACACATCTTGGCATTGTCCTTGTGCATCAGCTTTGGTTTTATGTGAGTGACTGATGAGTGACTCTGTCAGGAGTAAGTGTAAGAGGCCTAAATCAACATTTCCTGCCTTTGTCCTGGAAGTGACTTTATTCCCAGAGGATGCCAGCTGGACAGGGTACTGATAACCAATCCTTCCAGACCAGCTGGGAGGGATAGAATTTTTCACACTTTTTGTGTGCTTGAGTGTTTGATGCTTTAGTTTCAGTAATTCCCCTGCACAAAGCACATCACAGCCAGGCACAGGCCAGGGACACTCCTGCCAGCAGATCCTGGTGCAGTCCCTCCCCACGAGACACTGAGAGCCCAGACCTGAGCTGGCTCTGTGCTCCCAGGGAACACCCAGGAGAGTTTCAGAGCAGAGCAGGAAGCTGACAGATCGGGCAGAACGTGACTGATCAGCCCCTGCAAAAGCATTGATGAGGCAGCTCTGGGTCTTTCTCTGTCATTTGGGTTTTGTCAACAATGCTGATTAATGCTGTTACAACAATCCAGAGACTTGCAAAGGCAGATGGCAAAGTGCCACAGCTGACAGACAAAAAAGGAAAATAAAAATAGTATTTCTGAGCTTCTTAATGCACTGGTCTGTCTGACTGCTCCAGGAAACTGAGCCCTTTTACCATGAGCCACTGAGGGCAGCTCTCAACCAACAGCGCAGCAAGAGAAATATTCCATTTGCTCTGCAGAAAAATTTCTGTATTTCACAGTGATGCCACTGGCTGATCAATTAGTCAGTGACTTGACCCTTTTCTGAGAAATAAAATGAAGTGGATGCCAGGATAAAAGGGGTCAAGGAAAAAGACTAGGTTCAGCCATGAAAGGTTTTATCATCTTTTAATTTCTTGCATAATGTCATTGCTCCTAATTGATAGAGGCACCACGAAACAGATGTGTTATAATATATTTCTCTGACCAGTAATTTTGCAAGAGTTAATGAGAGACAAAGCAGTGCAAAGCATATCCAGAGGTACATAATCTAACTCACTCTTGTTTAATTATTATTTTTTGAGAAGTAACACTTCCACTCCAAGCAGGGCTGCTCAAGAGAAGCACACTGTGTTCAAATTAATCTGCTCTCTGACCTGTCACTTGCATGAGTTCCTCATGCTCTGAAAGTGAAATCACTTGGTTAGGAGCACCAGTGTGTCTCTTGATCTTTCACTACATAATCATTGGGCATCTTGCCTGGCAAAATATCTGAGAAGCAAATAGAGCACCTCAAGTGCAGCAGTGAAATCTTCCTGAAACCAGTAAAATACAGTGATCCATGTCAGAGTTTTGTGCTGAAGGAGTTCTCTGTATCTTCTCTTTCAACTAACATACTCAAAGCCACTTAAAAATTAAAAATGGCATTACAGAGCTTGAGACACTTCAAAACTAAGCCAAACTCACAAGTGAAGCACTCGGCTGGTGCTCAAGATACCCTGTGCTGGCACAAAGTCATCATCTCCCACAGTGCCTCCTGACAGCACTCACACAAATTAGCCTTGGATGTGCTCTGCTGGAGTTATCCCATCTTCTTGGGTCAGGATTTAAGGACCTTCCACAAGAACAACCCAAGGAGTTTAGAGCACAATAACTCTTTCTTTGATGTATTCTTTTGTCTTATTCTTTTTTCTTTCTGCACAGGCTCACACACATAGCCAGGACAATCCACACAAGGACTGCATTAAAAAGGGTGGAATTTCAGCAGTTTTTTGGAACTGAAACCAGAAATAGCAGAAAATGGCTTTAAACTGAGCAAAACTGACTTGTAAATTAGAGGGGACATACCCCAACATAAAGATGTGGTTTCACAGCCTGACAGGAGAGCATTAGGCAAGTTCTACAGTACAGTAAGTACCTTAACAATCATCCTGCTTACAGCTGATTTCAGGATAATTCCCTCCCTGATCTCCTGTACTGCTT
Source organism: Passer montanus (assembly GCF_014805655.1). Lineage (NCBI taxonomy): Eukaryota > Metazoa > Chordata > Aves > Passeriformes > Passeridae > Passer > Passer montanus. Next base: position 11,201,300 of record NW_024373256.1, on the reverse strand, counting down.
GTGCACACCTTTAACTCTCTGCAAGTCCCTCTTGACATAGTTTCAGACACAGACTGATAAACATTTGGACATTGCTGGACAAGCTTCAGAGAATTGTTCCAGCCACAAGACTGACTTCCTGCTGCATCTTAGTTTCCATCAAGGAAAGCACTGCATATGAAGTAGAAGGGATCATTTTAATTAGTAAGGTCTTGATACCTCAGCTGCTGCTCAAGGCTCAGCAACAGGGTCATTCACATATGAGATGCTCCTGGAGCAAGTCCAAAAATAACTTTAAAGGTGCCTAAACTGTGAGGAAGGGATTATGGACGACTGCAGGTTCTGGCCCCAACTTCAGCTACAGAAGAAAATCCCATTATCCTGTCCCCACACAGATCTTTGAGTGGCCTACTTTGAACTTAGTGAGGGAAAGGATTCATTGCTTTTAAGCTGTAATCTTCATGCAAGAGATGAGATACTGGGCTACAGACCTTGTGAGTGACCATTAATAGGCAATACTATTTCTTGGTTTATTTCTGATGGACTAGATGATAAAAAGATCTAAGTAGATGGCTCTGGGTTTTTCATTACTTGTTTGCTTTTGTAATTCCCTAATTTTGTTAAATACCCTGTAAAACTACTTGGAAGCAGATATTTTGGGATATCAAATACGAGTACATTCTAACCTGAGGCTTCTAAAAGCAAGAAGCAGATGGGACAGAGGTGTCCTGGTTCTGTCGGTGCCACAGTCACGGAGCTCTGCAGGCTGCAGAGGGCAGCAGCCTCTCACCAACCCCGGACAAAGCCGTGAGTGCTCCCGGGCTGGAATCCACTCCTGCACACCGAGTGCTGGGCTCTCTGTGCAATTCCAACCAAAGTTTTCCATCTTAATACAATATTGGTTCCACTTGCTAATGGAACACTAATGTGCATTTTACTTTTTGATTATGACATTGTTTTCTACATATCACAGTCACAATCTCAACAACTGAAGTTGTATATAGTTAAATTTGCATGTAACTTGTGTAAATTACTCTTTGGCCAGCAGCATCTTCATCAAGACACCAGGCACACAGAAAAGCTGCTTTGTCCTTTGTGCAAGTCAGAGCACAGGGAATGCTGCTCTCCCTAAGTGGAACCTCTTTTCTGGCAGGTTTTTTGTTAAGTGCTCTAGAAGTTCAATCAAGGGAAAGAGCTAAGAAAAGACATGATTATGAACTGTAAAAGAGGAATATATGTTCTCTTTTAAAATGTCATTCTTTACCTAACAGGCAGGTGAAGTAACCTTCCAAGAAACTCTCAGCATGGAAATTCCAAGAACACTTTGCATTTCTAGGGATTTACTGGCTGGGATTTGTATCTTTGATCATGGCAGTAATTCAGCCACTAACCTGCCACAGCTAACAGCAGCTGTGCTGAGCTCTTTCCATCCTTTCTCTTACAGGAATGATGCTCTAACCTGCTGCTTCTTTCAAGTGAGGAAATTGAAGGACGGTCCAGGTGTTCAAGATTTAAATTTAATTCTCTTGGAAAGAAAAAGAAAAAAAAAACCCATAATTTTCAGATAATTTTGTTTGCTTCCAGAAGCTGACACAGAATATTGCAGGTTGGAAGTGACCTATAAGGATCATCAAATCCAGCTCCCTGCTCTTCACAGGGCCACCTAAAATGAAACTTAGGAATCAGAGACCTAAAAAACCAAACCAAACTGAAAATGTCCATCTAAACTCATGAAGCATGGATGCTCAAAATTAACAAAAGGCTGCATTTGCCAGTGCAGGGCCCCATGCAGGGACTAAGGTTCATTACTGCCCCCGTTAATTAGAGCACTCCAGAGCCTTCGGGAGCCTCCCCAGGCTGAACCTGAACTCCCTTGGCTCAGGCTCCTCCTGGCTGCAGGAATTGCAGCCCCTCTGATGAGAGGCTCGGGCACTGGCAGTCTGTGGTTTTGTGCCTTTTGCATCCTTGGACCTTGTGGTGCAAGACAGGAGTGCACTCGCCCCTCTGTGTACAGCAGGATTCCCTGGGGGAAGCAGCTTTTAAAGCATTTGGATTGCACTTGCAACAAGTCTTTGCAAAGCCTGTGCAAAGTCAGCACAGTCATATCTTGGCCTTTTTAAACTGTGTTCAATCTCCTTTCCACGTTGTCCACTCGTATAATTAAAATAAAATAAGAGTTCTAGGGACAGCAGGAATCCTGAGATGCTTATTCCTGTGGTGCGCCAAAGCGTGCAATTAGACAATAATTCAGGCATCTGACCACACTCTGTTTCTTACATCAGAAACATCCCAGACTTGCAAGCCAGCTCTGCTGGTCAGTTCTTTCCAGCATCTCAGTCCTCACCACTGAAGATAATTACCTGGATGTGGATAAGGAACTTCCCAAATGACCCTGAAGGTTAAGGGTCCACTCCTCTTCCTTCCCAGATCAGCATGATGATCTATAAGGTGTTTTTGTGTCATGTGCATCATGTAGGTGGCAATCCTGCTGATTCCCATTGTTAGAAAAGCCTGAAATCCCTTTAATTCAAGCAGAAAATGTGACACCTCTTGGACATGCCAAGCACAGCCCAACTGTATAATCAGCACTGTCAGCACCACAGTCAAGTCAGAGGAGCAGGCTTTGTTCTCCCTGCATGAAATTTCACAATTCCCTTTTTTTTTTTTTTTTTTCCCAGTCTGTGAGTCTAATCCTTCACGGTTCTGGCTCTGGCAATTGTTAAGGTGTGATAATAAGCAGGAGATGCAATTCCACTGCTGTAGGAAGGTGTCTGCTCTGGGTTTCACACTGTGCTCCATCACTCCCAGGCACCAAGGGCTCAGCAGTGACCTCCAGCTCCCTGCAGCTCTGCCTGCCCTGCCCAAGCCACTCTGCTCCAGGCTGGAAGCACAAGAATTTCTGTCAGTGGCAGGGATGTGTTTGCATCAAATTAGAATTTGTTGTGAGTGCAAGGGCTTCTCACCTAACAGGACAGTCGCCCCTTGAAAACCATTAACAGCCACGGTGGTAAAAAACGGCAAAATTTTTAAAAAATGAATTAATTTTGAAATGTTCTCACTGACTTTTCCCATGTGTTGTTTCAAAACTTTTCAAATACCAAGTTAGGATTGTGGATTTTTTTTCAAAATCCAAAAAAAAAAAAAAACAATAAAATACTTTTCATGAAGGTATTCCTTGCAAACCAAGAGGGGCATTCACTCATCTTTCTTTGATTCAATGATTAATTTTGAATTAAACTGTTAAGTGCTTTCTGCCTCACATCAGCAATGAGTAAGACTACATGGATGTATAACCATCTTTCTGACACCAAGCTCAGAGCTTTTAAAGCTGTTATTTTAAAAGGAACAAAAAGAAAAGGGAAAACCTATGCCTGTTGTGCTGTTAACAAAACTAGCTAATGGCTGAGGGCTCAGATCAGATGAGTTGCAGAGGGTACAGTGACTTTTCAGATTCCTGCATGATGTGCTGTTGGTGCTCTTTCTACATCTTATTTCAGTAAGCAAATTAGCAGAAAAAGCCAGTGTCCAATTTGTCATACTGGATATAATTTTTCGTGTGGAAAGCATTGCACAGAGGTGGTTTCTGCTTTAAGCTTGTGCCACGTGTCACCCAAATATTTACTTTGCACATGAAAGCGACTCATCTCCAGATCTTATCAGAGAAGAATGGTGTTTCATATTTGAGTCACTCTTACCCTTCTTGTGCAATCAGTGTTCCAACAAAATGCTGCATTCAGATACTGAGCAGGACAGGTGAGTTCCAGCCAGGAGGAGCTGGGTTCACCTGTAGTGAACTAGCATTTTACCTGGGAAGGGAATTCTTCCCCCCTGCACTGTATTTATGGCAGACAATAGCAGGGATATTCACAGACACTGAATTTCCTGAATTACAAAACACAGCTCCAGATCCCACTGGCTGCACACAAATACCTGCTGGTGTAAACAGGGGGGAAATGCACAAGGGCTCTGCTTTCTGTAGTTAAAAAAATGGTTCAGATCTTTCTCCAAGCTTTATTAGCAAAGGACCTGTACCCATTGTTAGTTTTCCAGTAGCAGAGAAACCATATCAAAATATGAGTTATCTCTAATAAGATCTCAATTCAGCTTGATTTTTGTCATGCTTTAACAGAGGTTGCAGTCAGCTGGGTTAGACCTGAACACAAAAGAGCAAGCAAGAGGCAATCTCACTTCAAAGAACATATGAACTATTTAATAGAGTCAAAGAGAGAATTAAATCTCAGTTTCACCCACCTACAAGTCAGGGGCACAGCTCTCCTCCTAAAAGTCATGAGCCACTTGTCTGAGGCCCCCCTAAAGTCAGTGGAGAGCCACAAAAATCTCCTTTGTGCCCCATTCCACCTGCACAGGGGGGTGAACAAGACCTGTTCACTGCTCTGATGGGTGCTCTGTCCTGTCCCAGGCCAGGTTCCAAACCTCCCAGAGCTTCCCCAGGGACAGCTGCCCCTACCTGGGGCACGTAGGGCTTGAAATCCAGCAGTGCTCTGCAGAAATCCCCAGGTGAGAATTGACAGTCTTTATCTCACACGAAGATCCTTCTGATCTTAACTCCACAGTTACAACATCCACAGAAAGAAACAGGGCTACAAACTTTATGCAGGAAAAAAAAACCACATAAAATTCTTGAATCCAGTACTCCCATCCTATGAGAAACCGTAAGCAAAAATGGGAAAGAAACCACCAATAACAGTGAACAGCTCCTAGATGCAGCAGGTGGCTATTTTTTACAAGGATAGGAAAAGCAGTCATCACTTGATGGACTAATTTACAATGATTATTGCACCTTGTTTGTCCCTGATAGCATACACGACATTCAGGGGGCTGATACCATCTCTCTCCTCCCAAGCACCACACTGTTTCTCCTAGAGCAAGCACAGTAATTAAGGTTGGGAAACAAAGCCAGTTTACACGTGTAAACCAAAGTTTAGAGCCACCGACTTCCCCCACAGGCTGGGAGTCACTGGCAGGGCAGCATGAGGGACAGAAGCAGTCTGGAGGAGCAGGGGGGTCTTTGTACCCCCAGCCCAGCTGCAGCAGAGGCTGGAGCTGACAGGGCACCAGGGCCACTGGGGCTGCAGGTGGGCAGGGCCTTGCCCAGGGCCAGCTGAGTGCATTAAAGCTGCTGTAAATATTGAGGCACTGAAGCTATCCTGCATCACAGCCAGAATTTTTGTGCACGAGTACTTCAGGGTGCACTCGTGGTTCCATCACTTCTCCTCTGCTGTTCAAGGACAAGGAAAGACAACCATCCCCTAAGCAATGGCCCCTTTTCCTGATATATTTATATATAAAAGGACTATCCTTAAACCCTTTTTTTTCTACAGATATTACTATGTTGACACTCACTTCCCCCTTTTTTTTTTTTCTTCCACAGTGTTTTCTCTAGACCTTAAAGCACCTCTATAAGAAATAGTATATTGCAATATGAACATGCAGTGGCTTTCCAAAGAAAATACTGTCAAAATTAAGTCCACAAAGAGTTTGAGTTTCAATAATGCAGCATCTTAACATTTATATTGAAACTGATTTATTGCAGTCTATTATTTTTCTTTACATGAAGACAACACAGAGGAGTGAATAACTTGCCCAAAATCACACAAGAAACCTGTGAAAAAGCAAGGATTTGAAAGGCAGAAATGGGATCAGCCACAGCTAGTGTCAGCCATTCTTTCATACTTTAGTTTAGCCTGGAGATGTGACTCTTGAGAGGTGAGTCTGCAGCTGCTCTGATGATGTGTGTCGAGCCCTGAGTGCTGAGCCTCCACTTTGGCAGTGAAGCAAACCTGAGTAAGTGCCCTGTACGTGTCCTTCATGTCTGGAGGAGAGGCAGGTGATGTGCTGTCACCATTAACAGCGTCCAAACCCACCAAAACATCCATTAACAACAACAAATAATCTGTTTCCAGAGTTTGCAAGTTGTGGTGACAAAAGGGGCATGAAAACTTGGAGTGCACAACAATTCCCTCCCTTCTTCCTTTTCCCATGGCTGCACTGGGAAATATAAAATTCTATTTTGCTAATTATTGTGGAATCCTGGCTTTCCAAGCTCAGGGGCTTCCTGCACTGCTGCAGCCCTTTCTTAGAGAAGATTTTGCCCAGGAGCTGAACCAGCAGCCTGTTCTGTGCTGGAGATGTGAGTCTGCCAGACAAACCCTGGGCATCCTGCTCCATCCTTGTGGGAAGCTCTGGGAATGGGCTCCTGCTGTGGAGGAAGAACTTTGTGCAAAACAGTTCTGCAGGAGGTTCAGATGAACAAAAACAATTCTTACTGAGAGGGTCACAGGGCCACTGTTATACTTGGAGGTGCCAAATGTGGGGCATCTGAGGGAGATGGTTTTGTCTGTTTCTTGCCTTGCCAATATATTTTAATTGGCAGTAAATTCAGTTCGTTTTCTCCAAGTCTGTTTTGCCTGGGATGGTGATTGGCATGCGATTTCATCTCACCTGAAGAATATTTCCATGTTATTTTCACTGTTGAAGAGGAGAACAGGAGCATCTGGGTGGGCATCTGGCAACCCACCACAAAGCATCTATTTAACAAAAATCCAGCTCAGCCACAGGCCTGGTTACCAAGAAGATCCCAGCTGAAATATCAATAGTTACCCACCTGCACTGAGATCTTTGGTGATCTAAGCACACCTAATTGGTCAGAAATTTAAAGTGATCACTGATCTCAGTGATAAAATATCAGAGCCCCAGATACACCTGTACCTGTGGTTTCTCATCCTTTTCTCACAGAGAAGCACAGTGGGTGAGGATACACACGTTTCTCTCCATTCCCTCCAGTTATTCCTGTGCTGCTTCTCATCATCTCCCTTAGCATTCAGCTTAGCACAAAGGAGAATTTCTGGGATACTGGGAACAAAACCAAGCGACAAAAACAACCTCTGGTGCGAGCCAGTCCCGCAGCATTCCAGGTGTGACAGAGCCGAGCCGGGCTGTGACAAAGCGGGCTAATTACAGCCTGTGCTGCTCGGGTGTCACGGCAGAGCCGGGCCGTGTCCCTGCCCAGCTGTGCCTCTGTCCCCACGCACAGTGGGGCACAGGCATGGCTGTGATCCCCTTCTGAAGCTTTCCTGCTCCCGGGTGTGCCAGAGCTGCAGAAAGGTAAGAGACTCAAACCTCCTGGGGTCAAGGCTGTGTTTGCTCCTCGGGGAGCAGAGAAAGGGAGGGCACAGAGTGAGCTCGGGGACTGTGGGACTGTGGCAGCTCTGGCTCTCTGCTGTCACTGTCAACTTCTCCTCATTCAATTGGCAAGCTCTGAGGATCTGCAAGCCTCTCTCTTGGTCCTAAAATCCAGGGGCAAAGATTTTTCTCAGGATATTTTCTCTTTTCCCTAGAACAGATCAGGGATGGAAGAGAGGAAAAGGAGCTTTCTGAGAAGGTGGAAATGAGCTGTAATTAGGATAGAAATTCAAACTAATGCACCATAGCTCACACCTAAAAGCAGGGCACATACCTGCTTGGTTTGAGTGGATTTATTCATAATAACTTTTAAAGAGTTGCTAAACCAGCTCCAGGTGCTGTAGGACACATTACTTGAGCTGCTCTATCAGCTTTCGTTTGAAGGACAAGTTATGGACTTTATTTTTAAAAGAGTGTAAATGAAATGCTGCCTACCCATGAGTCAATGCTGTTGGTGAGGGAATGTTCATCTATACAGGAATTAAATTAAAAGTTGGCAAACATCAATTTTTAAAGTAATGATTAAGTGCTGGGAACAACTGTGTAAGGCTGCCTTCAATTTTGAAAGCTAAAGGGAATGTGAAAGAAAAAATTGTGTTCATAGAGGACAAAGGCTGAATCTAAACTCAGCATTTCCCATCTTCTCTTTGGTCCAGCTGTAAGGCATAACCAAATGTGACCATGTCACAGCAGAACTGATGTAGTATCTCCCCAGAACAATATTTCTGTCCACAACAGAGCTAAGGAAAACCAAGATTAATTAACTGTTAAACGTCATTGTGGCAGAACAGGAACTGAGCCCATTTTTTTCCCCCAGTCCAGGTTAATGCACAAACCACTGGACAATATTTCCCTTTGGTGGCTATTACTCTATTTTTGGAATGGTAATTAGGGTGGGACCAGTTCTAATGCAATCCCAGGGCTCAGCTGTGCTCACCCTCCACAGCAAGTGCCCTTTAAATGGGAATCAAGATGGTCATCTCAAGGGAACAAGGGATTATACTTCAAACAGTAAATTAAGGAACAAGGTTTAATAGATAAACCTGGTTTGAATCAAAGGTTAGCACAGAAAGCAGTGATGGATCTTATTCAGTATTTTAATTAATAACCTTGGCAGAAATATAGGAGTGGCTAATAAAATGTATGACTTAAGAAACAAATTATGGAAGCAGAAAATCTATTACGTGGAATAAGAAAAGTTAGAGACCTGCTGTGGCAGTATTTGTGAGCATTACAATGCGACAAAGCAGCCCACTTAAAAAACTACCCAAAATTCCAGCTGCAAGCTGGGAGTTCATTAGTACAGAATGACATTGGAGGAGAAAGACCTGCTGCTGGTTAATGACAACTTAAATACAAACCACCAGCGTGAGGTGGCTGGGAAAAGGAAATTAGTGCTGCTGGATTATTCTGCAGACAACTTTTCCATTAAATATAAGATGACATTCATACCATTCCCTAGGCTGAGGACAGAGGTCACTGACCACTCGTGGGGAAGAAGGATGAATTCACTGTACAGAAATGAAAGGGACTCAAACCTTGCTTAGTCCTGTGAAGGGAAGGCTGCAAAGGGACAGGGATGTTCCCTGGGCTGTTTCCTGGGAGAAGGTTTTCTGTAAAAGCATGATGCTGGCACAGCAGCACACAGCAAGAAACTGCTGTTAATAATTCCAGACTAGAAGGTTTGTGAAAGCTTACAGTGTTTTGAATGGCTCTACAGTGAGAGCACCAGTAAATGCACTGAATTATAGACCAGGGCTCCCTTCATGAAGGACTAACCCAACACAAACATCTGATGTGGGACAGGAAAACCCAGGCAGTGCCTGCCTTTCCAGAGCCTTGTGAGTGGAGTGAGCCAAGGCACTCAAGAGACAAGAAAAGGGAAGCAGGTGAAGAGTTTGCAAGAGGAAATAGGGTGCATTTTCAGTCAGTCCCCCTCAGCTACATCCTCTCCTTTTGATTAGGCTGGTAACCTGATTCAGGCTTAAAAGCCAGAGTAATTGTGATATTTAAAAATTAATTTCATGAGTAAAGAATGTGGAATTGGCAGAGCATTCTTCATCTCCTTGAAAAGGTTGTCTACTCCAGATATAATGAATACTTTCTAAAGTCCAGCTTCTCATTTGCTGCCAGCACTCCTCTCTTTTAGCTTCTATTTAAGCACAAGAATAGGCAAATACCTGAGTGCTGCTACCCAATTATGTTTGTCTGTATTAGAGCTGGAACAATTCCTTTTTGAACATCTGAAAACTCTCAGCACATTGTGAATGTTACCTGAAATGACCAACTCTGGACTAAAGGGAAAAGATCTCTCCACTGAGGAATTCAGTGTTTCATTGCTAGGCAAAAACTGGAATTAACTGCTTCAATCAAGTGAAACAGGCTCTTGATATTGTTCAAGTCCTAGATGCAATTTCATGCCAGCAATGGCATTTTATGGCCACTCTTCAAAATATCAGAAATTTAAATTGCCTCATAAACACAGCTGGAAGGGCTAAATGCCCAGGAAAACATTAAACTAGAGTGACAGGAGAACCAGAACACATTGCAGCAAAAGCCTGAGAGCCTTTGGGCCAGTGTCCTAGAAGCCAACAGGCCACTGGAGAAAACTGCTATTCCTCCATGTGTCCATGAGATGTGGAGATAATTTACATAATGTTTTAATGCAAACCTTCCAAAATACCAAAATTTTTAATCTAATACCCTATATTCTTCAAACACCCGAATCTTAGAGTTTCCTCCCAAATTCCTGTTCTCTTTTTTCCGTCTCTGAGCACACCCTCACTGAATGACAAATCCCACACTGACAGCAGATGAGGCTGGAAAGGAGATCAAGCAGTTCTTATAAAGTCACTGCTTGCTGAGATGCCATGCTTGAGAGCCAGGCATGAACCTGGAAGAAGCATTAGTACTGCAGGGAACTTTGGTTTTCACTTGAAATGCCTTTCCAAGCGGAGATGACTTCGAATGACCCCCACCTGTGGGGTTATCAGCCAGCAGGGACCTTCAGGAGGGACGAGGTGCAGAGCTGTGGGTGGGAGGGCAGAGTGGGGCTGTGCCCTGGAATTTCACAGCTCAGCAGCTTTGCTTGCCAGCCCCAGGCTGCTCTGCACACCCAAACACAAGGTCCTGGAGCAAGTCAGAGGAAGATGATGGAAACTGCCTGCCCACCCTTGCCTGGGGTCTCTCCCTGGAGCAGAAAGGAGAGATCAGTGCCTGCTTGCACTGAGCTGGCTCCTTGTGCATGTGCCTCAGGGTGTGATTTACTTCTTGTTTTAAATACTGATTTCCACAGGACTTCAAAACAGCTCTATTTTCCCGTGCAAACCGGTTTATATCCATGTGTAGACGAGACTAAAACTTGAGAGAAGACAGGGAATTGTTTCAATGCCCCTGGGACTATGCAGTTCATCCTGCAAATCAAGCAGTTTGCTGTAGTTGAGCCAATCTGCCTGGACAAACCCAGCCCACCCCGGGAGAGCCCCAGGAGCTCTGCCCTTGCTCTGTTTGCTCAGGATGACTGCAGAGGACAGCTCACATCACTCCTGAGCCATTCCTTGTGACCCTCCTGGCTGTCACTGCAGGCAAGCTTACAGGGCATTTTTCTGCTCTTCAGGAACTGCTTCCTGATATTTCTCCTTATGAGCTTTTCCTCCGGGGCTACTCACACTCTTCTCTACCCTGTCTTCCTCTCCAACATCTGAAAAAGAGGGGAATGGCTTGCTCTAATTTATGGCAACAACACCTGCAGGTTTGGGGGTCAGAGCCCTAAAGGCTGAGTGTGCACCTCACTCAGGGCTGGAGCCAAGAGCTGAGAGTGAGCGCCCCTAGGCCAGATTAAAGGGTCTGCAGAGCTGCATAAACACCCCTAGAAAATGCCTTTTCTGGCCCTCTGGACGCTCAGCATTGAGGCCCAGAGGGTACCCGAGCCCCTGGAGCTGAGCCCTCCCAGCCCTGGGGCATCCCCCCCATCCCAGCGCACACAGCCGCTGCAGGCGGAGCAAGGCACCCAAAGGGAGAGAATTCAGACTTTATCAGCCTCAGCCCGCAGCTCCCGTGCTCCAACAGATCCAACACAAACCCGGCATCCCACACCATTCCCTCTCTGCTGATTCCCCTTGCCCCTCGTGTCCTGCACATTCGCCGGTGATGCTATCCCGATCCCTCCCGGGCGGGGCCGGGATTAGTCAGAGTGTGCTTGCAGGTACCTCGGCAAGTTCTCACTGTTAGCCATCATTATTGCCTCCTACCCCTGCCTCTTGCAGGCGCCTGCCTGGCCTTACAGGCACTGGATGGAATTCAAAAGCTCTTTCCTCTTTTTCCTGTTTCGCAGCGAGATGGGTTCTGCAGAAGTGTCACCCAAATGGAACCACCCAGTGTTTACTGCAGCAAGATAGGAATAACACAAAAACTTGGAGACTCCCTGTAATTTTCCCCACTAATCCCTGTCCCAGGGAAGCAGCTCTTGGCCAACACCAGCTAATGTAACATCATCTATCACCTCACTCCTGGCCCACAGTCACTACTGACAAACTCCATTTCTTCTCCCTTGCTTCTCACAGCTCCATCCTGCCCAAATTCTCTTGACTCATCTTTTTTCTTCTCAGTGGGATCCTCATGAATCTTCTGCAATGGCCTGTTAACACCTCTGCCATTCCCAATCCCCTGGTTTAGCTCCTTTATAACAATTACAGAGATGTACCTTTCTCCAGCCATCCTCTCCAATCCATGTATTTTCAATTTCCTTTGGTATTTTCGGCTTTAACATGGCCAAAGCTGTATTTCCGATTTTTATTCCACGCCATCCTATTCCCTCAATGATTCATTCTGCTACCATTTTTCATATCACCTGACGTTCATCCAGATTTGTGAAAATTACAACACATCTTCCCTGGTGATATTTTCAAATTCCTTTTTTTTTTTTCTCCCTGAGGGACTGATGCTTTAACTCAGCACTACTGATCCTCCCTCTTTTGTCCTCCCCCTCAACACCCCTTGCAAACAGACTTGTTTGGGCCATCCTGCCTCCCCCAGCAATTCCTCTGCTGCTTTTCTTTGACCTCACACATTCGGGCAGTTTGTGCATCTGTGCTCCTTTTTTCCCAAAAACTTCCCTTTCCCCCCAAAACCTGTGCAAAAAGGCTGTCCCTTTCTTCTGCAAAGGACTCCCCCAGTAAATGTCGGCAGGAAATCAATCAGTTAATGCCGGTTCGAGGGGCAGCTAGGAATAATTATCGCCTTTGCACGGGCAGTGGTACAAACACACATCCCCATCCTGGGCTCTTCCTCCCGCGAGGATCAGCTCCTGCCAGCCCCTGCAAAACACACATTTTGTGGCCTCATCTTGCTCGGGGCCTCAGGCAGCGCAGTCACCCATAATAAGGATGTTTCCCAACAAAAGCCTGTCACCTACCGATGAGACAACAGTTTCACAGGACAAATCTGGCCACGATAACAACGCTGATAAGTTTGCACAATAACGCGAAGAAAGACAGATCCGAATTGCGCTGATTACACTGACTCAATCACACGGGAAGGTTTTTCACTGGGGCTCCAAGTGGGCTCTTCCTTTATCTGTTTATTTTGAAAACCCATAGGAAAAAAAAAAAAATTAAAAAATAAAAAAAATTGCACAATTAACTCTTTCAGTCCCGAGTCTGCACACTTTGAATAGTGTTTTCTGGGGAAACATCTTTAGCTTCCCAGCACAAAGAAATACCGGCATTTCTTTTACTAAGATGGTATTTTCTGCCCTCCACCTTCCTCACCATGAAGCGCGACAGGACCTGACTGCTCTCCACCCTACAAAAAACCAGTGTGAGAACTGCTCATTTCCCTCTGAGCACACCCGAGCGTGAGAAGCAGCAGCTACAGAAGCCCTGGCAAGCCCAGGGCAGGGAGAGCCACGCAGGGAAGGATTTATTTTGCCCTTCTTTCGGCAGGTGAGGCGCAGAGATGTCCGGGGAGAAGCAGCGGCCGCAGGTGCCCATGGTGATGTACGAGCCGCAGCGGCCCGAGCCCTCGGCCCCGCCGCTGGGCCAGGACGGTGAGCGGGGGTCCGGGGCTCCAGGGGCTCCAGGGGCTGCCAGGGGCTCGCTGGGGGTTGGTTTCCAGCACATCACCCAGCACATCTGGGACCCCTGCCAGGATGTGATGGGTTTAGAAAATCTGTGCCAGCATGTAAACCCCGGGCTGGGATGGGATCTCCTCATAGAAACATCATTAAAATGTTTAAAATTCTCAGCATCCACTATAATAATTATTTATTATTAATAATTATTATTATTAATAATAATTTTTTGTTGATTTATTTAATTTTTTTTAATCCACGTGCTTTATTGTAGCTGTATCGCTACAATAACTTCATATTCCTAGCGTGCAAGTCTTCAGCCAGCAAAGTCTGTACGTGGATGGGCTCTGTCCTGCTTTAATTGTCATTAGTTTTGCAGAGTTCAGGCTTTTCCCACCATCCCTGCTGGCCCAGCTGCCCTCCCCAGGCTCTGCAGGGATGAATGCCCCACTGGCAGTGCTGACAATTCAGCTCCAGGGCTGCAGGAGGGTGCCAGGAGCTGCTGCTCTCCTGGGTGGGCTTTTCCTTCTGGACACAGGCACTGCTCTCACACTACACAAGCACCTCACAGCACTCCCCATCCTCAGTGATTGTACCTGTGTTACCTTCCTGCTGCTGAGGAAATTGCCATTTACTGGACAGGGCTGGAGAAAAAACCCAAAAGTGAGATCAGGCAGTAACTAACAGCTGGATGTGTCAGCCGTGGGCCTCCAAACCTGACTCATTTTCAGAGCACCTCACTCTGATCAGCTCTCTCTGTAAATATTTTTGTCCTCAAAGATCTCTCTGGCCTCTTTCTAAGCTCAGCAGAGCTTGCAACAGGCTGTGGAGAGGGAGTCTCACTTGGAGCCACTCGGGCAAGGCACAGGCACTGCCCACACCCAGCACTGAGCTGCAGGGTCTTGTCCTTGTGTGGGAACTCACTTGCACTAAGCACATTCCTTTTCTAAATCAGAAGGAAATTATTTCAGTTTGAATTTTTTTACAATTTTCCCCCCTACAAGTAACACCCCCTAAAAACCAAACTAAAAACCAAACTGAAAAGTCTTCAAAACCAAAAACTAAGCACCAGCCCACCACCACGAAACCCAAATGCCATTGCAAATCTCTACCACTTCTGGCAAGCCATTCAAGTAAATATTGCTAACATTTATTCCACCTTTGCCACTGTATTTTACCCCAGTCTGGAAAATTCTGGGTTTATATCCCATTTGTATCCCTGTGTGCTCATTCCCTGGTTGCACCCACATGGTTTGTGAAAATCTTGAGCACAGGCTGGACTCCCAGCTCAGGGCTGAGGGTTTCTCCAGTGCTGTCCAGCCAAGATTTCCCTTAGGGACTGTCCTCCTGCCCCAGAGCAGCCCTGTGCTAGGTACCACATCCCCCCAGCTGGCTGTAAAGCTTTTTACATGGATTTATTTTGAATGTATTAATGAATGTATTTTTTTAATACAGTCATTTATTTCACCTCAGGTAGGCTGATTGCATTCTTAATTTGAAAGATTAGCAAAAGAACTGAAAAGCTTGAGGTGTCTTAGTCACCAGCTCCCCTTCTCCCAAAGCAAAAGGAAAAAGATATTTTAACTTTTTATTTTTCTTTCTAGAACAGAGTGGGGTGAAATGTCTTTGTTGAAAGCTGATAAAGTTTAAACTAGTAAAAAGGCTCTAAATACTAAATAGTAAGGGTAATTACCACTGAAGGTAGAAGTGCTGTGGGTCCTTTATCTGTGAAGTCCTGAAATTAAGATTGAGTATCATGGAATGATGGAGCTGCTGCCATTCCTAAGAAATTATCTGATTTCTCAGCTTTTACAAAAGTGAGACCAGCCAGCCACTGCAGCTCTTCTGGCTTTGAAACCCCAAGACTCAGTTCCTGGCTGTTTCTCCCCATGCTGGATCTCCCTGCAGGCCCCTCTTGTCTCACTCCACGGGGATTTTGGGAGCCAGGAGCTGTTGGCACTCACACATTTTGCCCTGTTTTCCTTTGCACAGGGGGCTATGAGTATCCTTCTCCCCCACCTTACTCCTACAGAGAAACCACCATCATCGAGGAGCCAGGTGAGCCCAGGGGTGCCCTGGGGCTGCAGGAGGGACATGGGTTTGCTTTTACCACCAGCACAGAGGGTGGGGGTTTCTGACACAATCACAATCTCATAAGCTGGAAAATTTCCACAGAAATGTCAGAAGATAAACCAAGACAAGGGATTCAGACCTGATTTTCCAGCATTAGCCAATCTACAAAAGTACCCATTTGAAAAAAAACCAACAAAAACAAACCAAACCAAACCAAAAAGGCCAGAAGCCAGGGCTTTCAGAACACATCATTTTAAGGCCACTGTTCCTGTTCTAGTCACCTTTATGAAGTGGAGAAGCTCAAAGGATTTTCTGAGGAAAGGCTTTGAAGAACAATCAGTAACACCTCATACAGGAGGAAAGAAGACATACATTTTTAAATATCCCTAAAACCAGAAGGCAGTTGAACTCAAATATGCTTTATCCTAACAGATACCTTCCCACTCCTCAAGTTTTGCCTCAGGCTACAGTATGAAGTTGTACCCTAAACATGTTTTAGGATCATTAAAATGATATTTTTTTACTGAAAACATTTCTGAAAAAAATATCCTTCATGTACCTACAAGGGGTGTGCCCCTCAGGGAATATGACAGTCAAGTCTAGACTGCAAAAACATGAGCTAGAGACTAACTGAGGACAGCACCAGCAGCTGTTTGATGGCATTTATGTGTAAGAATAACTGCTTTGATGAATTTCTCATAACTACTGAAAAGTTGATCCAGAAAGTTCCCCAACTTTCCTTCAAATCTGTTCTTCAGGGAGAAGAAGGATTTTGATATCATTTTAAATATCAGAAGACAAACCCTCAGTGTCAGAGCAGATCCAGCAGAGGGTGGTGGGACTGCCTGCCTGGGGGGTGTCCCACAGACAATTCCCTGTGTGTGTCCTTATCCAAGTAAACACTGGCTGGTTTAGGTGCAGTGTGTTGGGATACACAGAACCAGCACAGTGCTTCTTAGGAATACACCTGAAACCAACAATAACAATACAGATGCCACGTTAAGAACCCACATTCTCCCGATTTAGGCTTTATAACTTGCAAAATATTTCCTGTGCTTCTAATTTGGCCTCTTCTCCTCTCCTCCTGAGCTCAGTTTATTTGGTGCCCCAGCCTCCCATCATCGTGGCAGGGATCTTCTCCAGCAAACCAACATCCACAATCTGTCCTTCCTGCCGCCAGCACATCACCACCCA
Source organism: Passer montanus (assembly GCF_014805655.1). Lineage (NCBI taxonomy): Eukaryota > Metazoa > Chordata > Aves > Passeriformes > Passeridae > Passer > Passer montanus. The sequence goes on along the minus strand of NW_024373256.1, from coordinate 11,184,781 downwards.
GGTCACCTACAGACTGGGCAAGCTGTCCTACCTCCTGTGCACCAGCCTGTGCATGGTTGGGTAAGTTTCCATGGGCACTGTGCAGCTTCAGCACAGCAGAAGCTTAAAAATGAGTAATTAAAAATCAAAGTTCTAGTGAGTGCCTATACAGAGAGTTTGCCCTTCTCCACTTGATGAGAAGCCATCCTGTCCCTTCTAGATGCAGTCATCATGGCTGCAGGGGATGCAAACTTGCTAAATTTAACCCAGTATGTTTCACTTTTCATAAGACAAGCAGAAATTAGTACAACATTGTCGACTTCCCAACTGTAATTTAGAATCAGGCTCAGGAACAGACTCATGCATGAGACGTCAGAAGAGAAGAAGATTAATTTTTTGGAAGATACTTTAAACATTAATAGACTTGGGAAAGAAGTGGATTCACACAGTGAAAAGGCAGACAGAACAAGGCAGGGGGAAATCACAGTTGTGGCCAGCAGAAAAGGGAAGCCAGAAATCATTCTGTGCATGTCCATGTCCCTTTGGCTCCAGGTGCTGCTTCGGATGCTGCCTCGTCCCTCTCTTCATCAGGATCTTCAAGGATGCAGATCATTACTGCCCATGCTGCCAATTTCACATTTATAGATACAAAAGACTATAGAAACAAACTTTATGCAACCAGATGACATAAAGCCTCTATTTCCCAATGGCATAAGATTCTGCACATAAAACTACTGCTAGGAAACTCATAGGACTACGCTTGGGTTCTGCAGCTCCCTTGCTGGTGAACCCACCTGGTAAACTCCAGTTTAACACCACACGGTTGGACTGGCTTCAAAACAAAAAACACTTCAAGACTAATTTGCACTATCATTTAATTTATGCTCTATTTGATTCGCTGCCCTGTGCTGTGAAGTTCCAGCTGGTGAGTTCTTCAGCTCCTCTCAAATCTCCCACCCAGCTGGGACACAGACTCCTCCGGACCTCTCAGCCCACCACTAACCAAGGTTTGGACATGGATGTTTCAGAGAAGCTCCTGCCTTCTCTGCACTGGAACTGACATGCTGGGAGTTCATTTCCCTCTGCTCTTCTTCCTGCAGGATCCACCCCTGCAGGGCTGTGGGTGGTACAGTGTAGCTGATTATTTATTAACAAAACACTAAGTTATGAGACTGTCTTTACTCTGTTATGTTTGAGGTAAGAAAATAAACGTGTTATTGTTCACAATACTGGCAAATCTGCTGATGCATTGCTGCCATGCCCTGCTGCACCCAGAGCAGAGATGCAGGTCACTGGGACACCCCCTTTACATTAACAAGCTACAATCCAAAAGGCAAACACACAACGAAGAAAATCAGAAAACACACAAAGATGAAAAATCAGCAAACACAGCTTGAAAAAGGTCACCACAACACAAGGCCTTTATTTTACCTCTCAGCCTTCTCACTGCAGTGCATCATCTCCCAAAGCAGGACTTATTAGACTTTACCTTCACACAGAACTTCACAGGCACTTATCTTGTGCAATCAAATATCTGCAATTACAATGCCCAGGAGGTGCCCAGACCCTTCTCAACACTGACAGCAGCAGCTGCAGCTTATTGCTGGCTGGAAAAATAAACAGAGGGAGAGAAGGAGCTCCTGTGTTTGCGAGTTATAACAGCATCAATGCTTTCCCATCGGCACAAGGATTGCCGAGGGCAGGGGAATGCGGGGCTGCAGTGCCGGGCACTTAAAGAGCTGAAAGAGATCCTTATGCAAACCCTGTGCCGTGGTGTGACCGGTGTCCCTGTCCCAGTGCAGTGTCCCTGTTCCTGGTGTCACCAGGGTCTCTGTCCCAGTGCAACGTCCCTGTCCCCAGTGTGACCAGTGTCCCTGTCCCTGCAGTGTCCCTGTGCAGTGTCCTTGTCCCTGCAGTGTCCTTGTCCCTGTTGTGAACAGTGTCCCTGTGCAGTGTCCCTGTGCAGTGTCCCTGTCCCTGGTGTGATCAGTGCCCCTGTGCAGTGTGTCCCTGTCCCTGCAGTGTCTCTGTGCAGTGTCCCTGTCCCTGCACCTGGTGTGATCAGTGTCCCTGTGCAGTGTCCCTGTCCCTGCAGTGTCCCTGTCCCTGCAGTGATCAGTGTCCCTTTGCAGTGTCCCTGTCCCTGTGCAGTGTGTCCCTGTCTCTGTGCAGTGTCCCTGTCCCTGGTGTGACCAGTGTCACTGTGCAGTGTCCCTTTGCAGTGTCCCTGTCCCTGGTGTGATCAGTGCCCCTGTGCAGTGTGTCCCTGTCCCTGCAGTGTCTCTGTGCAGTGTCCCTGTCCCTGCACCTGGTGTGATCAGTGTCCCTGTGCAGTGTCCCTGTCCCTGCAGTGTCCCTGTCCCTGCAGTGATCAGTGTCCCTGTGCAGTGTCCCTGTCCCTGGTGTGATCAGTGTCCCTGTGCAGTGTCCCTGTCCCTGCAGTGTCCCTGTCCCGTCACTCACTGCTCGGGGTCGCAGCCGCGGTCCCGGGGCACCGCCCGCCACCGCCCCCTGCCGGGCACGGGGCGCACTGCGCGCTCCGCCCGCGGGGACACCGGGACAGGGTCAGGGACACCGGGACACCGAGCCAGGTCAGAGTCCCCAGCAGCTCCTCCGGCACTGCAGCACAGCACAGGCAGGTCCCGGCTGTTGCTCTCGGGCTGAAGGGCGCTGCAGAAACGAGCCCCAGGAGCGGCGCTGCCCAGCCCTGTGAGCCCAAGGCAGCTGCCACAGTCTGCACCACAAACTGCCCCTGCTGGGCTGATCCCACTTCAGTTAAGCTAGGCTGGGCATATGCAATGGTTTTGACTTCAACACCTACACCACTGCAGCCTTTAGACCACAGAAACCAGTCTTCACACTGTGAGATGTGAAAAGCCATAATCAATACATGTAAAAACTGTTAAACAACCATTTCCCCAGGCCTACATGAAAGTCAGAGCCAACTCTCTGCAGCCCCCTCAACACCCAGGCCATCCCCAGAGCAGCTGCCCAGCTTTCACTGCTCTGTACCAAGGTCAGTGACGTCCCGCCTGTCACCCAACCTACCGTGACCGAATGGAATACAAACCACCAGGATGAAAGGCACACAGATGGCAGCACAACAGGTTTTACCCATTCACACATTTTTTTAGGATGTTAAGATTTTTCTCTATTTTAAAATCTGGCTGTGAAACCACAAGTGTTGCTGTTAATTAGTGGTAAATAATGCACCAAGTCAGTGACATTAATCAGGAAAGGTGCAAAACCCAAATTCACATGAATATACACATAGCAAAGAAATTATATCAATATATGACTTGAGATGTGCAAGAGGTATTGAACAGAAGTAGTTAGGACACTGCTGTTTATAAATACAATAGTTTTACACAACTATTTAATAAAAAATAAAGACTTCCAGCCATAGCAAATTTAATTTCCTGCTGTGCTTGGTATACAGCTAACTTCAACACCACCTGGGACAGAAATTAAATAGAACACAGATTTGGAGCCAGATTAGGACATATCACATGTGAACATTTCCCTCTTATTCTGACCCCAAAGACCAGGCAGGTTTAACAGCCAACAATAAACGACACTTGCTGCTCTCACATCAAACAGCAACTCTTCACCACAGTGCTTCAGGAAAAACAAGGGCTCAAAATGTAGATGATGTACAAGTCAGAATTCACCTTCTGGCCAGCACACCTTACATTATTAATGCCATCCCTAACACACAATTTGGCTGAATCTTGTGAACTTCACCTACTCGATGTAACCAAAATCTCCCTGAGTTCAGGGTGCCGCAAGAGCTGTGACTCCCACTCCTCTCCAAAATGAAGAGCCGAGACACCAGTGCAGTGTTTACCCTGGGCTATTTTATTTACAGTATGTACAGTTCCTACAGAAAACGATTTCCCACAGAGGATATCAAACAGCAACCCCCCAGCGTGGCTCCGATGTGGGCGCTGCCGCCCGCAGCCGGCGCAGCGCCCGCGGCCGGGCGGTCCGGAGGCAGGGTGGGGACTGGCACGGGGATGCTGGCACGGGGATGCTGGCACGGGGACGCCGGCACGGGGACGCGGGAGGAGCTCCGGAGGGCAGCAGCTGAGGTAGATCCGGGGTGCAGGAGCTGGGAGGCACTGGCTCTGCTCGTCCTGCGGGGAGCCCACGGCCGGGGCTGGCGCGTGCCGCGGCTGCTGCGCCAGCCTGGGCGGGTGAAGGGCTGGGGCTGGCTGTCACTCTCTAGTCAGCAACTATCACTGCTCACATTTCACAGAATGCTTTGGACTCCTTTAGGATAAAAGGCACTATGTAAATCTACAGGAACCACGCTCTATTTTGGTAGGGAGAATTCGGATGGGCTGTTAACACGTTGCTCTGGTGCTGTGTACCATGAAATTACATCCTTATTGCTTAACACTTACATTACCATTACCTTAATTTAATGCATTCACTGTTTATTATCCAGATAATTCCAAAATCTAAATAAAGAAATGGAAAGCATGGCAATTTTGAAGACTGTATTCTTGTAAATTTTTTAAAATTAACTGAACAAACATACTGCACCTGAGAAACCCTCCTGTCCTCCTCTTCATAGGTGTTTCCACATTTCAGTAACAAGTTACTGGAGCTCCCAAAACTTTTTTTTTTCCCAGAAAATCCTTCAGTAATTGAAAACTGCATATGGAATGCCTCAAAGCATGGACATCACCAAACTAGTGTGGGAATAACAAATATTGAAGCACATAAAATCCAGTCATCTAAAACCCAAAAGGCACCCAAAATCTGCTGTTAGTGGCTTTTTCTTCTGAAATAGGAAGGATTGTGTTTCTTTAGATAGTCCCTAAAAGCTGCCACCATCTCATAAATTCATGTGAAAACTTAGTGACATTCAGATACAAGAATTTTTTATCAGTCTAAACAACACTAAATATAATTAGGGCTTACGACTGCTGACCAGAGCCTCTGATTCACAGGAACAGTTTGGAAACAAATCCTGACATTCACTGAAAGCCTGTAGAGACAATCCAAGTAGCAGTAAAAACACCCCTGGGATGGTGCAGCTCTCACCAGCCTGATGGGAATGCAAAGCAAAGGAAAGCTTTCTCCACTTAAGGCATGCCAGTTAAGCACTTCCCTCTATGCTAACCTACACACACAGACAGCAAAACAAAAGTAAACAACTAGTTTGTCTTGACTGGAAATAAGAGACAGTCAAAAGCACTGCAAGATACAAACTAAAAAGAGAATCAAACATTCCTAGAACTTGCACCTTCTGTTTTGGTTATGAATACAGGGAACACATTACAGAGGGAATCTATTACTCTATGAAGAGACCTTACCTTTAGAGACTCCAGATTTCACTTTACACCATTTATAATATCAGACTTGAGAATCTGGACCACAAAGTTTTGTACAGGCAGGCAGAGTCCAGTCTACCACAAAGACTCTACTACAAGCTTTACAAACAAACTAGTAAAATAATTTTTCCATTTGTCTTTTTTGTACATGGCTCCTTTCCTGAAAAACCTTTTATTTGTTAAGCTCAAATGTGACTAGTTAGGACGTAAAAAAACCAAACCCCACAGAAACCTCCAAACCCCAAAACTATTAAACAGAAACCCCCACAAAGTTTCCCCAAAACAACGAATGAGGATTATACAATTGTCAACACTTAAGAAAAAAGAAAACGACACCTTCAGCAAAATCTCATGAATGAAAACGTTTCCCAAAACTCTATTTCCAAGGAGAGGAGAAATCTTCTTCAATGTCCATGTCATCACTCATCAAAAAAAATTTTATAGAAAATTTTATTCAACATACAACATTTTCCAGCAAAAAAAGGCAATATACAGGAAGAGGAGTTGTACACTGCGGCTACAGAAACAAAATAAAATACTGGAAAAGAATGTAAAATTAAGTGTGAATTGCTGATTCTATCTTTACTGCACTCAAAACTAGACACGCGGCTGGCATTAGCTCCAAAGAAAAGGAAGCAGTCTGGGGACTGAAATAAAACTACACACAATGAATATCAACATCAGTGAAATTCACTTGCAGACTCACCCAATAAAATTAACCTCCAAGTGTTAAATTGTACATGTTCATTCATTAAATATACAATTGCTTTTTTCGGTTTTTTTTCTTCTTTTTTCGTTTTTTTTTCCTCCTTTTTTATACAAAGTCAACAGCTTACTAAACACTAGTGAGCATGCCCTCTGTGCTAAAAGGCTAGTTCTTGTGTTTTCCCCATCTCTTCCCATGGTAACTAAATTAATGATATTTATAATCTTTTCACTTGCTCTTGCCAACTTTTGAGTGTCATTCTGTTTGCCAGAGGATGGCACAATCAATCACAACGGTATTTTTCAATGGTTGAAATTTCATAAAAAGACCCAAAGATCTCTTTTTAGGACTCGGGGCATCCACTTGGTAAAACGGGATGCAAAGTATTGACTAAATTAAATGAAAACTAGTTTATTAAAAAAGATTCTATGAAGCTGGAGGAGACAAAAATCCCGAATAAGTGCCAACAATGTACACAATAAAGTAGAGATTGCTATTTATTGATGATGTGAGTTTTTCTTTTGCATTTACAAATGCACAAAAATGTCATTTAAAGTATAACTGAAGGAAATAAATCTGATGTGAGTCTAAACATAAGACTTACTAGCTGCAGTGATGGTGAACACCACATGGGAAGGGCAGCCAGTCAGCTTATGCCATCTATAAACGTACTACAGACAAATAATTTTGCCAATGTCAACTGTTCTACTAAACTCTTCCCTCATTATGCTGACAATTGCCTTGCATTACGTTTACCATAAAATAACTCTCATTGGCATCCAAGCTTTTATAAAAACACCTTCATTTTGCTCAAAAAGGGCAGTCAATAGATACAGAGAAGCCAAACTGAACAGCCTCAACAAAATAAAATTAACATCAGCAGCAAATCCTCTTGCTGAAGACTTCAGATATAGTGCACGTGTACCAAAGTTCTACAGTTGTTAAAAAGGTGCACACACACACTTATTTTTGTCCCTTGCCTTGACAATCTGGTTAAGTAAGTCAGTTATGGATTTTAATAGCTTTTTCAAGGTAAGTGTAGCGACTTCTCTTTGGGGCTTTATTGAAATGGTCAAGCCCTAGCCATGGCCTGGGATGAGACATGTTGCCTAGAAAAGAAAAGAGAAAAAAAATAATGAACTTTTATGATTAAATTGGAAAAATGTTTCCATAACACAAACTAGTCCTGTGTGCCCTGCTCACGGTGTGCTGGGAATCACAGGCAGGGCAGAGCAGCCCCACAGCCTGAGGGGCAGGGCTTCCTTCCATCAGCACACTCCACAGCTCCTTCTGCAGCAGGTACCTGCTTTTTGTCCTCTTCAGTCACCTACAGGACTTTACAGCAGTGAAGGGTGTGCTAAAGCAACATCACCACTGTTATGGCCAGAGGCACATCACAGCACCAGCTTTCACCAAAGGGCTGAGCCTGTTTCAAACAGGGAGGATCTGCCATTGAAACATGACAACCAACAGTATTTGCCATCACCTCTGCTATCCCTGTCATCTGGTTTAAGTGGAAATATCTGTTTAACTCAGGTAAAATGCAAATAATGCTAATTAAGAAATCATGAAACTGACCCTCCTCTTTACTGACCCTCCTCTTCATTTTCTAAGAAGAATACCCTAGTCACTTAGATTGCAAAGAAAAGAAACAGAATTTTTTTCATTTGTTCAACCCAATATTATTTATTCTACTGCTAGTTTTAATGAAAAACCACAGTCCACATACTTCTTTCAAATAGAAGAAATTCTCTTTTAAGATGTTCTCAATGCAGAGCATCCAATGTTCTTTGAAGTGAAATGATAAAGGCAGAAGCTAGAGAGGCCCCCAGCAAGGAAAGTACATTCTACATTCAAAGCCATCAGCTGCAACCACTAAAGCATAAAACATGTGACCTTGTTGGTTGCCTGCATCTGCATTTTGTGATATATTTTCTTCAATCAAAATTATTTTGTTTTTTTGTCTTGTTTGACATAATGGTCAATATCAAATTAAAAGAGAGCTGCCAATCTTAGTGGGAGAATTTGAATGTTTCTGAAGAAAGAAATGAGATCCTACATGGCTGGTGTCAGCACAGTCACATCTATAGTTAGTGTACCTTGGCAAAAGCAGAGGGACACTACTGACATCAGCCATGCCAACCAACCTGGGCAATGCTCCAGCGTTGGTTCCATCAGTCCGGTGTGCGCTAAAATTTGGCATTTGTAGAAATTAATTATATCAAAGCATATTCTATCACAGGGGTGAATTCCATCAACCCTCAAATGAAAACCTTTTGCTCTCACATTCCCTACAATTCCTCCAAACAGTTCAGTTCTCCCTTCTCCACATTCTGACATGTTCTGCGCCTTTGACCTGGTCACCTGGTTAATTTTTCAAGCTGCTTTGGCGCCACTGGCTCTGCCTTGCTCACCAAGCCCAGTGGTTAATTCCAGACTATTGCCTTTCCCTTCCTGACCCGAGAGAGATGACTCCCAGAATAAAATCAGGACTCTGCCTGCTCTGACCACACAAGATGGAGTTTATCTGTCTGTGGAGAAATGTCCACCTCCAAGCTGACCACTCAGAGACCCTTCAGCAGCAGTGCACAGAGGTCCTGCAGTGACCTGTCCTGGGCTCTGGGTGACTTGTGCAGCTGCAGGCACTCAGCCCTGGCAAGCCAAAGCCTGCCTGTGCCACACACACAACAGGACTGCCTGCTAGGCTCCTGCAAGGCCCAGTAATAACACAGCTCCAACTCTTCTGCAGGTTTTAAAATAAACTGACAGGTACAGGATTTCTTTACAGCTGCTACATCAATCCAGAGCACAGCTGGGAAAAACTGGAGAAAGCTCAACCCCAGCAAAACCTACCAATAAAATCAGAATTCCTAATTGTCAGAAAAACAGAACTGCAGAGAGTCAGTTCAACTCACAGAGGGGAACCCTCAGCTAAGCTGGGAGAAGAAACCCCAATGAATTCAAGGGCTTCAATGGATCCCTGACTCGGGATCCAAAGGTGCCATTCCCAAACAGAACTCTCCAGAGAGGAAAAAGAGAGATTTGGATTTAGAAGCACTGGTGCAGGTTGCCCAGGGGAGCTGTAGCTGTCCCACCCCTGGAAGTGTCCAAGGCCAGGTCTGGCCCTGAGAGAACAGTCTGGTGTGTGGCATCCATGGCAGCAGGGTTAGGATGTTCTTTATAAGGCACCTCCCAGCCCAACCCATTCTGTGGCTATGAAAACACTCCTGTGGTGGAACTCCTGAAGGATTAACCTGGTTTCTCCCATGTGTAAATGTCTAAGAAAATAGAGGTTTAAATGTCAGTCAAGTAAACAAGAGGGCAGCCCATCCAGAGACAAATTTAGAATAGAGCTGCATTTGTACCTTGGTGACTCATTTCTTATGAAAAAAAAAGAAATCTAAACAGCATCTAATTGACATAGTTAAGGTTCTTGTTAGAATCTTCAGATTCATTGAAGATATCAAGAATTATCTTTCCACAAGAATCAAATATGCAAGGGGGTAAATGAACAATAAACATGAGGTGCAACTGATGCTGTAAAGTGTGTTATACTGACACTGGACCCAGCTGGTCATTCACATGCAATCTTTTAACTCAAAAGGAAACAGATTGTTTATCTATATGCCTACAAAACACGTTTTCTTGGACTAACACATTCATGTAACACTGCTCAGTGTGCACACTGGTATATATAAATACAAGTATTGGTCACTACATCTAATGTATGGCATAGAGAAAGAACAAACTCTTTGTGCATCCTGAGTGAAGGATGAACACATTATAACAACTGGCAGAACAACTTCAGCAGGCCAAAAGAAAAGTGAGGTGGTCCAACAACTTACCAGGTTGGGACTCAAAATCTTTCAAGTTCACTTCATACTCATCTTCGTTGAGATACTGGTGTCGGCCCATCATTACAATGGCAAATTTAAACTATGCAAAGAAAAAAAAATCTCAAAAACCAAGTGGTAGGATATTGCATTAAAATTAAGTCTTCAAGCCTAAGTTCACAGTCTAACTTGCAGCTGGTTAAAAGCAGAAAACTTGTAACTTCAACTTATAAGTTTCAACTTCTGAAGTTGAAAGTTATAACTTTCAACTTCAGGAATTGAAAAAGGCCAATCCTGGTTAAAACCCTCATCAACAACCTGTATAATGGGACAAAAGAAAAGCTCAGGAAATCATGAGCCCTCATCCTGGGATACTGTGTCCAGGTTTAAGCCCTCCAGGGAAAAAGGCAGGGCAACAAACTGCAGCAAGTGCAGCCACAGTCCAGTGAGACTGAGAGGACTGGGGGGGACCTGGCATTCAGGAACCTCTGGAAAATGGGTTCTGTTTAGCCCAGAGAAGAAAAGGCTGACAGGATATCTAAAGTTTTCCACCACCTGAAGGATGGTGCACAGGAGCAGGCTCTTCTCAAAAAACTGCACAGAGGTGACCTCCACAAGTTGCAGAATGAAACATTCTGATTACATGCAAGGAAAGCAAAGGCTTCCCAGTGATAGTGGAAATACTCTAAAACACAGTGTCCAGAACAGGGCAGAATTCCCACCCTTGGGAGCTTACAAATTGCAACTAAAAAACCCTGCACAACTTGACTGAGTCACGTTCTGCTCTGAACAGGAATGTGATGTGGGGGTGGCTTCTAAAGGTCCCACACCAGCTACATTTTTCTGGGTTACTTTAATGTTTTGCAGAATATCTCTTTTAATGCACTACAGAAATACTGATCCTACCCATTGTAATTAATTAGTCCTAGAAAAAGCATTATTTCAGTCAAGCAGCTGTTCTATCACACAAAACCTACACCTATCCCAAGTCTGTGGTGTTCCAACCTTCTACAATTAACTCATTTAGGGTTTACAGTCAGCAATAAAAACTCTCCCAATTTGAAATTACCTTCTCAAATTCTTTTTCTTGTATGTCCAGCATTGTCTGAATCCGCTTCATAACCTCTCTGAAGTGTTCACCCTAAGAATTACAACAAGATTTTTAATGTTAAAAAAATCTAGGAAAAAGAAGGGAAGCTGTTAGTATTTCCTCCTTTAAGCTTCATTGAAATAGATTGCCCCAATGTCTCTTATTTACAAAATTACACAACATCATTCACTACAATATGGAACAACACCAGGCAACTTGCTCTACATTCAGGAACTTTAAGGCTTATTGATTTATTTTTATGCAAACTGCCCCATAAATTGACCAGGCACTGCCACTGATACGTGCAAATTAGGTTAAAGTAAAGGAGCAAAATTAGAAAATTAGCAGCAAAAATAGGAATTTGTAAAAAAAGCCCCATATTCTTGCTAAGGTTGGTAGTATGTTTCTGCTCCCTGTCTATGTAAAGTGCCCAAAAAAGTGACAGATACTGTGAACTTAAAGATGAATAATATATATTAACTGTCATAACAAGGAAATGTAGAACAAATGGTTTCCACCAAAAATCACCAAACAAGTTTCACTCTTTGATCAAAAATATGGAAATTCGTAAAATTATAATTTTAGAGGTAGGGAGATATGGACACATTTCTCATTCCCAAATTTTTAAGTAGGTAATTTTCATACAAAGTAACATACATGAACCAGAAAAAGCTTAGAAGCAAGTGGCTAACTGCTCCCAGAAATACACTTTAATATCAAAAGAATCAGGGTGACATTCAGCTGGAGCAGCACCACAGGAAAAACTTGAGAATTTAAATTAAGCTTTCAAAATTAGCTTTTGTTCTTGTACTAACTTTCAGCCCTAGAAGATAAAGCACATCAAATTACAGAAGGCATGAAATGCAAAGTCATCTCAGAAAGTGATGGAGAAAGCAACACCACTTTCCATAATCCTGTCTCAGTGAGAGCAACCATGGCAGGGCCACTTTGGCCAACAACTCTGCTCTGCAGTTACTCAGGTGCTGTTGGAAACAGGGTTCTGGTTTGCTGGGGGATTCTGCAGGGGGCAGGGGATGGCAGCTGCTGCCAAGTGACAGCTTTCTAGGTGTTGCACAGGCTCACTGAAACACTGAACAACCTGGACACGCAAAAGGAACTGAGCTGGGAAATGACTGAACCATAAAAAGGCAGAGATGGGACACAGCCTTTGATACAAGAGCTGTGTTTTCCTACACACTTCTTACATTAATGCATTTCTTTGACAGTACTTAAAGAAAATATCAGTTTAATCCCACAGGAGAAAAAGGGAGGCATACTGCACCTGGTGTATCCTCAGCAAGAATGGAATTCCAAATGTCCCGAAAACCTCTTTGTGGAAATGTGCCACTGTGATTAGCATCTCATTTTCTTTATCTATATCTACCTGGTCCAGAGGAATTTCCTAGATCCAGACAGAGAATGGTGACTCCAGTCAGCTAAACTTCCACATAAAGAAACTAATGTTTTGAAGCTATTTTTCTAGTTATTGAGAAACTGAAAGCATTATTGATGTACTGTTATTGATTTCAAAGAATTCTATTAAAAAACAATTAAAAGAGCCATGTTGTTTGACAGAGTCTTTTACCAGAGTCCCTCATCCCTGGCATGACAGCACTTCAGCTTCCCCTACTCAGGAAATATTCTCCTGGCTTCCCTGAATGGCTTTTTTGACAAGAAATCTTCTATCAGTGCAGAACTAGCTGACAGTAACACAGGCCTCTTGCCAGCTCCTCATTACAGTTTACACTGGAAACTTTTTTTTTTTTCATTTCTGATCTTTGAGGCAAGTTAGGAGATCTAAATGATGAGATGTTTAGAAAAAAAAATCACATGTTAAGTATCAAATTTGCTTCAAGAACCTCATGTGTAACAGAAAAGGAAACAAAATCTTCTAGAATATTACAGTACAAAAGTGGGTTCTAAACATAAACATTTCTATCATGAACTCTCAAACAAACCTTGGAATTACTGCCAAGACATTAAATGTCCTTTGGACAGGCTCTTGCAAAGTCTTCATGTATTGTTATAAAACTTATGTAAAAATGAACTAATGAAACTATTCTAGGGAAGCAGATGGAACAAAGGATAATTTATCTTTTTTAAAGCACTATCTTTAAAAATACATATAATATCATAAGGGAATCTTAATACAAACATCACAGTATTTGAAGCTCAGCACCCAGAAAAAGAAAATTACCACTTGAAAGAGTTTCCTCTCTCCAAGTCAGCTTTTAAAGCTCTCTAAGACAAGCACAACTCACCTCTATTCGAAACGTCCGACTTGTTGCAGGTGACAAACACTCTAACAGCTCATCCTCCTGATGGACACCAATTATTTTGTAACTTACAATTTCTAGCAGCCTTAAAGATAAACAGGAAAAACATTTTCAAGAAGAGAATAAAAAAACAATGCAACATTTCTTTCTCAAATCTTGAGAGATATTAGTATAGAATGTACACTGATGCTGCTATTGTATTTATAAATTCAATCCATAGTAAAAATTAAGCAGTGAAGCCATAAGAGGTTAAATTATTTCTGGCTCATGGCAAAAAGTCAGGATGTGCCATAACAAAATATAGGTTTCTAGTGGAGATTATTTTATATATCCTTTTTAAATGACCTCACTTTTAACCCCTGAAACCCTTGAGAAGTGAATAGCATGAAATGCTTGGATTGGAAAGAATTAATAAGTCTTGACTAACAAATGCGATTGATGAAACTCCAGGATGTAACTTTATTAAACACAAAATACATAACTGTGTAAAAATTATATTTATAGCTAAGCAGAAACCTTAACAGTGGCAATCTGGAAGCTTTTAACACAATATCACATTTCATCTGTTAATAATGGTTTCTACAGTATTTTAAATTCTACAGATACTGTGCTGCATAAAATCTACATGATCACATAGAAGAAATCACAGTCTTTCAGCTTTACCTTAATTTCCCTGAACCTTTTTCAGAGAGTTCTACAACTTTTTTACATTCTTCTAACAGGTCCCGCACACACCCATGCTTATCTGGATATACTGTTATTTCCTGTGGAATTTGAAACACAAAAATCATTAGAAAATCTGAAAAAGTAAGCAAACACATTAAAGCCCAGAACACGCCACATTGTTCCCCTTAACCTTCTCAAGATAACTGTGTATGTTCCTGAAGCACATCCACAGTTACATTGAAAAGATAACTTAAGACAACACCTATGTAATCTTCAACATTTTTCTTAAGAGATCTGATTTTTTTTTACATTTTTCTGCTCTTTGGGGTCTGAAGCACATCCACAGTTACATTGAAAAGATAACTTAAGACAACACCTATGTAATCTTCAACATTTTTCTTAAGAGATCTGATTTTTTTTTACATTTTTGTGCTCTTTGGGGGTTTTTTGCTGTTGTTTTGTTAGGTTTATTTGCATTATGTACAACTTTGTTCTAATTCTGTGTTACTCAGGGATAGACCCATATCCACAGCCATACCAGCTCTGACACAGAAATGACAGCAAGTGTGTAATGGCTTCACTCACCTCTTCCCTAAACTGGCTATTTAGCCATATGCATTTAAAACTTCTTCTGTTTTCAAAATCAGTTATCTTCATTTTGAGCTTAAGAAAGAAAAGAAAAACACTTTAGGCATACTTTGAATAGGGCAGAATTATCTTTTATAACTCACCCCAATAAAAAGAAAAGACTCTTACCTGTTGATAGTAGAGTTTTTTCGGTTGCCTAGGCTTGAAGAACTGCAGAAGATCTCTTAAAGTACCTTCATAATTATGTCTAAGAGGATTACCAGGGCCATCCCTATAACTACAGAAGGAAAGAAAACATATTCTTAAAATCCATCTCTTCAAAATCCATTACTGCTCAGCAAACTGAAGCACCAAGAACATTTTTATTACTGGCTTTCAGTTTCATGTAATTGCTAGCACAGACTAAGCAGCACAACACACAGAACTTTAGTGATTTTTACACACAGCTGGGCTGTGGGAACAGAAAACCATTCAGGGTGTGTGTTAACTCTCCTGGATGTTTACAAGCTCACTGATGTCAGGGCTGCAGGCTGGCAGACCTACATTCCTCTGAAATTACTGGCATAGCAGCACGCGCTTTAGATTGTGAAAGGTTAATTTGTGGAGCCATATGACACAGCAAATTCCACAGTGAGCACAGCACTGGAAACTACAAAGAGCTACTCAAATTCTCACTGATGATGAAGGGAGATAGCCTCAGGTAACTAGAGAGCATCTACACTTCCATGAATACAGAGAGCTCTAAGTTTTGAGTGTGCATTATTCCTGAAGCACATACACAGAGTTATAATACACTACTTTCTGCTCTAGTTTTTACACATTCTAGTTTTATACAAACATGTATAAAACCACCATTTTAACCAGAAATATCCCTCTGAGCACCTGAGAACTTGTTAGATTGTCATCATCTTCATAAAACCTCATTTGCAGACTTTGAGGGAGGAGGGGGGAATTCAGTGAATTAAATCCTGCATTTAAACTTGTAAAATCAGCAAAAATACTGCTTTTATGTGCATTTGTTTCTGCTCTCCTACATTCTAGAAATCTGCATTCACTGAAACAGCACTTACATTAGGCTTTGAAATAATTAATGGTTTTTAAAATGACATTTACTTGAACTCTTCTACAACATGCAATTTTTTGAGGCTCTAGAGACAGACATTGCAATACTTCAACTGTCAAAGCAACCTGCTGTGCTTGCCAGAAAGGTAACAACTTACTGGTAAAGAATTAGTTAATGACCTGGAAAAGCTAATTTTTAAGGAACAGCTTAGACACAGAATATGAAGGAATTTGTCTTACCCTTGGGACTTGAAAAATTGTAATAGCATTGGATCCGTGTTAAGTCTCTGAGCGACTGTCTTTGCAACCTGAAAATAAATTTTTGGTAAGTTCTGAATTGTTTCACACAGTTATGACATTGCTCTACAATCATACAGTCATTCATTCCATGACAGGAACATTATGCTGCTGAAGTTCTGAGAGAACCCACTATGCCTACCTCCCCAAGGCTAAATAAACTAGTACTGTTAGCTTCTGAACAGTTGACACAGAATAAGATATTCTAAGGGAAAAAAAGAGGAAACTGTTTTATTACAGTAAGTTACTGTTGTCAAAAGGCCACTAAATCCACACAATTGCTCCATTCTTATTTTGCTTGTTTTTGTTGGGCTGCTTTTTATTGTTTTGGTTTTTTTTTTTTAATTATACAACAGTAAGTTACTGTTGTCAAAAGGCCACTAAATCCACAACAATTGCTCCATTCTTATTTTGCTTGTTTTTGTTTGGCTGCTTTTTACTGTTTTGTTGGTTTTTTTTAATTATACTATAAGGGAAGTAAGTAAGACTTACTCTGAAGATTCCCACTCCTTTAATTCACTCCAAGTTAGTTAGTTTGCTGACTAATAACACTGTATTATTCCCATGAGTACACTTCACATCACTGCCTCACAAAAGGCAGGGTCATTCTGGTTTTGCCTTGCTAAAAAACCTCAAACCATACAGACCTAACACATCAAGTGAAAAAAAGTAAGAGAGAGCAACTGGGCTAAAAACAAATGATAAGAACAGTATAGCAAAACTAATCCCTGACTTTTCCTGTGCATGCAGATGCTCAAAGTTTCTGCCTTTGTGGACAGAAAATAAAACTATCTGGTTTTAAGTAATTTTTTTTGACATTGACAAAAGCAACTGCAGGAGAACTGTAGGGAGTCAAATCTACTCAGTCTCTTATTAGATCAGACCAACTTTGCTTCAGTTTTTTTCTTATGTTTTCATGTTTAATTTTCCTCATCTAAACACCCTAACCCATCTATTATCAACACAAGAGGTGGTCTGCTAGTGTCACCAAGCATTAAACTTCACTATGTGAAGAAAGCAAGACAGCTTGGTCTACAAAATAAATACAAAATAAATAAACAGGCACAAAACAAGTAATCACTAGATTCCCGAGGTATTTTCCTTTTAATGGCCAAATAAGTTGAGCAGGTTTTACATATCACTTTGAAAGTAAAATTTCATGAGAATATAATTTCCCTGACAGAGCAGAATGGTCTACCAAGAAAGAATCCAATTATCAAATAACTAATTATTAATAAAACCAAGGGGTTTATAGTATTTTTTTTCCACAAGCCTTTGTGGCTTCCTTAAATTTTTCATTTAAAATGAAATGTATACAATGAAAAAAATGTACAGAGTTTAAGAACTTTTCTAAAAGTATGTATAATGCATTTGTGAGCTAGTGCAATAGTTCCTTTCCAAACAGGGAAACAAAAGAGAAACAGGACACATGCCTGAAAGTAATTCATCCTATTGGATAAAGTAACAACAAAGCCTGGGTCATTGGGGATGGTTTTGTCACAGAAAATGACATCCACACGGTGATAGAGGTCTCGGAAGTACTCCTTAGCTGTGGGGAGCTCGCTGTTATCATTTTCTGGGTCATCCCTACAAGAGCAAACAAACGAAGATACCATTACACATCACATTGCTACACACACACAGGCAGTTGGGGCTTTAAAAAACATGTTCTACAGTAAGTCAGCAACAGTGGAGAGATACAGAGATGAAGTTTAGAAACCTTGTGCAAGAGCCACCACTGGCACACAGGAGGACTGGTGCAGTCAGCAGTGACCCAGAGCCCCGTGGCTGTGTGCTGCAGGGCCCGGCGCCCTCGCCTGCTCTGCTGCTCCCCTGGCAGCCCGGCCCTGCTGGGCTCCTGTGGCTTCACAGCACCACTGCAGCAGGAGCTGTCCCTCCCTCCCACCCTAGCACATCCCTGTGTGTCTGTACTAGTGCTGCACAGCTTTTCATGGACCCCTGTATCAATCACTTTGCACAGAGGACAGATGGACAGCATTCCTTGGCACAGAGAGGCAGAACAGTGGGCACAGGGGCTGGTTTGGGTCACTCCTGACTGGTACCCCAACTTCTCTGCAGAGAAATAGCACCAGGGTACAAGCTGTGCACTTACCCAGGAGTCAGCAGCCAGCCAAGGGTGCATAACACCAACTGGGTCAACTGGGAATGCGAGTTCCAAGGCATGACATGAGAAATACATTCATCTCACATAATCTGGGGTAAGAGTGCTGAAGATAGACTAGCTGGCTTCCACCCACTGTCAGCCCATGGAGAGAAACAGAGCAACACAGTTGGGTGTGACCATCAGGAGTGAGAGCATAGAAATGCTGATTTATAGCCCTGCCAAGCTTATGAAAGATCCCTTTATTGGATACAAGATGCAGGAGCTCCCCTTCTGCCTTGGAGAAATCTCCAGCTGAAGCACCAGTACACCTAAGAGTGGCACGTGCTCAGGCAAACTAGGAGCATCTCATCACTGCAGACCAGTAAGGACCTGACTGTGAGCACAAGGGAGAGGCAAAAAGGGAAAGCAGTTCAGTGTAGTTCTGGGCTGAAAGAGCTCCAAGAGCCTTGTCCAGTGGCCATGGTATCTGAAATGCTGGAAGGCTCTTCAGTGTCTGCGTTACAGTGGCTCCAGTACAAAGCTGCACAAAGCAGATGCATTGCTGAACACACTCTGGTAATATTATGAGCTATTTTAGGTTATTGGTTTTCTAAACTGGGAGAACACCTTTTCCTTAAGTAATGTGGGACATGATACTCAGATACCACTAATACTTGCTCATTTCCCCTTTGAATAAACAAATGAGAACTGCAGAGAACACATCTACTATTGGAATGTAACTTAGCTCTTGATAAAAAAGCTTAAAGGAAGTTCAGCTCCCAAAGTGAATCAGGTGTTTTAACTGCAATAAGGTGCCCCCTTAAAATACATACTTCTGAAACACTATGATGTCACCATCCATGAGTTCATCGAGAGCTTTATCAAGAGATACATCATAGTCTTGAATCCTTTCTGTTAAATTGGGTTTAACTTCCTGCAACAAAGAACAAAAAATATTTACCACAGAATAATAGACAAAAACAAAGGTCACAAATAAGTCACAATATGGAAGAAATCATCAGATAAGGTAACCTGTACATTCTTTCAACTGAAACACATGGATAGATATGTATCTATACAAATCCAATGCAGGTATTATAAAATATCTATATGCATATTTATACTTGCAGGCTGACCTCTGGGCTGACCCAGGGATAAAAGCACCTATGTAAACAAACTGGAATGGCACTGTAACCCTGGCCTGCCCAGAGTACAGCTTTGCTTTTTAGGATAGCACTGTGTGTGCTGCCCTGGAACCACCAGAGAGAGCAGCAGGACTGCTACCAGAAATTGCAACAAAAACCCAATTCCTTCTTCTTACTCCAGCAAGGACTTTGCCTTGGCAAGATCTGCATCATCAGCACTCAATAAATGTAGCAGTTATGAAGATTCACTGCTTGCATATTTGGACAGAAACAGCCCAGGAGACTAAGGATTTTGTTTCCTGACTTTGGCTTGGGGAAGGAAGGAGAAGATGCCACATTTTCTCAACTTCACTAAGGTGGGCACTGAAAACACAATGGCCAAAAATGTCAGCAGCATTCAGTTCTCTAACTCAGCAACACGGGTTTAGCACAACAAAGCTGCTCATATAGAACCCTCATGGAGACAGTTTTTTGGTTTTAAAGCTTTACACTTTTATCTGTTTAATACAAAATCTGTTTTGAAGTTAACTCTCTGCTGCTACTCTTTTGCAGCACTGTAGACTTCAAAGTTACAGATTACAGTGCTGGTAATTTATAAATTACCACTGTTATGAGCAACTTTTTTTAATGACTTTTTTTTCTTTACAGCATGCAAAAGATAAAAAAGTTACAAAAAGTCTATAAATCCAAACCTCATAGAGGATAAGGTTAGTTTCTTGTGGAAATCCTGCTCTCTCACACATAACTGGAAGCAAGTCACCTGTTGGAGAAAAACAAAAAGGAATGTGAAATGTGTAGCACGAATTGCTAGTGAAACCAACCACAGACAGGAGAAAATCCCTTTCTGTACCCTGGATAGATGGTTCTACAATGCCTAAGAAAGGGCCTTCCACACTTAACCAGACACACATTTATGGTTCCTTTCCACGTTTAACTGAACTACAAAAATATGTGCAAGTTCATTGAAAATCCAAGAGATTAAATAACACTGCTCCTTCCCCAGAAAAAAGGTTTTAAAAAAAAAAAAGACAGCTAAAGTACAAAATTTTAAAATATGTGTAAGTTAACAAAATGAGACAGTCAAAATAAAAAAAAAAAATATTTTTAGTCAGTGGATATTTGCTTAATTCCTTAAATGGACCCTATATGAAAATCAAGGCTCACATGTAACTCAGGCTGAGCAGCTGCTCAGGCTGCCACAGTGAAAGTTTATAGAAGAGTTACTTGAAAAGCTATTGGGAGGGAAGTATCACATCCCAAAGCTTTACAACAGGTCTGAAACAGCTGTAACACCTGGTGAGTACAGCAACAATGAACTGACCACCTGTGGGGATTTGAGGCTCAGACCTGCAGCAAATGTCACTGACACAACATGGGGCAGAAAACTCTCAGGTACTGGGGGAAGTAAGAATTTGCTTCTGTGGTGTACCTTTGGTTTCAGTGATGGAATTATTATTAAAGGAAAAGTATGTGCAATCTACTTTAAAAACTTCACTGATTACAACGAAATTGAAATTCAGAACTCACGTATTTTACAGGATATAGGGGTGTAGATATGTCCACAATAATTCAAACTCCGAGTTTTCGGATCATACATCTTCAGAAACAACATTACATCATCTACAAAGTAAAAAACAAGATTTAATTTTAAGTAAGGCTTGGGGAGGAGGAAGGAGATCACTTAGATGTTTTTATCTACACAGTAATAAATGTGTCTCTTTATTAATTCAGTGCCCTTAAAATATAGAGAGAAATTTATTCAGTGAGTCTAAAAACATACAAAGCATGCCTTCCATTTAAAGAAAAATGAAAAAGAAACTGCATGAGAAAAACTAACTTCAGCACTGTAAGTAGTTTGATGGATACATCAACGACATCCCTGAAAAAAGGAGTGCACAGAGTTTTTGGAGATACACCCAACATGAAAGCAGTTTGTATTTTAGAAATGTTTAGCCCATATGCTTACGATCTTTATCAAATTTGGGTAATGTTGCTCCAGTAGCAGCCATCTCTGGATCTACTGTTTCCAAAAATATTGTCCACGGATTCTCATTGTCACTGAGCTCAATCATCTATGTAGAAAGATGTGAGAGAAGAAAAAAAAAGTCTCTGAAGAACCTAATACAACCTGCTATCAGCATTTTAACCAGATACAAGAACTTTATGACATTAGAAAAAAGCCTCTCCCGTTTGTACAAAGTTGTGTTAAAGGAAGTTTATGAAATTTATTAAGACAAACAAATATGGATATAAAACCACCAAAAGCTTTGATAAAAGAGTCACAGTAGGTTTTATCTAAAATTAATCCACTTCTTTATCTTTCAAAAGGTTACCTACAGCTATCTTTATAAGGACAAGGACATGACTTAATTTTAGAATAAAAAGAGGGTGAAACCATCCTGTGGTATTTAGACATGTTTTACATTTTAAGCAAGAGAATTCCTTAAATCTAGAGGGTTTGCCTCTTTTGTCAAAGGGACAGTTCTGTTTTAATCTAACATAAGAAATCATGATTACACCCTTTTCTCCATAGCAGAAAAATCATGCACCTACCACACTCCTGCTTCCTATCCAAATTAATCCACTAAACACCAAGTTTTTCCAAGCATCCAACTTCACCAGATTGAATGAAATTAATTTAAAATCAAAAGCCTGAAAAATCTCATGCCTCAAAGTTAGATATTCTTTAAGAGAACCAAGAATCACAAGAGATGTAGAGAAATAATATCATCTCTCAGTGACTACTCACCGTTTTATTGCCATCTGCTTCATTATCTAACATTGCAGGTCTTTTTGTTCCATTACTTCTAGCTTGCATTGGCCATAATCTGATTTGATCCTGGGGAAATCCCTAAAATAAATAAAAATTGTGACAGGAAACTAAATCAAAACAAGGGAAAAATAGGCTAAGATGCTTTCATTAAACTCAAACAGATCTTCTCTGTTAAAAGGTCTAAATTATGATTGCTGTCAATATGTGGAAAAGGTAAGGGCTAGAAAACAACCATAATGTAACAAAAAAAAATACATGCAGGTATTCAGCTACAGAAAACTCACCATTGTTTGAGAGAGGTTTTGAACAAATTCTGTAAGTGTGGAGTTTTTTAATACTTTGAAAACAGTGTATTTCACTTTTTCTTCATCATACATATCATTGCCTTGGTGACCACAGAACTGATCTTCTGCCACTATCTGAAAAATGACATTTAAAGGTTACTTTTCAGATTAGCCCAGCTGTACCACGTAATACCTTCTCAGGATGCTTTACTATGCAACCTCCCTGGCCCTCTGGCACAGTGCTAACACTATTCATGTTCTCAGGGAGCAAATTTGCAAGAACACAGATTACAAAGAAATTAAAAAATCGTGATTGATAATCTCATCAGTGTAAGTAATTAAAATACATTAATTCTTACAAATCCCGAGCAATTAAAAACCAGTTGTGCTTAGATCCCAAGTCTTGAAACATGCTCTAACAATCCTGGCACTTGGAGAAAATAAAAAGGCTACATAATTCTGTGAGTGTGCAATGCAAGGAGGCCACTGAACCCTTTCCCTGTATTTCCCACAGCTCCCCTGCACTCTTTGGCAACAGAAGCACAAAGAATGCAATGCTGCCAGTGTCCCACTGCAAACTCAGTGCAAATGCAGGGCAGAACAAGCTGGACTTGACCAGTATCTCTGCTTATCAACACCAGAGAGAACAGGCAAGGAAACATGGAGGCACATGGAAAATGGGTTCTATTTCCCTGTGCCAGATGGGCTCTGGAAAGAGCCATAAACAGGGTTCCTTAAGGCAATTCATAACAATCTAGTCCATCTGGCTTTTCCAAAAAGATAATTGCAAATATAAGCACTCTCTCCTTCTGCTTCTACTTGATGAGCTCCGTTTGGCATTAGTCCAGACCTGCAGCCTATGGCTAGATACATTCTAATTTTAGAAAATAATTTCTGAAGGAGACAGAAGTGCAGTGGCAGGGCAGCCATTTGAAATAACCTGGTCCTTTTCCCTTTCACCTAAACTTACTATTTTTATTTACAAGCACAATAAATTCTAAAGTAAACATAAATGTTTATAACATACAGTACTGTGTGTTTTATTAGAGTTCATTGCATATGTAAATATACCTAAAAGCACTAAATTATAATTTCTCTTCAAACGCTACTTCAGAAGAAAAAATTTTTTTAAATAGCAAGAAAATCAAGGTTTGCCTCCAGAGTGGTTCAATATTCTACATTTTCATGGTACAGTAGCTGTAACTTAATCTTCCAGTTTCAAAAGCTGACCTGCACTTGCATATAGAGGTGAGCTTCCTGCCTCTCCTTCCTCTTCTGAGCTTCTATCCTCTTCTCTTCTTGTAGCCTTTCTACAAGTTGTTGAGGAATATCATGGTCGGTGACAGGCTGCAAAACTTCACCTATAAAGCAGATTTTATGATGTTATTTCAAGATTTACATCAAACAATTTCTTTTTCATACACGCTTGACTTCCCTCTGATTTGAAGTCAAAACCAACTTTCTTCATCTTTCACTTAAAAACATGGTTTGATATCATCATGCTTTGGCAAAAGAAGCACTTCTACAACAAGCCACTACTCCCATGAAATATATATCATAGACTTTTGAATGAAATATTCAGTTCAGAATTAAAAAAATATTTGCCACCACTCCCTTTTTAAAGCGCATATGTATCTACACGTTTACAATCAATTTGATTTAATTCCATTACCCAAGTCAGTTCACTAAGTCTCCCATCCTATAAACCAGCCAAGGCTGAAGCACTTTGCAGGTGCCTCACTGAGGCAGAAGATGACCCAGAGCAGCACACACTCTCCCAAAGCGAGAGAACGGCTGGTCCATCCCGCTACGTTCTGACTGTAAAAAAGGCAGTCCTGCTGTGCAGGAACATGCCAACAATTCAGAGGTAAAGCAGCCCTGCCTGTCGTGCCCTCTGAGCACAGAGGGGACACGTACTGAGCTTGGACTCCCTGATGTACACCAGCATGTAGGCGTTGGTGCAGTGCCGCACGGAGAGGTCGTCGTCGTGCCCGCCGTAGTTGTGCTCGATCGCCTCCTCCTTCGTGCACCTCGACACAACGTCGTCATCGAACTTGCACCACTAGGGAGGAAGTTTTACAGAAAGGTGATTTTACACGTAAAAACATGTTCCTGAATGATAAATTAATCCTATTTCTGGCATGTCTTTCAGCTCTTTGAAGTAACTAAAATTACCTTCAAGCGGCATGCCTTTTAAAAGGAAATCTAGTTCAGTATTTGTGCTACTGCTACTTGTGCTCAGCATAAGGAAGTCCATAAATACCAAACCTTTACTGAACACTTTACAGGGAGTACCAAAAACACAATAATGATTCCAAGAAGCTTTTCTTAAGACTTCAAACATCTAATATTTCTGTAGGAAACAGAAAATTTACTTCATCTGTTGTAAAATGAAATAAAAAGCAGTGATACAAAAGACAATGAATAATTCTCTGTATATTTAGAACAATATACATCAAATTTTAAATTAAAACAATAAAGCCAATTAAGAATAAATTACAAATAGCAACAAATCCACAGTAAAATCTGACTTCTACTCTTACTGTGAACAATCATGTACACACAAAACCAGTCAACTCAAGGGAAGAAGCACCTGACCTATAAATGTCCAATCCAATCAAGTCACCTAAACCTGGAACAGTGGGACACACACAAACATGCTGAACTTCTGAGTCACAGAAACACTGGAAATGCTCATATTTGCTTCAGCAAAGTCAACCTCAAAAAAATGCTGGATAAAATCTGATTGCAGAACTTCAATACATACACACACAAGAGAAGGGATTTCCTCTGTTAAAAAGTCTTTTGTTAAAAGCCAAGTGTGTATGCACTCTTCTTTTAGGGGAAGAAAATTCTGAAGACTTGCCCATCATAAAAACTGCTATTATAAAAACTGCATTTACAACACACAAATACTTTTAGATGCTTTTCAATACTCACTTTGCCATCGCCCTTTGGATTTAAGTAAACAACATAATGTCCACCATGGTTATCTCCACTGTGTACTAGAACTGCATGCAGAATGTAATTTGCAGGATCTTTAGGATCTGTTTTTTGCAAAAATTCATCTAGTGGCAACTGCTCAGGAAATTCAAACCTAGTTTCAAAAAGAATGAAGACAATTGTATTTGTAGTTAAGATAGACACACATTATCAGGCACTACTATGGAACATTATGTGTACTCCTAAAGCAAAGAATAAAAATTGAACATGTTACTGTTACAATGCCACTTCTAACCAGGACATGCTGCATACAGTGGCAGAATTTATACTGTTTAAATATGGGAATAAAAATAAACTTTTCAAGCAGCTCAGGAAAGCATGCCCTCAGTAAACAAGGGCAAAAGCACTTCAACTGAATTAAGGCTGGTTTGGATTCACTGTGTCAAGGCAAAAGCTTTAAAATCTGTTATTTTCTAGCAGACAAATGCAGCTTTCCTAGAACAGGTACCACTGGACTGGAACATTACTCTGAAATATCTCACCTTGGTGAGAATGAGATAATTGCAATAAACATTTAGTTTACAACCAACCATGTATCTCCTTGAGAAATTATCAGCCTCTACTTACAGTGAGTGGGCAAGTGGCTCTCCCTCCATCCATGGAAACAGATGGAGGGCAAGCAGGTAACTCCTTACTCATCCTGCTTACACTGGTGGCAGCCTAGCCACACACTGCATAAAAAATGCTACACAAGCCATTAAAAGATGCAGGCACCTGTTCATGGTCAGAACAACCACTATGGATTACCAAACACTCAATTTGTCATTTTGAACTTCAATATTCAACCAGTGCACCTTTAGGGGACCTCCACTGTGAGTGACTGCACAAGCCTGCTTCTCAGAGCTTGGTCAAATACCAGGATTTTGGAAAGCTATTTTTTGCTAAAATACTTTCACAGGTCCAAATTCTATAAAAAAACCCAGCCCACACACTAAACCAACCAAGCCACTTACCTATCATTTATCTTGATGTTTTGGTCAGTCTGAGGATCATACATAAACCTCATGAGCTGTAGGTGTAATACTGGTGGCAGTGTTAGGAACTTCACACCTTTCTCTGCCTCCTAGACATTTTAAAGGAAATAGAGGGTTGAAATTGCAAGATTTTTAGCAACTCAAAATACCTGTTTGTTGCAGACAGTCCTTATATGGACCTTTACAGACTTGACAACACAATGTACACCAGAATGGTTCAAACTTTGGGTGCAATTTGATTTATCCTAATGCTGCCTATTGTTAGGCAGCTCATCTCCCATGAGCTACTCCACTAACACAAAAACTCAATTAAATGAAATTTAGGCCACTCATACAAGAATATGTGGACATCTCACTGCATTAGGAGCAAGTTACCTGCATAAATAAAATTGGGAGAATATGGAGGCAAAAGCTCATTTTTGATCAATTAAGAATTTCATGTTCATTGCATCCTGCCAACAAGGATTTGGCTACTGTGCTATACCTTCCTAAGAACAGCTAGAGAATATATAGAACATTACTGACAAAACCTGGTATGTCAAAGCTGCAGAAATAAGCTTTAGTAAAACATTATTTATAAAGGACTTCAGCTTACTCCAGTGGGTGCAGCCAAGTGCAACTGAAGAGCTCAGAAACACGTGCACACACATAAATGTTTAATTTCCATGGGTTCACTTGGTGTTCTTGCTGAGAATACAAACATGAGCTCTCCAAAGTTACTTTTAGAGCTATGCTGCTTTTTGACTTGACACATGGAAAAACAGACTACTCACAGAGGAACAACTTATCAGTCTTGAGATTGGTGGAAAAGTAAATCATTCTAGCAACTGGAAGACTTGGACATATAAAACTCACTACAAATTAAATTGCTATAAAATCTGAGCTCCATTTTAAGAAACCTAACAACAAATAAGAAGAGCTACATAAAAAGCTTGCCTAAAAAGAAACATCACCAAAATCACTTGTTAAAATCTAGAATGGGTTTTGCAATATTGTTATTTTATCAAAGAAATAAGATTTAAAACCAGGTTAAAAAAATAATACCTGCAAGCCATGTTCTCCTGCATCATACTTGTTATCACCATCCAACTGCTCCACTGCAACGTAGTCAATGAAGGACTCAAAAACTGAATGAAAAAAGATTGGGGAATTGAACAGAAGAAGGAAGAAATGTAAGTTTACTTTAGCCTGCATCATATTAATCAAATGAAATATTAGGACAGGGGAGTTTGTGTTTGAGTACTTCTGTCCTTACTTTAAGTATAATTTTATATTGTTTAAGAATATCAAGAAAGGTACCATATTGCAGAGGCATATCTAAGAATACCAGCAGATTTTAAAATCACACAGCTACAGCTGTCTGCCACAACTCCTCACTTCTCAGCTGTTAAGCATCAAGCCAGATGCCTCTGTTTGCTGGACTCCTACACATGCTTTCCTGTGCCTTGTACCCCAAGTGCTCAGTAAAGACATGATAAGGGACCACTGTTATGCTGTTCTGAGCAGTTAATTCTTTTTTTTTTTCTTCTTACTATGGCCAGGTCTATAAATAAGAATCTATTTCATCCGAGTTCATCTTTATATATAAATTATAACTACTGTGACAATACCACTGTGATCACCATGGCACAGTTTTATGAAACCAGAAAACTCCTGAAGTTCTTAGAGTCTTATGAAAAGATACCAGTAAGAGAATTAGGGAGGAAGGAGCAGGGAAAGGAAATGGAATAAGGAAAAAAAAAGTAAAGTAATCTGGGCAGAAACATTAATGCATTGAAAATGTTTTCAATAAGGTGTCCTAAAGCACATACTTCCAATCACTGTGCACCAAAACAAACCCATTTGAAAACAACAGGCACTGAAGCTGTCCAACATACTGAAGTACTGCATGGGTGCATATCACAATGTATCACTTACTATTTTTCTTTCCCTTTATACTTAGCTGGATGTCATAATAATCTTCTATCCGTTCAGATCGATAGTCTACATGCTTGCATTGGATGTAAGACTGGAAACAAAACCAAAACAAGAACAGTAGTTGAACAGAAGTTCAATTTTATAAAAGTAACGAGAGCTAATTTAAATTATTTTTGAGAAAGGTACAAAATACATACCACCATCTTCCCTCTGAACAATTTAGGGATAGTGCCTTCTACACATGTGCCTTTCATTTTATTTTCCACGTTATCAAGCAGCTGAAAAAAAATCAGTTGTTACACAAGATAAATTTGCAGTTTTTAAATTTATTCATCACACACACACTATTACTTAACTGATTAGATGCTAAGTTACTTGGACAAAAACGAAATGTTAGTCTATTTGTACTGGCACCTCCTTTCTAGTCCTTTAAATCCTCCTCTTTCCCCAGACTGAGGGCTACTCCAGCTACTCCATTCTTTGAATCTGGAAACCCCCACAGATGTAACAATGCATTTCATCTTCAAAACTGCATTTCTATCCATGGTACAAAAGTACCACTAGCACATGTTCCAGTAACTTTCAAGCTTCCCTACTTTTTAGAAATTTCTCACACACAAAAGGCCACAATCAATCCCATTCTTAAAGAGAAAAACTTTTCTAAAGTTTTTCTTAAAGAGAAAAAAGGCAAAAACTCTGCCTTTGAGATCTAATTTAAATTAATCAGGGCAACAATTAATTCTAATAGTTCCTAAACTCTGTAATTTATATATACACACACAGAGTATCAAGAGAAATTTATACATCACAGACCAGCAAGAAATAGTATAAACATACCACTCGACATAATTCCTGGACATCATGTTGCATGAAGCTGTCTAAAGTTTCCCACCTTTGTAAGGCAAATAAATAAAAAATTACTAATTAGGGGAAAAAACACCTCAAAAGACATTTTTTGATTTCTTTGCAGATCATGCATGTAATACACAGCAAGCTGTACAGACTGAGATTTTGGACTGGCTGATGCACAGGTTCTCTAGCTGTGTAGGAAGAAGGGGCAGTGAACTCGTGGCAGCTGCTCTGAGCCCACCCTGCTTCGCCTGTGTGGGACTGGGGCAGGGACAGCAAAGGCACCCAGAGCCAGCTGAGGAGGCCACAGCCTGACTGTTGCTCTTCCAGCCTACAACCCAGTCTCAGTTCATGCCAAAAAACCTCTTAAATAAAGGCTTGGGAGCAATTCAATGCCATCAGTTTCCACAGCAGGATTCCAGCTGCCTCTCTTTGAGGGCCCTTCAGGTGCAGTCAAGTGGCATTCAGGGATTATTTCAGCACAGGGAAGGAAGCAAATGGATTTGTAGGAAAGACTGGCTCCTTTGTGCTCATCTAAACAGTTAATCCTGGGCATGCAGTAACTGCGAGGAGGCATTCAGCTTTCTGAACTGTCCATGTGCAAACACACGGTGTGAAAGCAGGGCTGAGGGCAGCAGGATGTAAATGCCTCATAGCCAGCACGGCACACCACAACAAGGGCGTTCAGCACTCCTGCCTTTAACAAAACAAGATGCACCAAGTGTTTCTAGTTCAGCATTAAATACACCTGTGAGAACTGTAACTTCAACTCAAGAAAGTTTTTTAAGTTCTAAGTCTCTGACAACTTTTTTTTTGCAGCAGCCAGCACTCCCAACTGTATAAAGTAAACTCAGCTGATTGTAGCTGCAGGTTCAGTGTGATGCTCCACCCTGGCCCTGGAACCAGCAGCAGGGTGATCAGGAGCAGTGCTGACTTTATCCTCCCTCCCACTCTCTTCTCAGTGACTCACCCCCACTGTCACATGGTAGCAAACTAATCTCCAAAGTGTGCCAACAACTGTGTGGGGTCCACATTAAACGAGCTGAATCAAGTGGCCTGTCAGATAATTAAGAATAGAAAATAATGCCCTGACTCTCTAGGCTTTAAACACTAGCCAGCTCATAGGACAAAGCAAAGAAAAAGGTCACACACTAAAATTAGGATAAAGAAGGGTTCATTTCCTACTTAAAGAAGTCAAACCTAGAAATTCACAACATTCAGTAAAAAGTAATACCCTAGTAATACCCGAGCACCTAGGGCTCACAAGGCCAAAAACCCCTCTCTGATTCAATGATGAGGGAAGGGGGAATCCTAAATCTTCAAACACATTCTAAAATTATTTTCCAAGAACAAAAGCAGGCATGAATACATTTTTAAAACCCTGCTGTTGGATATAAAATTAAGCATCTGCAACACCCTTGGGAACAGCTTCTTCAAGCTACTGAATATAACATAGTTGGGATCTTAACTGGAGATGAAATATTTACTCTGTCACCAAGTCCTGTCCTATAACAGGACAGCAGGAGCACTGATCCACCAAATAGACAGTGTGCTAGTAGGAAGAGGGAATGGCCAGATAAACAGACAACACAGGCTACTGATCTCCTTTTAAGATTCCCCTAAAAGGGGAAGAGTCAAGGTTGCAAAGAGGTTGTTTTAGGACAGAGCACGACTGCAGGCTGTAGCAGCAGATGCAGGATGAACACGAGGACAACTGTATGAAAAAGATGATGCAAAATGTGTTTTGAAATAAGATGCGTTGCTAATGTGTTTTGAAATAAAACAGTGCCTGTCAGTATTACTACAAGACTAGCCTATAAATACAGTGAGACACAGTAATACAAAATAAAGTATTTTAGAATGGATTTTAATAAAATCCTACTCCATACTTAGAGGACATGCAAAGGGAAGACTTGTAAAGGTTATACTAATGTTAATCTTTCTGTCCTAACTTTTGTCTTCAGTATGTTGTAGGAAAATGTTACAGCAGCCATCAGTGTTCAACAACATGGACATGCAAATTACTGCTATTGCACTAAAACTAGCACTGATTCCATTTTTTAAAGACATTAACAACACATGAACTGCAATGTTTCAATGACTGTTTTCTTCTGAATTTTACTTAAGTCAATTGCATCACACAATGTTCAGGTAAATGATAACCCTGCTTTTAACAGTTTTGTTTCTGTACAATTCCTTTTCCCAAAATACCTGACTTTGGGATCAGCTGTATTAAGTACTGGCTAAAAATAAAAACCTATGCAAGTAGACTACCAAAAGTTAACAATTAACATCATATTGCATTAACACTTCTTTGCACCTCTCTAAAAGCAACCTTATTAAAATAGTATCTTTTTAAAGAAGAAGCTTTTATGAAGCTTGAGTCCAATAAATAGTCCAAGTTTCTGAAACTTACCCAAATGATTTTGTTAACTTTTTAGTTCCAACTGGTTTGTCACTATGTTGCAGCTCATAAAACACTCTTTGCAATGCTAAAGGAACACTTTTGGATGAGTCATCTCCTTCTGTGGGCATCATGTACACAGCCTGAAAAAGCATTTAGTTCAATTAGTATCAGAAAGGTTTATTGCTCATCCTGTTTAATGCATTCTTTCCTCTTCAGTGACTTCCTTCATAGAACTCAATTTAATCAACACTTCAAAAAAGTCTGAAAAAAATCTTGTACTGTAGTGTAAAAATGTTAATTGTCTGGAACAATTCTTCTTAGAGCACAGTGGTTAGAAAAACGTGAACAACAGATTCCATTCATGGTTATTTTATCTAAATAGTTCCCTTATTCCAGCCTGGAACAGTAAATGCACTAAAGCATTTAACACCTTTAAATACCTTCTCATGCCCAGTATGTCTGTGCAATCATCACAGTAGGACCAGATACAGCAGTCAATACCAGAGACTTGAAAATAACTGGTTTTGTGAAAAAGCAACCACATGAAATCATACAACAAGTGAACAAAGGCAACAAGTGAACAAAACCAGAAATGGTCCACATGGAGAAAGATGTCAGAGGAAGCTCTGAGAGTCCCTGATTCATTCATTCCTACTTAACATCATCACTGTCCAGCAAATAAACAGCTTAACAATTCAATTCACTGATTATACTGATCTGGGAAGGATTGGGAACAAAGAAATTACACAAATAAACCAAACAGGGATTAGGAGAGTTCAATAGTCACTGAGATGAGATTTACTTTTTAAAAAGTGTACATCAATACATCTAGGGGATAGGAAGAGCAAACAAAAGGGAGATGTTCATTTGAGAAGCGTAAATATAAAAAGGAACAGACAGCCCTGGAAGGAGATTAGGCAACAAATGAAACTAAAAAAGACTCCAATATTAAGTAGCATATGAGAAAATAACCTGTTAAAACCAGAAAAATTGCCATCTGAATTTCTGCCTGTGAAACACCAGGGAATGATCCATTTCTGTGAGTGAAGTGCTGAACTGTACCTCGGTGACTGACCTCAGTCTGTGCATTAGGCAGAACTCCTGAGGTGGGCAGCACATCTGGCTGACCCTGGACCCCACACACACAGCAAGGGCAGCACTGCTGCAGGCAGCTGGGAGCTCTGGGCAAAGCCAGGCACTGCTGCAGGACAGCTCAGTGCAAGGGATGGGAACCACAGGGGACAGGCACCAGGTTAAAGCAACACTGACACTAAAGCAATACAAGCGTGTGGCAAAAGACAAAATAAGAAAGAAAAAAAAACAACAAAGGAAGTGCCTAAAATGTTGACAGGCCAGTTTTCTACTCCAGTTCTGAGGATTCACTACATTTTCCAAAAGTACAGCAACAGAAATACTTCAAAGAATATCATCAGAATAGCTACAGTAAGATAAGAGAAACAATTTCATTAAGAAAGCAAATCCCTTCTGACAGGAAAACAATGGTTAATTACACAACTGTAAACTATTATGATAACTCACATGACTGTATCTTTAAGATTTTTTATTTAATTTTCAGAAGTTACCAGTGAATAGAGAGGACCTAAAACAGAATCATGAACACAAGTAACTTCCAAATTTTATTTCTCCTCAGTTGCAAGCTACACTGTTAGTAGTAGTTACACAAATTAAAAGGAAGAATTAATGAAAATTTGCTGAAATTTATAATCAACTTCTTTCTGAAGGGCAGTAAACATAAGTCTTTGCTAGGGTAATTTTAAGAACAATACTCCAACCTCATCCTAATGACAACAAAAAAGTTTTCTTTTTGCTCCACTTTGAGATTTGCTCAAACCGCTTTTATAAATTTTATAAATTGAAGAAAATTGCATCTTCAATTTTATCACTGGCAACAGGTTTTAACTGCTGAAACTCAATAAACTTTCAACTTTTTTTAAGGTGTTAAGTACTGCTTCAAGAGTTTCTAGTGATGCAGTCTGGAAGAGAGCTCTGTAGGTTCTGATCTCTTTTCTGCCTACAGGTGCCAAGTTCTGACTGGGGTTCAGTTGCTCAGGATCAGATCCAGTTAAGTTCTGAGCATCTCCAGGAATGGAGATCCCACCACCCCTCCATACCCAGGAATGGAGATCCCACCACCCCTCCATACCCAGGAATGGAGATCCCACCACCCCTCCATACATCCTAATCTAAAGCTGGACCACCCTGATTATGAAAATCTCCTTCCTAAAATCAGAACATTCAATTCCAGAGCAATTCATATAAGCTAATAAAGTAAATAATTTCCAATTGCTTTATTTTTATCATCCACATGCAGAATCCCAGTTAACAAGGTCAATCTGGGGAAACCCCAAATATAACTAGACAGAGTTATACCTTTGATTTCACAAGCAAAAGTTATTTTTTGCTTTAAAATATTAACACCAGAACAAGTCAGCACCTTGAGGAGTCAACTTTAAACCTCGTCCTGTATCTGATTTATGAATTTTTTTAAGAGTGGGTGTCACTAGCTAAAGGTAGAAACAGAAGTAGTTGAATGACCAAGTCTCAGATCTTCCAAAATTCTATCATCAGCCCCTATTAACTTTTTTGAACATCCTATAAATGCTTTTTCAAAAAACAAATATATAGATACGTGCTATGTTTAAACAAATAGAAACAAGGCGTGAAAATCAAGTCATGAAAAAATGCAAATACAGTCAGTGTTGATATATTCAAAAAATAAATACTAATATGTTAAACCTACAGCAGGCTAAAAATCAATCTTGTGATTGACTCTTCCTTCAAAAATGCATAAACTGGAGTTCAGAATACCTTGATAATTAATCAAAATCAAATGCTTTGCCTTTAGTTCCCATTTTTTTAAATGTTTTTCTCATATACCATCTGGACAATTAATTCCCTTCCTATATCTCTCAAGTAACACTCAAATAATAATTTACAATTTACTTATAATTACTACATTCCAGCTGCCATTGAATAAAAACACCAGTTTTATTTCTTTGGAAATTGTACATGTGTTATGACAAAGCAGACATTTAACACAGCCTTTCTTGGCTCTTCATTGTTTCTGTGTTTAGGTAATACTGGAGCTCACTTCTCTGAGTTTAACTGTTTCTCCACACTACCACTTTTTAAATATTATCCTCTTCAAACCTTAATTTTTTTGCCTTACCCGCCCAGATTCTGAAAGCTTGACCTCATGATAAAGGTGTGAGGCATTCTGATCCATGTAAAAGAGTCTGAGAAGTTCCCTCAGGAAATGAGCACTAAAGAGGGATAGGGACGTGTATAGGCATATTGAGAGATATGAGAAAAATTTTAGGTATTTATATAACAATAGAATGCTACAGGTAACTTTGAACACACTGCTTAAAGCCAGGAATTAAAGAAGGGAAATAAATACTGTGCATGGAATTCCAAGGTTAGGTAAAATATATTAGATAACTGGAGAAGAACCAGATCAGGGAGAAATGGACCAGCATTTATTATTTTAATGTATTTATATAAACATTCTGTAATGCTCTCATGAGTTGTAGGGACTTTTACAAAGGAACCAGCAAACAGTTCTAAAATGGACTGAATGCAGCCACAGGCACTGACAGGCTGGAGACACTAAAGGGACACCTCAGGTAACAGAGCCCAGGGTCAGACCTGGACCCCTGGGAAGTCCCCCTCCCCTTGCCTACTAGACTGTGTTTAAACACATATTTATCAGTCCTAAAGAACAAATAACAATATGCTCTAATGTCAAAGTTCCTTTCTTTATTCCCTGCCAATGAAGCCACCTCGTTGCTTAAAAGGGAAGTCTCATCTCAAACACCCAGAGCCTCCCATGTGCTATGGGGAAGCAGAGCAGAGAAGAAAGGACCTCTCCATCAATCCTCACCCACGCTTCCCCAGGGCCTGACTTGCCATAGGTATGTGCCTGCCTTTGCTATTGTTCATTGCTTCCCCAGCTCTGCTCCTGACAGCAGCTTCTCTGTGAACAAAGCTCCAAGTAACAGCAAAAGAAATCATTACTTCTTCCAAGGAAAGAGGACTCACTGAAATTATGAAAATGGGAAAAGCAAACCAAGCATACTGCACGTTTTGTTTTATTTTACTTTGGTTTGAGAGGAACAAGTTTGGTCAAAGTGAAAACAAAAATGTAAAAAATACTTTTTTCAGACAAAGCAACAACTGATTCTTCCTGATCTGTACCAATGGCAGATAAGTGCTAAAGCTGTCTAAAACTGCCACTGTCACCTGTTCTGTATGAAGGGGCTCTGAAAGCCTGAGGAATGAGCAAGGAATTGGACATTCCAGCTGATGTCCAGGAACACTTCCATAAAGGAAGCTGCAGCTACCAACTCTAGTAAATTAAGTTTTCTCGCATGGTCACTAGCCAGATATTAAGAGACACTAAAAGTTGCTTTTATTTTGTGTCTGGGGAAGAAGTGCATGGGAATGCCTGGCATAATCAGTTCAGTTGAAATCAATCTGTATTACAAAAAGAATACAGATTCACTACTTCATGGTACATACTGATTTAGTGACTACAAGACAGTCCTGAACAAACTACCCAACTGCATTAGATGGAGCTATTACAAAAGCACTTTTTTTCTCTCAAGAGCCAAGTGAAGTTGTTGAAAAAAGTAAAATACACAAACATTGAGTGCTGAGCAAAAAGAACAGGCACTATAATGAGTGATAAACTGAATGAGTAAATTATACCTCCTGCAAAAAATGAACAGATGCATCATGTTTTTATTTATCTGTTGTCCATGGCATTAGGAAGATCTCAGTTACATTCTATTGGAGTTTGAGGTATTCTTTTTTTTGCAGTGCTTCAGAGTAAACAGCATTGCAAAGAGAAAGAAGAAATGCCAACCAGGACACTTACAGGCCACAGGGATATAAAAAATAAGATGGTGGGAAATTACAAACAGTGGAAAGCAGGTACATTAAAAAGGGAAAAGAAAGCTTAACTGAACTGCAACTAGTCTACATAAGAGAAAGTCCAAGTTAGAACAGTCCATTTTCACTAAGAGACAGACAGTAAGTGCAGAAATGCACAGAAGGATGAATTAGGATCAATAGGAAACTCCAATACACTCAATAGTGCCAAGTTGTTATATTCTCCAAGTACATCCCCTCTTCTAAATAGCCACCTCCAATATCTAGTCATCACTTCTGTTTTTATTCCCAGTAAGAGTAATGCACCATTTTAAAATTATACATTATCTAGTGTATTTTATCCTGGCTTTAGATGAGGTATTTATTAAAAAGGTATTTAAAGAAGTTCTTTCCAGCAAAGAAATAACATCTACAGTAAACAAAAAATACTACTAAAGTAAATATAAAATTATGTTTAAACTACTGAAAATGCTATGCTTTCCATCACTACAGAATGGCAACCATAATAACAAAAAAATTCTGCTGCATAAAAGCAATTTCAAGATGGAGAAAAGGTGTATCTTTGTGCATTGTTTATGGGCTGAGAAGCCGTAATTCCCTATTTTAACTATTTCAGAAAAGGGAAATTGCTTCCATCTTTTATCTGCAAGATTAAACTGCTTCCCCCACCCCCAGCATTCCTAGCAATATTAACATACAACACAGTCAAAGAAACACCCTCTAAGCTCAGGTCTTCTTCAGATGCTCTGCCTGCTTCCACAGAAGGCAAAAGCTTGTGTTCCACAAACTACAAAAGGGAGCTTCCTGTACTCTGCCTGCAGTAAGACATGCACCACCATGCAAGTCACAACTCCTCTGAAAGGATAAAAGAAGCAAAAGGATCACACAGGTCTGTTTTAATTAGCATTTATAAATGTTTCAAAACAGCCAATGTTATAATCTCGTGTTCTTTCATGTATTACTTACCTTTCGTAGCTGATTCGTGAAAAATAAAGTCTGTAACAAACTGTTCATGTAACAAGTTGCTCCCTGGTTCTTTAAGCCAACATATCCTGTGTGCTTCTTTGAATCCCACCTAGAAAATAGTTTGTGGTTAAAAACAAGGAAGTTCTGTATTCCAATAATAAAGAGTGTTTGTCCTAAGGTGGTGCTGCTGGTAGGTATCAGCTATTCTCCAGTGCTACTGAAGGTTCAAATAAACTCCACTCCACTGCTGCCTGCCAGTAACAACATTCTTTGCAATTAGATGCTTAGTGATTTTATTACCTCTTTTTTAAAAATATGTTCTATATGGCAGAAAAATGACATCCTGAGAGAGTGTCCTGGAGCTCAAAGCTGTACTTTTAAGGGCAAGTCTGCACCTCTGTACAACATCACTGTTTACAAGTGCCATGAAGGAGAACAACTGAGATGGAGCAGTTTTACAACAACCGTAAACCAAGGCAAGTAAGACAGCACTTGGCTGCACCTGAAACCCAGCAGCTCCCACACCACAAATGCTCAGGCCAGAACTGCAGAGGTATTAAATCAACTCACACAGAAGCTGAGGCTCCACAGCATTTTGCTGACTGATGCAAACAGAAATTTAAGCTATACAAAATCTCTATGTGACTATGAAAAAATTGCCATGTGAGAATTCATCAACTAGTAGTGACAAAGGGAGAATATCTGATGGGAGCTACAAATGACAATAACACAGAATACTTGAATGATCACAAGCAACATAAAAATACTAGAATGAAGAATTTTTAACCCTGCTTTGTTTTTAATCAAAGGTACTTACGCTACTCCGTGTGGAGCATCTGCTTGAACATAGACTTCAAAAGTAACTTTGTCCTCTTCTATAAAGCCTTTTTCAGGATCAGTAACTTCCTGTAAAACAAGAGTGACACAGGAACATGAAAAGTGGAACATGCAACATGGCTGCAGTGAAGCATCCACTTAGACATCACTTTTAATTTCCAAGCCTGAACTATCAGCAGTAATCAACTGCAAAAGAAAAACTGAAGAATACCAAAGTATTTGTTTTACAGCTTACTAGACTTTAATTCTTTTTTAATGTCTCAATGCAGGAAACTTGTTCCTGCATTATAAGATTTTACAGTAATTTTTTTGTTTTCAATGATGTAACAGTTGGTAATCAAATGTTCTGCTTCTTCTGGACAATATTCCAAAACCTTTGCAAATGCTTAAAAAGCTTTCATAATTCAACAGAAATCTTAGTAGTATTATTAGGGCATTAAATATACATGTACATATACATAAAGAACATATGGAAATGCAAGCAAATTTATGCTGCTTCAGAATGTCAGCGTGTATCACACAGTGTTAACAAAATACAAGCACTTGGGCAGAAAATAGTAATGAAGGAATATTTAAATTACAACATAAATAAAAGCACTCTACAAAAATCAAATTAACAGAGTAAGAAATTGAAAAGAAATCTACAGCAAAGATAGAAAAAAAACAACAGCTTGGGGAAAAAACCCCTTTGCTATCAGCACTTCTGTATGCAGGACAGGTACAAAAATGCTCCTACCTAGCAATAGATTAATACATGTCCAATTACTTACACTCCAGGCCATGAAGTTAGAAAAGCCCCAGTCATTCTCCTTATGAAAGAACAAGTGACTAATACGACGACTGAATGATTTTTCATCATCCTTGTAGTTTATAATCTTGAGAACTGCTTGTGCATGACAGGACCATGACCTATAAATACAGAAGAAACACTTGAAACTCTTTCAAAACCAAGCTTTTTATAGTCGTTACATAATTTTTTTTGTTAGGGATTTTTGGTACATTACTTTCACACATCCTTTTTTTTTTCCTTATTAGATGCTAATTGTTATTGAGGGCATGAACCTCTGGGGCTTTGTGAAGCCACATTATGAACCTGGAATGGAGATTTTCTTATGGCAACAGTGTTGACAAGAAAGTGTGTCAGTGACTTGCAGGCTGGTTTAAGAAGCTGACGGCTCCCCCAGGTGAGTCAGCTCTGATCTGCCTCACTGCACATGGATGGGCCAGCTCCAAGTGCTCTTGGTGTCTACAGAGTGGGAGGTCTCAGCCTTTGGTAAGCAAAGGATGAGGAGATTCTACCCTCCCTCCCACAAGATAAACTCCCCAAACCTTATTGTCTCAGCAGCACTTCTTCATGACCACTGGTGTTCAAAACCACCCTACTTGTGCCAGGCAATCAGTCTGGACACAGCTTGGACAAGGTCCTGTCACTGCCTCATGCAGTGGCACTGCTTGCTCAGCCCCACCAGCTGCACCTGCGTTGGTACTTCTGAAGATCACCCTTTTTCTGGAAATCCTTGGATGTGAATCACATGTCCTGTGACTTTTTAATACACTTACAACTTTTTCTTTACATTCTGTCCTGAGCACTCACCTCTAAATTCTGAAAATTATGAAGAAGTGGAATTTATTATTCAGAGTAAACAACAAGCTTTGTGAGATTCAGCGCCAGAATGGAGTTACTCTATTGGAAAGGACACCTGAGAGTTCTGCATCCTTCCTGGATAAGCTACAGGAATGCTCCAGAAATTTGTAGTTTTCTTTTTAAATTTCTCTATTATTTTTTAAAAATGGCCAAAGGTAGTTCACGTTGATTAGCATGCAGGACCCCAAGAACACACACATGCTCAGATGTTTCTGGATGAGTGAGGGACTCCACTTAAGGAGAGCACTCATGCTCTGCTCTGTCTGCACTGGTAGCAGTTACCTGTTCACACACTTCACAGGGCAGCATTTATAGCTTGGCATGGCTAGAGAAGCTCCATTTTCATTTGAAATAAACCCAGAACTTTTTCCATGCCATGAAAACTGTCAGTCAAGGGCTTCTCCTTCAGCAGGCACATTCTAAATTCTACCACAAACTTCTAGTCACACAGGCTGATTTTAGCTCATCCTAAAGAGGGGATTATTCTTATGCTTTGAGATTTAGAAGGGTGGGGGGTAAAGGGCACTCACACCCTTGCAAGAATTCTCTCCTCTTGTAAAAAGCAAGGGGTTGTTTGTATTTCTTGCAATAGATTAACCAGTATCAAGTGAGACTTGTACAATAATTAAAAGGGTCTTACGTGGAATCAGACTCAGCATTGCACTGAAGGAAGAATCCTACACTTTTTTGGTGTGGTCTGTCCGGGTAGAGCCGTGGCATTACCATGATCTTCCATGGCAAATTCCGAACGAAGCAGGGAGGGCTGAGCACTGACTCACTCAACCTGTTGAAGCGTTCCACTGTAAACTGAAATGTTGCTTCTGATCGCCAACTTGTATCTGTAACACACACACAACATTGTTTGAAACACCTCACCTTCTTCACTCCAAAATGACCAACAGCATGGAACATGAGCATGTTTCATAGTGGAACACTGGCAGCAACAAAACCATCCCCATCCCAGAGGGACAGTGAACTACTTAATTACTGACGTCTCAATTTTTTCATTTTGAAAAACATTGCAACTCCATTCAGGCAAACATGGCACTGCAAGACACGTTCCTTTTGTTCACTATTTCCCTAAATGCTTCTTTAGGATTTGTTACCAGTCCAGCTTCTTCTAAAGCAGCAGGTGCAGTAAGACAGAGACATCAAATGCTCTACAACTAAATCACAGCCCACTCTAACTCTTCTTGTTGTGTAGCATCTCCACAGCCCAGTTTAAGTCCCTTCTCTGTGTGAACCCATATGCACAACGGAGTTTCACAATCTGTTCAAATGCCCTGTTGATATCATGCCACCATTTAGTTGGTTTTGGCTTGCAATAGTATATTTTAAAACAGATGAATGCCATAGGATGGTTGTTGAGATTTTTGTAAAATCGTATCAGTTTGCTGAAAATCAGCTCAAGAACACGGTCCTGTTTTCTTTGTGCTATGCAAAGACGTTAGAGATTTTTAGTGGTCTAGCACTAAATTAAATGAGACTATTTTTTTCAAAGAGCTTATTTTGACACACGCAATTAAAGCAATTTTGCCTTCTTCCCACATACCCAGTTCTTCACCTACCACAATCTGTTCTGCTTCTGTACTACACAGCTATAACAGGGTGCTGGAGACTGTGACAGCTTCAGCAAGGCCAGGCTCTCTTTACTGTGACACGCCTCATATTGCACTCAGAGCAAAAACCTGCAACTTATCCCAACAGCTCGACAGGCCAGGGATGCACAAGACACTCCCAGTCCATGGCTCCAGTCTGACACTGGTGTGACATGGAATCCTCCTGGCTCCAAGGAGGTTGGACAAGCACACAGGGCAGCAGGGAGCACCCATGGTCACCCTGCTGCTCTCACTGCACCCACAGGGATGCACAACCAAAGGTGTGTCACACACGCAGTGACACCCAAAGTCAAAGAGCACTGAGGCACAACAGCACTGAGGCAGAAGTCAGAGTGTGAACTGTGACAAGGCACACAGTACAACAGTGTCCCTGCCATACAGGGACAGCAGTGGTTTACTCAGCTTGGCACAGCACCAGACACAGCGCTGAATCATTTTTCCAAAACACAGGTGAGCCCTGATTGCTACCTTACTTTAAAAATGGAACACTCTTGATTACAACATGCAACAGGGTAAAGATTATACATTTCACAGAGCAAATTACCAAGTTTTAGCCACAACTGCCAGGGAGCTATGGCAGATTTCATTCCTCTCCCTTGTGAAGCAGTTTTCAAGCAGTTGTCCTACTCCTGAACTGCAACACAGAATATTTTTTTGTGTATGGTCTGACAGCCCTAAGCATTCCAATTATCTCTTGAAGGTACTACAGCCCAAATCTGCTTCCTGCCCCCTCCACTCCTGCAAAGACCTTCATGTTGCCCCGTGCTGTCAGCTTCCTCAGCAACACAAGAGTTCAAAGGATTACTTTCTCCTTTTTCCCTGCCTGGAAGTGCAGCTAACTAGCAGTCTGTCACCTACTTAAAAAATGCTCTCTTCCCAGTTTCACTACTCACTGCCCGTTGACAGAGTGAAGAGCTGATCTTCTACACCTAAGAACCTGACAGGCTGCAGACAGAGGAGCTCTAACTTGGTTTGCAGCCAAGATAAAACAAATCTGTAACACACTTAACAATCTAAAATCAGTCTTGTATCACACGTGGATATCAAACCAAACTGAGGCCACCTCCCTACTCACAATCATGATATCAGTGCTTCTGGGCTCAGTCTGAGCTTCCAAAAAACGAGCCAAGTTTGCTTTCTGCCTCCTTTGATGCAGCTTTCAAAGCACTTCAGCACAAGGATGCAGCAGTGCTGCTACAGTGTCAGCTAAAAAATGCAGCCCACGCAGCATCTGCAGATGCTTCAGAGAAAGTTTGCCTGTATTTCTTGATTTCTTTTCAGGAAAGCCTGAGCATGAGAGCTCACCAGGGAATGGGAACTCTTCTCTGTAAAATATTTGAGCAAGCACTAGTAACTGCTCCATAAAATTGCAGCCTTGTAACACAGGTCAACCCTAAAATAGAAGTTTCTTCAAAAAAAACAACCTTCCTTTCCTTCCAGTAAGCCTATTTTTTCTTAGGAAGTATAATGGATTAAAGGATGAATTTTATTAGAAAGAGAAGTTTACATAGCAAACGTGAAAATTATCTGGAGTACACCAATAAACAAAGCCTTTTTTTGCCATCATGAACGTGTCCTCCAGATGCCAATTAAAGACTGCAACGGCAGCAGGACAATTTAGTAGTGACTGGCAAGTGAGACTTTTTTAAATCCCAGAACTACAAGGTCAAAAGGACTGATCCAGCTGACAGTACTTGGAGAAATTACATGCAATGGACTGTCTCTGCTATGTGGAAAACATTTTTTCATTGATGTGATGTCACATTCAGCATCTTCACAGAAGGCAATGGACTGTCTCTGGTATGTGGAAAACATTTTTTCATTGATGTGATGAATGTCACATTCAGCATCTTCACAGAAAAAAGATCCTTCAAATCTGAGATCCAAATACTGAATAAGATCCATTTTAAGGCTGAAACACATATTTAAATGTGGATACTTTTGGGAAAAGCAGATTTCTTTATTCTCTTAGTAAATGCTGCTACCTTGAAAGTGCACTGGAGTTATTAAAATATTCTGAACCTGAATTATTAATGGAGAAACTGGCTGAATATTCTATGAATATTTTAATAATGATCCAAATACAGCATGCAATACCAGCATATGGCTAAGACTGATGCTTCTGAAAGCCTTCTTGCCTCTGCAATTCTTCACAGAAATGAGACTTCAGGAGGTAATGGCAAAGCTGTGAGTTTATGTTCAGCTAGGGACCTTCTGTTTGAACTTTAACTTCTAAGAGAATTTACTCTAGGTGTTGCTTTGAATACTGATGCACTTGCAAACAAGTTTTGATCAGAGCCTTGTTTTTATTATTTTTTACTTTATTTGCAGAGGCTGCTATTCCAGCTTTTAAAGTCTGGTTCATTTAAGTCCTTCTCCATACAAAGCACAGCACAGTCCTTCAGCTGGTTCTTTTTAATTGCTAAGACTTCACACAGAGCAGCAACAGGTACTGGTCACAGCCTTGAGAGAACACAGCCTTATCTGAAAGTCCTGCTGCTGGTCCACTGCTGCTCCTGTTGCCTGTGCCTCACAATGCCTGCAGCCTGCTGCCTAGCAAAGGGGATGAGAGCTGCACAGTTTTTTTTTCCCCCCAATCTTATCAGTCATTTCTTTATGTGCTAAGCTGGAAGAACAAAATCAGCTCTAAAGTTTCTTGAACTCAGAAAATCACCAGAAAGCTGATTTCTATGATCCAGCTGGAAGCATCAACCTTTCATCTTACTGTTCACCTCTCTCACAGGAACCATTAAACTCATTAGTTTTGCTGAAGAGGTCTCTAAATTCTCCTCGTGCATTC
Organism: Passer montanus; assembly: GCF_014805655.1. NCBI lineage: Eukaryota > Metazoa > Chordata > Aves > Passeriformes > Passeridae > Passer > Passer montanus. The sequence goes on along the minus strand of NW_024373256.1, from coordinate 11,140,705 downwards.
TGCAGCAGCTCAGATTGATGTCCCTTTCTATGAGCAACAGCAAAGGAAAACTGCCTGTTTATCAGAGAAGCCCATATCTCCCATTTTCCCTGTCCTTGGAATCTCTGAGCTGTCCATTACCCATGCACATCATGCTGCAAACCAGGTTAGCAAGAACACAAACAACAAGAGAACAATTGCACTGATGTGTAAATAATGCAACAGCAAGCAATTAATCTGATTTACAAGACTTGGAAAAGAGGCATCATCCACTTACGTGATGCAAGTCTTCAGGAATGTTTTTGCAACTCTAACATTTTGCAATAACACTCTATCTGTGTCAATGCACAGCTGTAGCAGCACCAACACGTAGCCAGACACTCCTTATTCAAATATGATAATGAGGAACTATTAAGAGTATTGCTTAATAATCACACTTGAAGCCTAAAGGATGTCCCACTGCAGAGTGGGGCCAAGCTCCTGAACACGCTGGAAGTCCGTAAAGGCATGAGAAACTTTCAGAAACCTTCTGACAAACACCTACAGATACTTTTTCTCCCTAGTACAACACCTTCAATACCCAGTTCTGAGAGGAGTCAAACAGTTGGGAACTGATGCAAACAGGTTCACAGCAGTTTTTTGGCTAAAGGGTCAATGTTATTCTGAATGAAGAGGTGAATATCTGATTATTTGCCAGCCCTGATATAGCCTGGCTTTCATCAGCTATTTCTGCAGGTTAAGTCCCTATTTTGGTTAATTTGTGCAAGTATATACAGACCAACTAGTGGACAAATTATTTTACTAATTCACCAATGTGCTATGTACTGGTTGTATCAACAGCGAACACCACCAGACTTTCTACATATAAACATCCTTACCAAGAACAGAGCTTAAACAGATCTGTTCTAGCCAGTTGGTGTCAACCCATGTGGTGTTCTCTTACCACCCTCTAAATACCATGGCCTGACAGATATTTAACATCTTTTATAACAGCTTTTGATAAGAACAGACTCTGAGCAATAAATCAAAACCCTCTGAATGAGATTAGGCATTCACACAAATAAAATTCATATGCTAAGATTACATTTTTCTTTAATTTCAAGACTCTGGTCATAGAAAACTTTATCTTTGCCAATGACACAGAAGTGATTCAACCATGAGGTGCTTTTGTTCTGAATTTAAACCCTATTCTCTTCATGGAACATTACTATTTTCTATCAGTATTCTATGTTCCTTGAACTCATGAAAGTAAGCACTTTTTTCACCTTTAACCTCGAACTCTGATTTTTCTGAAAAAAAAAAAGAAAAATTACTTAACATGTTTGCACAAATCTAACTAAATGTTTAAGCCTAGTCCTAAATGCACTTTCATAAAACAACATGGAATATGGAACAAATCCCACTCATATGTTTCCCTTCTCCCAACTCAATTTTACTTCATTCTTCAAAATGAGCAGTCCCTGCCCATACCCTTTCCTAAGAAAAGAAGTATCACTGCACATTTTCCTCACTAAACATAACATATTTAGAAACTTGTTACCTTTCTTTAAATATACCCAGAGTTATAATTATTTGATCCTCTGCAACAAACTGTACATCCTTATTTTCGTTTAATGGACCAAGAAAAAGACTTCAAAACCACATGTCCTCTTTTATAAACAGGACATTAATACATAATTTTTCTTTTGCCTTTGCAAGTAAAATTAGGTGTCAACTGAGAGCAAAAGATGTTCTTCAATAGAATAGTTACCACTGACTTACCACACAAAGACAAAACCAGATCACAGCTGCCACCTGACAAGAGAGCAGGACAGATAAGGATTCTAAACAGCCTGAAGGAATTCCATAACTGATAAAATTACTATTCAGCAAAGCCCAGCTGCAGCACCTTTAAAGGGCTGTATCACAAAACATAACAACGGACAGTAGCACTTTCAGCAATTTTTAAATGAGTACCTAGAAAGAGTACAAGAAAAAAAAACCATCCTTCAGAAGTCTAATCCTGTTGTACAGCTATGTGAAAAGGATGCCTACACAGAAAACCAGCAGCCATAACTACAGAGGGATTAATTTTTTTATGAGCTGCAGATCATAGGACATAGGTAAGAGATGGACTATCTTCTCCTCCAAATCATTAAACTAAAGAAGCCAAACAAACCATGCATTTATCAAATATTCACTTACCATCTTCCATGTCTTCCTCAGTGTTGTTATGTCCGTCAGCCATTGCTACATTCCCATTAATGACAGGATTTTGAGTAATTCTTGGAGGATCATCTGTATCTCCAGCTAAGACAGAAAAACATATACAAAAATTAAACATGTAATTTATAATCAGAAATTAACTTTTTTTGTCTTTAAGAGTATTTATGAGAAGACAAATATCATACACTTGCACAGAACAGTATTTAATTAAGTTATTGCTCAAAAAGTTGTAGTGGTATGTGTCTAACAAAAATCCCCCATATAGGTGAATACCTATGGACGAAGAAAAGTCCACATTAATGTGGAATACAAAGAACATAAACCGACTTTTAAGTTTCCAGACTGCCTTGCAATCGGTATCTCATAATCAAGTCTCATTAAATAAGAACTTTTTTTCTTACTTTTTCTTGCATTCTTAGAATGCAAGAAATTTTTACACAAGTTTCTAATAGCAGACTTTCTAAACCAACAAGTTACTTTAAGACTTCCTCAGTGTTACTCGTTTTTCAAGAAAAAATCTGAACCTCTAATCAAATGCAACGGTAAGATTTAAATCTTACTTGGGGAAAATTGGAAAGGAAATCTTTTAGGATTAAGGAACATTTTAGATATAACATTTTCCAGTTTCTAGCCAACACTGCCATTAAGTTTTGCTCCAGTGACCATTACCTATGTACATGCCACTAAACCAAGAGATATGAGACAACTTGATGAACTGAAACCCCACTGTTTCTAAGTTGCATTGCCTTGACTGAACAAGCACCTTCTTGATTCCTCCAACAACTGAACAACACCTCCTTCCACTGCTTCCACACCAAAAGCCAGTGGACAGTTTCAGCACGACTCCAGAAAAGTGGATATATTCTTGGATAAACTAAACTGGCTCCTATCATCAAACTGTAAAACCTATAAGCCCTTGCAACCATCTCAAGGACAAGCACTACTTAAAAGACACTCTAATTTAAAAGGTTTGATGAGTTTTGCATTGCTATACAAGTCATGCTATTAACTTATATATTCTACTACCCCTCAAAAGCCCCAAGGTTGATTGGTGTAAGCAGGAGCAGCAGTTTTAGACCCAAAAGCTCCACGCAAGTTAGTGACTGTGTGCACTGCTGGGGATGCAGACAACCTGTGCCTCAGGATGGAAACCGTTCCCAAGGGACACGGCACGATCCCAGCTCCTGCACAGCAGCCTGGCCGTGCCCTCGCCCGTCAGCACCCTGGACAGAGCTGCCCTCGCCAGCGGCCCTGCCGAGCTCCCAGGCGGCTCCGAGCTCCGCACGGGCACGCAGGGCAGGGATGCCCAGGGGTGTCCCGGTCCGTGGCTGCGGCTGTCTGCAAGATCTGCCAGCTAGCCCGGACACTTGCCTTCTAGCAGACTGCAGCTGAGATTCTCCTGGGCAAAAGAGACAAACACAAGCGACAACAGGAACCGCTGTGTGATCGCCTCCCGAGTCTTTTAAAAGCCAGCGAGCCCCCAGCAAAGGCAGGACAAGGCACGGCAGAAGTGCAGCAGCCCCAGTCACCAGGAGCTTCGGAGCGCTCCCTCTCAGAGCACACCACACTTCTGCAGCCTCATTCCGATTCACAGCACACAGGAAGATACTTTCACACCCAGCACTTCTATTCTGATTGTTTACTCTCCCAGTAAATCCGCACAAGTAGTAACCTCTGCCCTCAGCACGACAGAAACAGCTCAGGTTAGACTTACTCCTGGATTAGAGCTACGCTGGATCACGAGCTTAATGCACACCCACGGCTTTTGGACACTTACTAGGGTGCAGCACTGAGTACCAGTGAAAGGGGCGCTGTGAAACACATACTGCAGCACTAACACATGCACTGTTCTAAATTCTCAGCTTTAGAACAAAAGCAAAGTCAAGTAGGACTTGGAAGTTTTGGCTTTGTAAGAAAAAGGTTTGCAGGAGATCGGCTCGGGTGTGGTAGAGCCGCAGGGGCCCCCTCAGCAGCAATTGGCACTGGCAATGCCACAGTAGAACAAGTTCAAGATTTACCACAACAAAATTATGGGGGGACAGGTTAGAACTCCTGCAACTTAAGAGCAGGAAAAATGACACAAATCAAGAGTGAGAAGGAAAGATCTCCAATTTCATTTCAACATCCTGTCTTCCCCCCTGCTTTTTTAATCTTTTAACAGCACGTGCTGGTCTAAACAGAAAGCTGTCCTCTGGGTCACTGCATTCAAGAAGCACACAGCATGTTCTCAAAATGCAACAATTGTTTACTAAATTAATACTATTTTTTTTTTTCTTCCTAAAAAGTGCAACTTTCCTTCATCAGTGCAACTTAGTGTCTGGAAACAAACTGAAGCAAACACCTGAGGAATAGTTCAGTTCTTCACTAAAAGCATAACCGATGTTATCTTCTGAGAGGGAATTTAAATATTGACACCGACACCATGTTTCATAGGGAAAGAACTGTCCTTAACTAAATGAGATACGGCTCTACATTCTCTCAAAGTATGAGGAGTTAGAGATCATAGCAACACAACAGCAATCAACTTAAACAGAGACAGATTCTGAGATACTGTTTAGTGATAAGACAAATGAACCATGATGAATGCCCCTGCTGCTTCTTCTGACATAGATGGACACAAAGTTTGTGATACAGCTTTCAGATATGGAAACCAGATAACACCAATCAATGTTTTTTGCTACTGTGAACAAAGGAAATGTTTTAACGGCTAATAAAAGTCAACTAATCCTTTACACAAACAAAACACAATCCCTCTTCAACAGATGTACTAGCAAGCAGTGTAACAAAATACATTTTCTAGTAGAGCATTGAAAACCTGTTTTTTGTAATTTGTATTTTTCTCTCTTGTCCTTAAGAGCTCATAGGAAAGAACTGTAAAATCATACCAAGGTTTAATTAAGAAACATGTTTTCCTTTGCCTCAAGCAGAGGCAATGCCAAAAACTTATTCAAATTATACATTACAGGATTAAGAAAAAGAAAATATACCTGTCCACACTGGCCAGGAAAACCTTCCTACCAAACATACTGCTTAATACACTGCTGTCTTTAATGCAGCTTAAACCACAGTGTGTCAACATCACTGCAGTCATGTCACCTGTGCATTCCCACATCAGAATACCCAGCTTTAATGATACCCCTGGAATAAATTTGAGATGCAGTTTATGAATCAACTGAAAGTTAATATAAACCACATCAATTAAGGAAGTATCACAACAAAGTGACTTTAGGAATAGGAAATGTTTTTAACTCTTTAAGTGTATTACTACAATATTCAATGAATACAGCTTTCAATAGCAAAATTGTAGACACTGTAAAAGACTGTTTCGTAAGCATTTATTTTTCACCTCCTCAAAATGCAACACATAAACCTCTGCAGATACTCTTTTGTTACAAAAAGGAATGCAAGGCAACGCAAAAATAGTGATGTCAATTTCTTCTGAAACCTTTAACATCACATACATCTCTGCCCATGACACTGTGTTACAAATGAAAAATACAACTTGAACAGTTTACAGGGGGTCTCTGAGTTTGGAGGCTAAGACAACTTCCAAGAAGAGACATTTCATATATTAGTGAGTTTGTGCACAAAAACAAGCTTTCACTTAGTTACTGAAATATCATGAATGCTGAAATAAGTCTAAACACTGAGATATGCAACTGGAACAAAACTGGAGCATGACGCCACAGTTTGGGAGGCTGGTAACAAGTGTCAGTTATCTTACACAAACAAATTACTGGATTATATATAAGTGACTCTGCAGGTGCACACTTCTCATCGCTCATTGACTAGGTCTGTTACTGAAGTGCTGAGATGAAAGCCTGAAAGCAAAATGGTTGTGGCAATTGCTGCAGGGGAAAGAGGGAGAGAGAAGGAAAAAACCCAACTGAATTCTCTGAAACTGTAAACTTGCCATATAATGAGAGACCCTATAGAAAGTATATATATGAAAAAAACCTGTTTGTTATGGACTATGAGATCAGTATTACCATATTCAAATACACTAGTAAGCAATCAGAATTAGAACACCACTGATTTTTAAACGATACCTGTATTCAAAAAAAAAAAAGCTTTTCTGACAGATTCAGCCTGCGTTTAATAATATAAACTCGTGTGTCACAGTAAGATTGCTCTGTTGTTCTACTGTTCACAACAATTCAAATCTACAAGAAAAGAATTTCAGTTTGCCATATTTTTTTCCTACTGATGGGAAAGTGAAAAAAATTTTGTCAAGTTCATGTGGCTTGTGGCATAACTTAAATGCAGTTCTAAGAGAGAAGCAGTGCAGAGTGCTCTGTCCCTAAGCTGCAGGACATGTTGCTCAGCACTAACACGTGTTTACAGTCACGTGTGGCCAAAAGCTACAGAATGACTGCACAAGCACAGCAATTCCACTACTGCAGAAATTGCCTCTATTTAACAATGACGACGGCGAGCTATAACTTCACTGAGCTTTCAGTCGTGACTCACATCACAGCCACAGTCAAAGTCTGAAAGCTTATCCACAATGTCTGTCATTAGCTTTTGGAGCTGGCAGCCACAGAGGAGAAACTGAAGCAGTGTCGGCAGCAGGGTATGAAACATTTGTTTCCTTTTGAGGTTAAGGAGACCACAGCGGAGGAGTAACAGTGATACTAAAGACTTGGTTACAGTTATCACACACATCCGCCTCAGGCTGGAAATCGCTGGGACCAGGGCTGGGACAGTCCCTGCACACAGCAAGCACAGCTCTCCAGGCAGCAGTGCCACAGCAACCCCAAAACGAGCAGGGAGCTGCACCAAGGGCATTTCAGCAGCATGAAGGGAGTCAGTCATTCACTGCTGGCAGCGGCTTGAAGAATGCCATGATCTTTCACATCCAGGGTCTTGCTTTTAGTGGGGGAAAGCAGAAAACAACACAACTTTCTCCTCTTCTGCTGGACTAAATGGACATTCCAGAATCAAATCCTTCATGGAAGTTTTAAAAGGGCAATTTTTTAAAAATACAAATACAACACTGTAGACAGATATGATAAAGGGGTGTGTGTGTGAATTCCAGTGTATGAGTGAACCTGCAGTAAACACTGGGGAAAGGACTTACTGAGCAAAAATATCAGGTGGCAGGAGATAAGAATAAAGTCAGAGAATGCACATGAGCAAAATCCATGCTGTAGCAGTCAACCTACATCAGCATCAAGGATATCCACTGCATGCTCAACACACAGTCCAGGTCTAGCTTTGCATCTCAGTGTCAGGACTGGAAGCTGCCACACCCCTTAGAGCAGCCCAGCAGAGCCATGGTCCTCTGTACTCACTACAGAACATCTCCTCTATTGTGGAACAAAGCACAATCCCTTCAAAAGTTTTTTAAAATTATTTTTTAAATATGTCAGTATTTTAAATAAATCAATATCTAAAAGTTTACCTCAGTGTGTAGTTTAAAATACCAGCCTGACATACATAATAGCACACAAGCTAAAAAAATTAAGAAATCATCACTACTAGAAATCATAATGAATAAACATTCTGTGATTTCAAATGCTATAATAAATATCACCTCTTGAATCCCCAAATTGATCCTTGCTATTGTAGGTATTGGGAGCATATCAAAATACATAACTGAGAAATTCCTAAAGCAAGCAGTAAATGCCACACTTTCCAAAGCAGTTACCAAACTGTGGTGGTGCAAAGAGGACACTCAAAAGACTCAAACAAAAAGCAATAATATTACTTCTTGAAAGCAAACAAGAAAGTTTGAAAAATGTGAAGAAGAGGATGAACAAATACTGCCTTGAGCTGGAAGTAACAATGCCAAGGTTACTTCACAACTCCGGAGCACAGATTGCCCAGACCATGGCTGCAAGGGGGCTGCAGGCACTCCCGTGGGATGGATTTCATGTGGCTCTAACAGCTCACAGGAAAACTTTTGGATTCCAGCAGCTTGCTTCTCCCGAGGTTTGGAAACCATTGCTCTGAAAGCCAGATGAATAGACTGGCTCCCAGGAGGGCAGGGTTTAAAAAGAACAAACAAAAACCAAACAAAAAAACCAAATACCCAAGCCAAAAAATAAAACCAAAACAACCACACATGCCGAAATTAGCCAAACAAGCTCCCAACTCCCTGATCTGAATGGAATTCATTTACAGTAGTCAATCTTTGAACTACTAGAAGTGTTCTGACAAAAATTTCTCCTCACTTGCTCTGAAAGAATTCAGCTTTTCCAAAGCAAGAGAAACTATTTGGCCTCTAATCCCTACCTGCAGTTAAAATACAAACACCACTTATTTCACAAAGGGACTCAAGAGAAAAGGAATTAAATGAAAAGCATTCTACACAGTTTCATATTTTCAAGACAGTCCTAGGTTGCTATAATGAAAAATCTGAAGAGGAATCAAGCAATTTCTGAACTGTGGCTGCCTTTCAAAAGGCATCCAAAAATAAACCAATTCACCTAAAACATTTCAAACTTATCGAACAGTAACAGAGACTGAGATTAGTTTGGCCAGAAGAATGGAAGGAGGGACAAGAGAAGTACACAAACCCCCATGATCCTGTGGATCAAGATGTAGATAACTGCTGTCATGGATCTTTCCATTACTTGTAAATATTAGGTAATTTGTCTTAGTTAAAAAAGTTAATTCTCTCATTAGTAAAACTTTGGTTTCATTTATTATTTTTCTTTTTTCATGGTTCATTACTTGATCAGGTCAAAAGGTGTATCTAGAAATGTATGCACCTTAACAGGTACAGTGAAGGACAATGTCTAAGTCTTAAAGGGAAAAAGCCTCCAGAGAAGCATCAGGAGGCAGAGCCAAGCTTACAGACTAAGGGGAAAAGGTATTAGGGGCATAGGAAGAGAGGGGGCTTCCAGCTAGGGAAATAAGGTTTAAAGATCTTCAATCCTTTCAAAATTTGCTCTATTACATTTAGAAGGAAAGGAGAAAAGACATTTATTTTCTAAAGAGCAAGTAGCCAATGTTAAATATTGAAAAAATAAATAAAAAATAAATAGTATTATATGGAAGTCTCTTGCTCTCTAACTGTCATCTGAAACAAGTAATTATTGCATTATTACTGGGAATTGCAAGTCTCCCACAGAAGAAGATGATGTTACACAAGACAGCGAATGAAGAACTGGGATGGGACAACTTCCTGGAAGCAGACTCATCTCTGCCATGCCCACGGAATATGTAGCAATGACTAGACAGACAGTAACAACACTGCAGCCACCACTTATTATTACACTGATCAATCATTATGCTGCTGCTGCCTTGCATTCCCATCACTGGCTCTGCCTGGCCAAAAAGGACATTTTGACAAAGCACAGGATGGCCAGACTGGTTTCTAACTGCGCCAATGTAACTAATGAATGGGAACAAAATTGTATTAATAGAGTACATGATTATTCTATTCTTAGATAAAACAAAGCAGTTACACTCTAAGATGCCCCTGAACACCATCAGTCTGTAAGGTAAATAGTATCAGAAGCTTCATCCCACTGATACAGTTATCTTCATGGGAAAATACATGGGAGGTACAATGTAACTTTGTGGACAGAAAAATAGCTGAGAACAAATAGCCTACTCAGAACCTGCTCTATAACTAAGCAGTTTGCTGCAGCAACTTATTATCTGCTGATCTTCAAAGACAGGAGCAGTCTGATGGCACTTTACAAAACAAAACTCTTAAAATGTCTTTAAAATGTGATTAACTTCCTACTGACACATAAAAAGCATTTAGAGTATTATCAATACAACTACTCAGTGGACTTTAAGCTGCCACTGAAGTAACCCCAAAAATTTACTGATACCAAGAGTGACTAAATTACCTGCTTTCAGCAGTTTAACCCTTTGCTTTATTAATAATTCAGTGTCAGATGAAAGACTGCATGAACCAGAGTTCAGTTTGGACACTAACAACACACCCATAATTATCCAACAAAATTACAGCTTCATGCTCTTGGTGAAGAGTGTGTATGGGCAGCCTTCATATTTGAAAGGATTTCTCAAAAGTTTTTTAAGCCCCAGGTGTTTAATACTGGGGTAGACAGCAGCATTGGCATAAGATTTTCTTCGGCACAGTGAAATTATTTAGCAGAAGATATCAACCTGCCTGTCTCACTATCCTGGCTTTTATGCACTGTACAGTGTCACAACCTCTTGGCAGTCATCGGGACCAGAGAAGGTCTGCTGAAAAATCTTTCACAGTCCCTTTTCTAGTCTGAAGAGTTTTTTTAGCTTAGGTTGTGCTTCTAGAACACTATCAGATCAGGAAGAAAGGCAGCAAGACTGCTTCTGGCTATCCTGTAATACTCAAAAGCAGTAACTAGAACAGTTGACAAGATAAATTATTTTCCTCCATGATCAGGAAAGGCCAAAACATCAGAAGTGTCATGACCTATTATGGCAGCAGCTCCTGGACTTGCACTACCTTCTCCTTGCTGTATCTAGAGCAGCAAGGCTACAGAAGCAACTTCCCAACCCGTCACGTCTTGTCTCTGCACATTCCAGAGATGGCAGCGTGATTACATCTCTGCTGCGGGTCGGGCACTCGGTCCCAACCCACCGAACACACCCTGAACAATGTGTTTTTCCAGTATCACACCCCTCTTTATGTTTTGCTGCTCTACTAAGTAATAGCTTTCTCTACTGCAACAGTAAAAGCTACCATCTATGCCATCATTAGAGAGGCTGCAAAACTGCTCACGGAAAGAAGTTCTGGAAGAGGGAAGAAAAGGATGCAGCCTCAGCTGGAGCCAGGACAGTCCAAGGGCCAGAGAGTATTTACATTTATATGACACTATACCCAGCATGCTACAGTGCTGTGGACATGTTCTTGGTGTGTTTAAAACAGACAATTAAAAAGCAATTAAAATGCGTGTATTTGGATAATAATACAAGCACACGATGCAATTAGTGATTCTGCTCCCATTAGCACCTCCCTCTTTCCTTGTGGAAGTCCAGAAAAGCACACACCTCCACCACCTAGACCAGCACAATTTTTATTACTCAGATACATAAATTTCGCAGAACTCACTCCTATATCATTTTGGATGAGAGCAACCCACAGCCTCAGAGAGTCTTGGGGTACATGTATTCAATTAAATACAATAACTGAACACTCACCATATGCTTAAGCAGCAAAAAGGTTTTGCACATTTACCAGTAGCACAAAACATTGCCTTACATGGGTATGATCACACACACCACTTGCCCAAACCAGCTCTGAAGGTACACTGCTTCTGCGCAGTAACTTTGCTACAGAGTCAAAATATTATTCATCACAATTCAGATTCTGTAACTCTGTTTTGAGACCAGATTCATCCTTACAGCAAATGCCAATTGTTCTGCTCACTCCTGAACTCAGCCTTGGAGCACGCTGAGTTTTGCTCACGCTAGCAGTAGCACAGGAAAGTAGCTTGACTTTATTTTCCTAATAGTGACATGATTTTTAAACTGTTGAAACACTGTTGATCTGTCCATATTGCAGTTTAAAAGCAAAATTAATTTCCTAGTAAAGAACAACATTGGATAACAATATGGATTTGCACTGGAATTAATTTTATAGGTGCTAGGAACAAAAATATAAATCACCTACTTTAGCCCCATCTTTTAATTTATCTTTTAAGAGAAAAGATCACTCCAAGCCACAGAAACTGTGCAATATGTCCAAACCCCTCACATTTAGGGATCTACACCTCCAGCACTTCTTCCTGTTATTTTCAGTAATGCTTTTAAAGGTCTTCCTTTATCATTGGAGATTTGCTAAGACTGATCTTGTTTCCCTCTGCTTCCTTATGCTCCCAGCTGTGCAGAGAAATGGACAGATACATAAGGTATTCCAGGCTCACAGAATCTGACTCAGTGGTTGCAGGTAGCTGGTAGTTCTAGATTAGGCTCTGGTGAGAAGAGGGAAAAGCAAATAAATCAGATTCAGGAAAATAACATTAAAAACTATATAAACTGTGAAAAAGCAGGCAAGCACAGTTAATCATATTTCTTTCTCACCTGACAACACAAACAAGCTTAAATCCAGGCTTCTTTGCTGCACAGTAAAGGAGTCAACATCAAATACACTCACAAGAAAGTACTCCTTTGAGGATAACTATGGAATGTGCTTCAGAGGTGGCTGTTACAGCAAAGCAGCCTGAAATCCCTGGCCAAAGCATCTCCAAAGTTCATCAGTTAGTCCCATGGCAAATCCAGAGAAATGCAAACACTGTGTCCCTGAGGACAAGGAGTGGTGATCTCTGCCATGCCACTGGATGCACCCTGCCCAGCTGGGACACACAACTGGAAGATCTCAGTAGCACAGTACCTGATTACATTTTCCTTGGGGTAGTAGCTTCTGCAACCAAGAACCACTACAGGCTCTACTTAGCACAGAGAAATGAGTACCAGAGCAATCTGAGATGCAATATGGAAGCAGAAAGGTATTGTTTATACAGAAGAACTGTAAATCAAGACTCATGTGTGCTGGTTTGGCTTCTTCATGAGTAGAGGGGGATACAGAATTTTCTACTACTTATAACACACAAGGAACTTCATACTAAATTACCAGAATGCAAGTTTAAAGAAACAATATCTGTTCTCCAGACTTTTAGCGCTTCTTTCCTCAGTTATCCAGGACCCTTCCTAGTCTACTCAGACATTACCTCTAAACAGCCACTTGATACCTTGTACCATCTTTCTTTTCCTTGTTGTAACTTCTTTACTTATCCTACATCTTTTCAAGATGGAGGAGGGAAGCAAGGCTGTTAACCAGGCTGCACTCAGTGCTCAAAAGGCAGCAGCACAGTGAACTTACACAAAGCTTTTATTATTCCCAGTTCACTTCCAAAGGCGATGCAGTGAATGGAAGAAGATTCTATGAGGAGCAGTGAAAAGGTACAGAGGCAGCGTGGCCAGGCTCAGACACCCTCGGGGTGTGCACAGCAGCAAAGGAACTCTGCCATCCCTCCCTGCACTCATGGTTAACATCAGCATCTGCCACTCACAGACCCCAATACACCAGGTTAAACAATTTTTGCTCAATCAGGCTGGCTAATCTTATGCAAATATTCAGGGTTTCCATAAGGAACTTTAGAACATTCATACAAAAAAAACCCTGTTACTAGCCACGTATGGAAAAAACCCAAAATTCTTGACTGAGAACAGTTCTGCAGAATCTATAAAACTTTACTGTAAAAAAGAAATGCCTATTGCCAAAGTGTTTGGCACTTTTCATCCAAAACAAAGAGCAGGCCCAAGTCATACTTCTCTTCCACTTCAGGAAAACCATTCCCAGTTGTGGAGAAGCATCCAGGGCTGGGAGCAGGATCAGCCCCACACACCCAGGTGTGTTTCCTCCTGGTCTGAGCAGGAACTGCTCCGAGCAGCTCTGCTCTGAAGAAGCACCTCAGCAGTGAAGGCAGAGCTGAACCAATTAGTGTGGGGTGCCCGGTGCTGATAAATCCTAACCTCACACCAGGGTCGCTTTTACAAGTGTAGATTAACCGTGGGGAAAACGACAACAACAATTAAACCATTCAAGGCCTGAGGTTTGAGGTTGCTTTGTTAAGTCCTTTATGTGAACTGATACACATGCACACGTGCACAGCCTGGTAACACAGGAACATTTACTGCTTCCTGCCAGCCATACAGGGAGCACTGCTAACAAAATCATTCTTTTCTACTGAAATTCAGTTTTCACTGTGTTTAATAACAGATACATTTCACGCATAATAGTAAACCATGATTTTAAGAGATTCCTACTACAAAAAAAAAAAATCTACACTATGGGTTAATTTTAACGTTTGTTTTCGATGTGATTAACAAGAAGTAATTACGCTCTCATCTAAAATTAACAACTGCAAAATGAGCAAAACAAAAAATGTTCCTTTTTTCAAACGGGATGATCTGGGAAAGAAGCTGCTTTCTTGTTCTCTAAGACATAGATTTCAGAGCTCTATTCTCCACTAGTTTCCTAAATTCCTAAAAGACATGGTTCCCAGGAGCTTGTGAGATTGCTCCTCAATATGCTCAATTTTCCAGCCTCACCTGTCAGCACTCTGCCATGTCCTACAAAAGCTTCCCTGACCAAAGAGGACAAACACAGAATGACTGTGCATGGAAGGGGTGCCCAGCTGGGATGGGAGATTTGGAGATGTCCCTGCCTTGAATACGAAAAGGGCTCAGCCCTGGTGCCCCAGGGAGCAGAGACTGTGGGGTGGTTTACCCCATCCTGCTCCCATTTGGAAATCCCCTTCCCTCCATCAGTGTCCCCTTTTGACTGGAGTCTCCATGAAGATTTTTGGGGTCTAGACGCTCCCAAGAAACTTCAACCACTAAATTTCTGGCCAGCCTTAATCTACTGAATCATCTGCCAGGTGGCTGCTTTCTTCTGCTTTGTAGCATGAACACTAGCAATCATTAAAACAATTTTAGAAGCCTTAAGCATTGATTCAAGAGTTTTCCTCAGTCTCTAACACAGAATCATTAAATCCCAAAGCAGTTTACACCTTCTTCAGTATTAGTTTTAACTAAGATTTAACCTTTATTTTCCCTTTGCATTCTGACAGCAACCCTTCTACCCCTAAGTGTTAATGCAAGAAAATTATTACTTAGGCTGTAAGAAAGAGCTGATTATTGTTGTAAAATGTTCTGAAGATCAGCTTCACTTCACTGCTTTGAAGATGAAAGTTACTGTACTGAAAACATCCAAATGTTAGCAGACACCAAAATTAGCACTAAACAGTGTTAATTATTTAAAACTGCCTATATGGAGAACAACTTTCTTCAAACAAATAACACAGCTGAAAAACTGTTTTGTATGGAATCTCGGGTGTCACTCTCCACTATTTACCATGGAATTCTTAAAAGAATGCAGAACAGGAACTTTATAATCCTCAGTTAAGCACTCTACTGACAATTTTATCACTTTTTCTTTGTCAGCAATTTTAAGTCGCATTCTTTTCTTACTGAAAACAAAAGAAAACTTTTAAGTGACTGAGAAAGCTTTTCCTGTTTAACTATTCAGTGTTAAATAGCCAACCAGCTGTTCTGGTGCCAACAGGCTGCCGTGGGACCAGCAACCAAGTCCCTGCTTCCCCAGGCCTATTAGTTAAGCAATCAGAATCAGGAATGAAGTTATACTCTGTATTCTAGAGAAAACAGCATACAGACCCAGCCATATACAGATTTTGAGGCTAACCTGCTTTTCCAAATCCTAACACAAACACACTGAAATCCACGAGGCAAAGAAACTGCTGTGTACTCCACAGGCACATTAGCTGTGAACAGCCAAATTCAGATCTGCAAACCTGAGCAACTTGTAATACAAACAAGAATAAAGAAGAACCTACTGATATACACTGGAACACCTCTAAACCAGCAATCTTTTAGAACCTCATCACAGACAGAGCTTCTTGAACCCTGTACCTCATACAGTAACAACTGCAGCTGCAAACTTCAAAACTACATGGTTTATGCAAACAACTATTTCAAAAACAGAAATTTGAGAGATGTCTTCAAGAAAAAAGACCTCACACCTATGTAATTTTATTTTCATTTCATTTTAAAGAGCAACCAAATGACAGGAGTGGAGGGATAATGATGCTTCTGATGGAGTTTACTGTATATGGCGGGGCTCTTGGATATTTTAGTGCTCTCAGTAATGCCCTGATGTGTCACCATCCCAAATAATCATCCAAATTAGTTTTCCCTTGTAAAGGGAGACAAAATAAGTTGGTCAAAATTCTTCTCCTTTTTCTTTGGGAAACCTAGTTACTTCACATGTGGCAGCAATTATAATTAGCACATTTTTCACCAGAAATACATTCTGAAGAGGAAATTGTATTTCACTACTCACATGTTTGTTGCATGTTTACTTTCTTACTACATATTACATTTATTTTTTGTTATCATGAGCCAAATCCTCAGACAGTATTTCAATAGCTTTCTGGTCAACTATTCTTAGAACATAAAGGCAACAAAACAGACTGGAAAACACATTTTAGGACATTGGCTACTGCCTGTCCCCTTCAGTGAATTACATCTTTCTTACATTTTGCAGAACATCCTCATTCCAGAAACACACTCCCAAACTCAATACTCTATTTTTTCCAGCAAATCTTCCCAACTACTTCTATTTTCACTCCACTGCTAGTGCCACTCATCTGAAGCAAACTTTGAGGACTTCCAAAATTAATTAGTGCCTTCCTGCTTTGCCTCTGGCTAGAAGCTGGTATAAACACCATCACCAAATGAAGCTGTATCTCAAATTCCTTATTCTGTTGATGATGAATGATTCTTCCTTTGTCTCAGGACAACACTAAGTCCCTTAAGTTTACTCCCCACCCTGTATTTTTCTCTCCTAATAACGCAGTGTTTTGTGGTCTGTGTCATCAGCAGCCACTACAACCTCACACACAGCTGGGACGGAAACCCTCACTACTTGCACTTTTTTTGCTCCATTCACATTTCCTGCTCCCACAAATGCTCTCACTATTTGGAGTATATCTTTGGAGCATACAAAAGCAGACTTTTTTGGTCAGTCTTCCTCACTACTGGATCCTCATTGCCCCTCTTTTTCTACGACTTTAAAACTGTGAACAGTTTTCCTTGAAGGGGTGTGAGCATGGGATAGTGCATGGCAGTGGGTCACAGGGGAGAAGAGAAAAATAAACCCCAACACAGAGGTACACCACAAACTGTCTAGTATGTCATTCCTGGCACTTCTTCAGCTCCAGACCTTTTTCACCAAAAAAATTCAATTAAGAAGCCAAAAGGATGTTCCTTCTTTCAGAAGCAGAGAGGATTTGATTTAAGAGATCTTGCTGAAGAAATAGAAGTACGTACGAAAAAAAAAGTATCTGCAATTAATGTGCATTATTTGCAGGTTTTTCCACTGAAAAGTGACTAATTTTTTTTATTCATTAAACTAACTGAACTGAAGCAGAGAGCTCCAATTTAAATGCCATTACAGTCAGGTCTGACCCAAACCTCAAACAAGCTCCAGATGTTACTGGTCAAAATCAGAATTAGAGCAGGATTTAAGAATTACTGAGACAGTAATAATTTAACTGCAACTGTTATCCCTTCCGGAGGGGGAAACTTTTTCTCTGAAAGAAAGGAAGAGACACACTGTGCCTTCGCAATAAAAAATAAGAAGAGATATAAAAGACAATTTTTAAAAAGGCGAAGATAAAATAGACAGGGAGTGAAAAGAGAATGGTTACTTTAGTGGTTATTTTGCTGGGGGTTATCAGGGAGAAGCTACTCTCTGGGACACAGCTCTCAGACCAGCAAAAGAACCAAACCAACCTTTTCAAAGAATATTCAGTTATTTTACCTACAGAAGCCAGGTGGTTACAAGTGGCAGTGCTGTGTTTATCTGGGTGGTAACACAACACTGGCATACTTCAAACAGCTAAGCTACACAACAGGAAATTTATCTGTGCACATGTAACAGGAGAGTCTTTACCTGTTTAAGCTTGTTCACAAACCCCATCAGACACAACATATTGTCTAGATTTCTACCTAGCAGATGTACCTTTCCCCACCATTACATCTTTTGACCATAAAAATGTTAAAATAAACATACACTGTTCATACATATGGCCAAGCTCAGGTATTTTAATGTCCCTGTGGATGCTTTATTATTGATGCATTTTCAACAAACTTTAAGATCAAAGAAACCCCACAAGACCAAAAAGAGAGAAACACAGACACAGGGACAGGGGGAGTACATCTCTGGCTCACTTTGACTTGGACAATCTGGCTAAACAAGATATTTTACTAAACACCTAGATGATAATCTGTGGGATGCTAGAGATCTCTGGGATTTTATCAGGAAACTTCTGTCAAGCTGTAGGATCTCCCCATCGTGCCCTCCTCAAGGCAGGGCCCTGGGATTTAAGCCACTTGCAGCTGAATTGCAGGAGAGAGGCAATGCACCCCAAGGACCAGGCTGCACACACAGGAAAACACCACACCACTACTGCTGGGCTGCACACTGCAAGATAAAAAGGTGCTCCTTCAGTGTTCAAAACATTGCAAATGCCACTCTCTCTTCTTTGAAAATTAAAATATTTACTTCAAAGTGCTGACACAGAATAAATGACCCCAGAACAATGAGAAACACCTTTCAATTAATTTAGAGGCACCTGGTTTTAACTTTTGCTATTGCCATCATACCTAACACATGCAAGTATTCACAGCCAAATTTGGGTTTATAATTGGAAGGAAGAATATTTTCATTATTTTCTGCAAATCCCATTAGCAATCAAGTCCACAAATTTCTCAAGCAAACAGAAAGGCTACAAATGTAAGGATTTCAATGCCAATAGTGCTTATTCCCTGCCTTAATGCAACCCAGCACCCCTTAAGTCTGAGCACACCCCCAGTCCCTGCAAGCTTCCTTCTCAGGCACAATGCTGAACTCACCCTGCTGAGCTGTACAGGGAACTTCCACTTGAATGCTCAGCTCCAGCTACTGGGGAAGAGGAAAGATTATTCCACATCTACCAATAAATGCATCATTTGCACATGTGCAGACAAACTCAAGGCACTGGTCCCCAGCACTCCAGCAGAATCCTGGCATCCCTCTGCACTGAGGTTAAGAGCCAGCATGGAGTGACAAACTCCTGCTACACAACAGCACTGCATTAACTGCATGTTACAACTGCTCTTCTAGGGACAACTATGACTTCTTTTTAGAAAAAAAGTCTGCTGGATGTACAAGAGTTTCCATGAGATTTTTGTTATCACTTTTAACAACTATGCAATCAGATTAGCTCAATGAGATACAGCTTTCACACTTTCTGTTCTGTAAAAGTGAGGACTAAATCAGAAAGAGCAGTATTGGTATTATTTATAGAATTTAGGATTATTTTAGTATTACTGGCACTATTATTGTAATACCTGATTTACATAAATATCTGAGATCAAAGAAATGACCCTACATTTTATTTCAATACTAGTGAACTTGGTCTGGCCAGATCCTGAACAGGATCAGCAGTCCAAGTGCCAGCAATACAGTTTCTCACCATCCAACAATCAGAATCTGTGCTTACACAGGTCCAGAACCTTCATGATGCTTCATCTTCAGGGGGAAACAAAAGGAAAAGCAGGCGTTCTAGGGCATTAAGGGTTTTCAGTTTTTGAGTTTTGTTCAGAAATACAGAGAGGATGAGTGAAAACCTCAGCAGGTACATGATGCACAGAGATGGCAGGTACGTGATGTGCACTCAAGAGCTGTTCCTGTCACTGCTGGCTCCTGCTGTCTCACTGGTGCTCCACAAAGTCTTTAAAATGGTAACATGCACTTCAATATAGCTCCAACAACTTAACTCCAATCCTTGTATTTATCGTTGCTTGAAAGAACACATCTCAAAGAGCTGGTAGAAGTCTGTGGAAAGGAGAAGGTATTTCTCACCACTACAAGAGGCATATCTACAGAAATTTGTATTTTCTTCCAAATCTTACAACACAGAGAGCAATTAAACAATATGGGGAGGCCATAAATCAAATTATTCAGGTATATTCAGGTGCTGGACTACTATTAAAACAGCATCTTAAAATAGCTTTTGCTACTGCTGAAGATTACAGAGACAGTAGAAATTTCCCTGCAGATCAAGGAGACAGCTGCATACATTTAACCACTACAGGACTTACAGATCTTGGTGAGTGAATCAACATGGGAAAGAAAAACAGTATGGTGAGGAAAGCATTCCAGCTCCCAGAAAATTCAAGGCCACTCAACACAGCCAAGTATACAGCTATCTTTTGAATATAAGCTGAACTTCTGAAGTGAACATATACCAGTAAAAATTCCATGTGAGCTGAGTGCTGGCACCACTCCCTGCCTGGCAGGCAGCTAACACACCATCTTCCTTCTCCGTGGCAGCAGGAAAAAGGAGCAGGTATCCCTCCAGCCTCTCCTCTGCTCAGTGCAAGGAGCACCCAGACAAGGCTGCAGCCAACAACAGGGCATTCTTCCCAGCTGCCCTTCTGAACTGGACCAGGAGGGAGGGCACAGCTTTTCTTCTGGGAGCAATTACACCTTTCCAAAGCTTCTCCTCCCCAGGCAGCCCTTCCTCTACCTTTGGGGCACCCTCACCTGGGAAACACAGGGGCACAGAGCAGTGTCCTGTCATCCCAACAGGTCACCCAGCTGGGAGATGGCTCCCCAGGAAGGAAGTGCTGTCAGGAACAGGAACAGGACTGCTATGGGCTGCAGTACATCCCCACTGGAGAAGCAAGTTACCAAATGAATAACTCCCCCAAATTTCTGAGCATGATGTAGAAATCAAATTGCACACTACCAGCAGTGGGTTTACAACACCAAGGGTTTAACTAGCTTCTCACAGAAGGCAATGGTCCATATTTAGGGTAGAAATCAACCGTAATTGCTCAACAACTCCACTTACTTTAAAAAATTTCTTACTCCAGAAAACACAAATATCTATTTACAAAACTGTATGCTGCCAAATTTTTAAATACTTCTATTGTACTCCCATCCTTTGATTTAATAAAGCATGCTTCTGAGGTGGTTAATGTGCATTTCAAGGTATATTAAAATGAGAGATCAAAAATTAGCATTAGCCCAGGTAATCTCTGCCAACATTTTGCTCCAGCTATGCTAACTAGACCATGTCTAGCATTAAGCTCATCAGTTCTAAGCCACTTTTACCTTCTTAGGTTTAACCTGTGAATGTGATGCTAATAGCAATAGGCACACTTCAAGCTGAATTCCAAATGACAGAAATTTCACGCATCTTCTTCTGCAAACCTTCCAGATCAGGAATCAGGTTAACTCTGAAACTCTGCTTCTAGCACACCTGCCAAAAACCTTCATTATCCAACCACCTTCCAGAAATCAGTGTCCCCTGTTTAAGTTAGTACCATTACACTGGCCAGAAACCTTGGCTGATCACACATCTGCAGGAAACACCAACTCCAGGTTTGAATGCAAGCTGGAAATTCTCAGCCCACATGAAAAGACAACTTAGACAGGAGACTAAAACTCCCACAAATACATTTAGATCATAATTTAATTTAATTTATTATTTAAATTTATATTTTATATTATTATTTAAATTTGTAATTTTAATTAGGTAACTGTTTGACTTTTTAATGTGTACTTGAATCAGAAAATAGTAGCCCACTTTATACAGGTGGAAAAACAGAAGACCCTTCAGAGGTATCTCCAAGCTGGAAGATGCAAGAAACTATATTAAGCAACAAGGAATACCCTTGTGAGAAGAAAATAAAAAAAATAAGTAAAAGAAATGAAGACATGCACAAGCAGACCTGTAATAGGAATCGCTTCATCCCCAGAAGTGGTTTGCATCTGAACATCCAATTTTTATAATGGTAAAACCATGTGTCTGCACCAAGAGCTCTGCAAACCTGGATTTTCTACCTTTGGAACTTTGCTATGGCCCCGCAATGCATTTCTTGGGGGAGACAGGTGCCCAACAAAGGGTCTTGGGTATGTTTAAAAACAAGTTCTAGAAGCCATTAATGGCTTAAGAATCTTCTTGTCCTCCTGCCTCCTGAGTACAGTTGACCCACGTGTCTGTGGGGCCAAACAATAAAGCAGACCAGTGAACTGAGCTAGGTTAAAAATAAACACAAAATAACTTCCTTATTTTAAATTCAGATCTCTTCATTCATCTCCCTATGAGCAAGGAGAAAAAAGGAAAGCACAGAGGACAAAAACCCTGTCTAGAAGACACCTCTTCTCTGTAGCAACGTTGAAGTGAATTGACACAACTCTTCCCCTGGCTCCCAGCAGCATGTAAAAGTCATCTGATATCATGAAGTCTGGTGGCCAGACCAAAAGCAAGGACCTTCTGTGCAGCTTGTGCTCAATTTTGGGTTAAGCTCCTCTTTCTTGCAGGCATTATTCTCAGCTGTACTGCTGCACAGCCACCTGACACTGTAGCAGCCAAGAGACTCCTTGGACGTGGGAGATGCTTGATGCCTCTGGCTCCAGGGAGGTCAAGCATGCACACCTGCTAAGTGGCCTTCTGCTGGACTAATTTAAACAAATCCAGGTGAGAATAATAATAATCATCATCATCTTGAACAAAATGGGCCTTCAAGATGCAGTCTGTGTTGAATTCAGTGCTACTGGTCCAACTTCACCAGCAAAAGCAAGTTTACACATTTGGATAAGTAAGGCTCCCATGGCTCATGTTCAGACTTTGAGTAAGCTTTACTTCAAGCAATCACAAACTATTCTTAGATTTGACCTCAGTTTTGTTCTTCAAAGGTGGCATAAATTATCTAAATATTTATTAATTATTAGCTGAAATACAGATTTACACAATTCTGGGGTATGTATGATCTGAAAGACAACAAACACATAAACACACCGAGGAGAATCACTTGAGGCATGGGCTCTCACCACACTCAGCTCATTGTAACTGCAGGATGCTCAAAGGTCTTATAGAATTAGTAGGAATGTTTTCTTAATCCAGCAAGAGAGGTCACTGACCAACAAAGCTGAAGTGTTTTTATCCCGAGCTGAAAAGCCTGAAGACACATGCTGAGGTTCCACAGACCTTTCTCCAGTGGCAATGCCCACAGGCTGTCCCACCTCCACACCCACCCTGCCCCGGAGCCAGCTCAGCTCCTGCTCTGCTGCAGGGACTGAAGAGCCCCAGGGTCTGACTCCTGATCCCCAGCCCAGGGGACACAGCAGAGCCATGGCTCATCAACAGGCAACTGACACAGGCACTGCGAGATCCATTCTTGTGCAACTTCCTAATTACCTTCCCATTAATCTGTGCTATTATCAAAACCAAGAGGGTTTCCCCAGCACAGCGCTGCTGATAAGCAAAGGAGCTGCACAGCTTTCCCTCCTTCAGAGGGAAGCCACAAGAATCCTTTCCTGCAAGGACCACATCCTTCCCACACCAGCCCTCTCTCCTGCTTTGGGTGGCACACTCCAGGGCACAGGTATTAGGTCAAAGCATGAGCCTGATGAACAAAATAAGTTGAAAAAACAAGACAAACCTGCTGAGGATAAGGAAATATTTTTAAATCAGAATGAAACTGAATATTTGAAAAAAAACCCCAATTATTATAAAATTCTGTGGTGAAGCTTTCAGAACTCACTACTTTTAAAGAAATCATTAGTCAGTTTTTAGTTCTGGCAGATTTGGGGTTGATTTTACTGTTGCTTATTTTTAATTCCTCAGCCACAAGGACACTTTTAGAAAGAAGAAAAAAAAGAAAAAAACCCAACACTTAAGCTTATGGTTACCTTTGTGGCAAGAAAAATACTACAAAGTGTTATATTAGTTTTTAAGGGGACTGGTTTTTTGATGCAGAGTGCAAGAAGTATTTGAAGCAGTCAGACTGAAATAGAGGAGGTGAAAGCCACACAGGAAGAATGAGAGGAAAGCAGACAAAAACTGAAACACCAGTACTCTAATTGCAATTAGCAGGAAGGGTTTTGCATGTGCCTTGTGACCCACTATTTAATTCATATCATATACAGACACATTTGAGTTATCTCTGTGTTCAGCTTCTAATAGTTTCTCCTGTTCTCTAGAATTAGGTTCACCCCTTGATATTACTAAACAACTAACACTTAACCAGGTGAAAAATTCTTTAGAAGAGGTCAGTTCCTTGCTATTCCCAAGGGAGAAGGAAATCTAACTAATCCTTAGCTTGATTTAATGAACAATAAAAGGTTCACCCAGACTCTGCTTAAGCAAATTTTCTTTTACAACAAGTAGACCTCACACTGTCTTAGGACCTGAAGCCTCTATACCCACACAGCAGCATGTGAGTGTCCTGTCAGCTGCATCTGTAACAAAAACAAATTAATCATTTATTTAATTGGAAGAATTAAGATATGCTCTGAAGGAAAACTTGTGCCTAAAAATTATTACCTGACTGCAGTTACCAGAAATACCCGGTTATAAGCAACTGAGACACATTTCACAACTAGTGAGCAGCAAAGAGGCAGCTGCATCAAGAGAACTGTCTGGATTTGTAAGCAGGAAGGGAGAATCCAAGTTCTGCCCAACCTCCAAATGAAGTGATCTCAGGTCTTGAAAAAAAACAAAAGATGATGCAGAAATCACCATGGACCTGTACCAGGATTCAGAATTCCACTTTGACTAAAACAATATGCATTTTTAGATGGGAGAGGAAGGAAAAAAATAAAAATAAAAGAAAATGTTCACTCCCCAAACATTTCTTAATCTCTTCATTCTTTTCCAGCAATCAGAGACTGGCAAGACTGAAAAATGCAACAGGTCACTGTCCAAAAACTGCACACTACTAAAGAGCACAGTCATACAGGGGCTGAGGCAGCCTGGTAGGACTGGCTCCATCATGGTCCCTTATCACAGCTGATGGGCAGAACAGCAGTGAACAGAAATACAGATCCCAGGCACAGGGTGGCCAGCCTTTAGACCCTAATACACTGGGATACAATATTGCTGGTATACAAGCCTCTGCCAGTGCAACAACCAGGTCCAGCACAGGGGGATAAGTGCAGAACATGGGGAAGTTCAAAGCACCTCCCCAAAATCCTCCTCCTCTGCTGAGGGATGAGGGCCCAGCTGCACACAGGGGCAACAAGAGGGGGTGGCACAGCTGCCCCAGTGCCTGGAGAGGGTGGCTTCCTCCCACAAAAATGTGTTGGTCTTATATTGGAAAGTCTGTTTCTCTTCTCAAAAATGTAATTTCTCCCTTCTTGAATGTCATATATTAAAATAAATAACATCATTTATTACCTTATCTACTAAAGATAGATGTAATGTCTGTACCTTTCTAATTCACTGTGTATTTTATGAAATCAGTTTACACCACTAATGTCTGATCTATTTACTAGAAAGAATATTAACCTCCTAAGTTGTATTTGCAGTTTAAAACCATCACCAAATTTTAATGTACTCTCACACTTTATCAAAATCTCCACCAAAGTTCTGCTGAACAGTATCCGGAATATTTAGAAAAGACTGAAATGCACAGGGAGGAAAATCTCTGTTGTGGGAATGCAGAACCATTCCTTTTTTTGAAAACATGGCAGAAATTAATCCAACTTGTTGTATTAGGGTAACAGCACATTTAGAACCCTAAACCAAAACTGTCCTTAGACCTTTATCAAAACACACGTGCACAGCTGGAGATGCCATATTCTTAAAAAACACCCTTACATTGTGCTTTGTGAAATCATCAGATGATCAAGATAGAGCTCAGTGAACACCAGTGATACTCCTACGTATCCTTTGCTATTTACACTAGGAAAAGGGAAATTATGAAAAATGACCTTAATAATTTTCACAGATTTCTGCATTTAAATCCAGTTCTACTGGAGTGCACTAAACCACTTAACACAACATATAAAGCTCCAAGTTCTGTTTCTCAGCAATTTTATGTTTCATATCAAAGAGATGTGACTATATTAAAAAAACTCATCACCTCTCCTAGGCTTCAAAATACTGCAGTACTGTTAAAAAAATATCTATTTTGAACTTTCTCCTCATATGACATCCCAGCTCACTATCCACATCATCTTCCTCTGGCTTGCAATATGCTCTGGAGTGCCAGCTGAGGGGCTGGTTGTGCTGCAGAAAAGCTGATGCTGTTCAGGACACCTGGAAGCCTGTCTAGATCCACACACCAGCACATATGCAAGAACAGGCTGAGGGAACAGTGTTTTTCCTTCCCCAAGTTAAGTAGGATGCTCCTGGCACACCTTCTCTGAGTGGCATCACTCTGGAGCTCACTTTACAGCTGCAGTCAGGGAGAACTCAGGTTTGCAGACAGTGAACATCCTGTTCTCCTAAGACATCTGATGCTACAGAGCATGATGGTTTTGTTTAAATCTTCACTATTATATGGGTCAGGAATGACTTATTTTGGTAATGTTTCAAACAGCTGCCAAATAGCAATTAAAAACACTAACTGAGCTACGCTGTATTGATTACAGCTTGGAATTTAAATTTTCTCAAAACTTGTCACTTAATCTCCATATTTTTAATACATTTTGCCTAACAAATATGCCCATGCTGTTACAATGGACAATCAAATTGTGATATTCCAGACCATATCAAGTCCAATATAAAACATTTTCAAATGTATTTTTAAGTTCTGAAGAGAATCCCCAAGATTCTTAGACACTACAGTAAGAGTAACACTGTCTTCCCCAAACTGGAAATAATCAGCATAGTATTTTCAAAATGCATCTACTAATTTCCAGAAGCCTAATTATTTCTAGTGGACAAAAATCTCAGCCTTCTAGGGAATCTAGGCAAATCAAAGTTAGAACAAGACACTATTTCCAAGCTGACCCTTCTTCATTTTGCTGGCAAGTCATTCAAACACTATTCGATGTTTCTAAACTTATAGAAATAGTTTTACTACAATCAGCAAGGCAAGATGAAAAATAAATGGATTAACAGAAATGCTAAAATGTTGCAGTCTAAGTCTGCAACAATATGCACAGATTATGCTACAGCCATTGCCACTTATTAGGTGCACTTTCACTCTTTTGGCTACTATAGGAAATTAAAATGCTATAACCACTGCAGCAAAATACATTAGAGTGACCAATGGAAATGTTTCAGAAAACAACACTCTATATTTAATAACCTGACAAATAAGATAGCTCATCTCCAACCCCCCTTCTACTTGTCAGAACACTTTTAAATAACTGTTAACCCTGTTGCTGGAAATGTCAAATCAGTATGTAGCAGATTTTGAATATATTAATATACATATGTATTTCAGGGGAAAAAGCATACTTGCTATGGATTACTAATAGCTTGTATTGCAAGCCACCCAGTATTTTACTCCTTCACAATCAACAGCCCTAAGCCCTACAGCCCCAAGATACAAAGTCAAACTAAAGCAACGGATCTGAGGCACCTGAAAGCACAAACTAAAGCAAACAATGCCCTATTTTAAATTTATTATCATTCAAGAAGAATTGGATGCTTCACAAGATTTAAACCAGCTCATTTTCACCCTTACCCCAAATATCAGATGATGTCATTCAAGATGTACTGGCTGAACTGGTTTAACTGCTACAGGCTGGATGCACTGTTTAGATTTTCTTGTGATAAATTACTTTGCAGCAATGAAACCGATTCAGGTAGTTTTAAACAGCTATCTTCACCTGCTTTTTAAAAGTAGTTTGGGCTCTTATTGCTTCTCCTCTCACAACTTGACAGCTTGCTACTTGACTTTGTTTAACTCCCTAGGAACACCGGGGAGCAGTTTTTACCACTTCCGAATTCAGTCAACAGCGTGGAACAACGGGAGTGCCGTAAGGAAGTCTGAGACACACAGCTCATCCTGAGGAGTGTGGGATCTGCACTTCCCTCTGATGCTTGCACACATTTTCCACTATCCCACTATTTCCACTTCTTCCCAGAGAGTTTACTAAATCTGACAACTTACTGAGAATCCACAGTGGAGATTTATGGAGAATGCACAGAAGGAACCCCAGACAGAGTCTGCAGTCTTCAGAAGCCACCAAGGCTGTTTCCCTGCTTGGCATGTAGTGGCTACTTGAGAATGATCCAATGCACATCTTCTCCCAAGGCCAAGCAAGCTGTTTCCAGAGCTACCAATCATGATCATTATTGCAAGAGGCCAGGCCTGGTTCTTTGCAATAGGTATAACCCCAGAATTAACCTAATTTTGCTCCTTGTCTGCTGCATCAGCAATTTTTATACTCACTCATTTGACCATCATCTATTTCATGGAAAACACGGGAGAGGGGAAGGGGCAGGAAGAACACATAAACAAGCAGATACCCACAGCTGTATAATGAAATTAGTCTACATATTCTCCTCTCAAACACACAGCCCCATTTCATCACCACCTGGCTAAAAGCAACACAGAAGACAGCAAAGGAATGCAGGGAAAAAGAGGAATACAGGCCTTCAGGAGGAAGGCATAGAAGCAAGCAGACACTGGGTTATATATGCAAATGACATTAAATTGCCAGGAATTGAGAATACTAATGAGGACAAAACATGAGAGGGAAGAAAGCATTCAGAAGTCAGGCAAAAATAAGTTAAGTATTTGAGACCAGTATTCCACAGTGGGTCTGAAATCTAGCAAATTCTGTCAGTAATGAGCAAAACAGGAATGAGCAAGGAGCACAAACTTTCAGCTGCATGGAAACAGCAAAATAGTGTGATTTTAAACTTTGCACATACACACAGACATGTTTTCCCTGGGTTTTTTTGTACGTATGTTGCATCATTTCACCTGCAATTCAAGTTTCAATTTTAAATTGCCCAAACTAAGGGAAAACTGAAAAGATGGCATTGCCTGAGAGGCCGCAGAGCTGACACAAGGACAAGACACAAGTGTGCAACCTGAACTCCCAGACACTGCATGTTCCCTGCCTGTGACACTGTGTTGCTAAGCCTGTGCTGGCTACTTCAGGAAAGAAACTTTCCTAATGAGAAACACACGTACCTATGGAACTATGGGCAGAGGCTGAACCTACAAAAAACCAGATTCAAATTATAAACAAGGGAAACTTACAGTTATTAAGCTGCAAATGAGAGACTTTTCATGAAAGAACTCTATGCAACATGTAACTGCAGCCGAGTTCTTTGAAGCTCACGCATTTGTGAAAAGATGTTACAGAGGAAGCATATATAAAGTATCAGACTTGGATTCAATTACACTTTTTGGAGCAACTCACTAGCAACGCTAGAGCCCTAATTCTATGCATGATAAAGCAAACCACACACCCTACTTACAGTACAGAAAAAAAACTATTATTTATTTCTTCCACTAAATTTATTTAGCATACAAATAAACTCTTCAAAATTTCCACAGGATAATTTACTAATCACCAGCCCAAACTGTTAATTTATCTAACACCCAGGCACCAACGGCTCATCTGCACACTCCCACTCTGTTTCGGCCCAAAGGCAGCCAAGGCAGCCAGAATCACATGCTCTTATGCAGCAGTGAATAAATGAGGGCTGCACACAGAATGCAGGACCAGTGACAGAATTTGGCCAGGCACCTGTGCTACCTCAAGCTGCCCCGCTTATCCTTCCTGCCCCAATGCTCTCACCACATTCACACAACACTAAATGGGACTGCAAGGGGAACCCAATTAACAACCTGAACTGCATCTTAACCCCCCACTTTCTGTTTGCAATAGTCCCAGGGAGGTGCAGCAACCCAGCTGCTGGTGTGGCACATGAGGGGACAGCCAGAAGCAGCAAACACTGCACTGTCCAAGTGTCCCCTTGGCTTTGGAAGTACCCGCCTGCAGCTACAGGGACACAATCCCTACCGTGCCCTGAAATTTAAAGTTTCTCTGTCCACATATCAGTGCTGCCAAGCCCCAGTAAGGCTAAAGCTGACTGCTAACACCCACGGGTAACAGCTCCAAATACACAGAGGGGTGACAAGTAACACACAGCACTGCAGTGAGCACTGCAAGCAGCTGAGCCTGCATCCCCCAGTGCTGTTGAGCGTGTACCTGGCCCTTACCACAGCTGCTCTCCTCCGTGATGCAGAGATTAAGTTTTCTTTCTAAAGCAAGTGTCTTCATCCCTTGTGAAGTCCAAAAGCCCTGTCCAGTAGTACTTTCATTTACACAGTGCCCATAAGGTCACCAAGGAAGAGTATATTAGTCATAAGGGAAAGGGGAGAGGAAAAAATAGGGACATGAGAACAAACACTCAAAATACCATATCTGATTCAACCCTGAAGAGTTTAATTCCACACTTCGATTACTACATCTAAAATTGTTTCACTCTTTAAAAAATTGTTCATCTAGTGTAGCTGTACACAGACTAAGCAAACCTTCAAGTAATTTCAAATCAAGATGTGCAATTTTCCGCTGTGCATTCTTCACATGCCTCCTAAATCTAATGTGATCACTCACTGAAGAATGGCATCCAATACTGCTCTGTGCATGTTAAAATTAAGCTAACTACATGTTATTAAGCCTTTCCTCGCTGCTTGAAAACATCTCTAAAGAAAGCACTAACACCCATATATTAAGATGACAAACATTGTTTTACACATTAAATTAATACATACCCATGATGTCAACTTTTAATAAAAGTTAGCAATAAGCTGATCTCTGCAGTCCAGTAAAATTAACATGTTTCTCTAAGAAAAATCAAGTATGGGAAAAACCTCCACAGGCTAAACTTTTCTGGTTTTGTTTCTACATAAATGGACAGTTCTGTAAAGTCTCAAAAATTACCAAGTTTGTCATATCATTTGGAATCAGCTGTGTGTGGTCTAATAGATTCAAATAGATTTCTGAGACAATGATGTATTCTTAGTGTCACTATGTTGACATGTGCAGAGACTCTTTCCTCCAGTGGAGGTGGCCACCAGCATGATTTTCACAACCATCAGTTATTTCTGCATGTATTTTAGACTCCTGTATTCCCAGTGGCAGAGGGGGTGCAATCCAGAGAAGTTCAGGACACCCTTAAACTGCATAAAAATATCCAGTGTGTCACAGTGAGCCCAGAATGGCAGAGCATCCAGCCCACAAAATTCAAAATAAACACAGTAAATACAGTCAATATTCTAAAGGACTTAAAAAGGACACTGAGAAAACGCAGATTACTAAATGCAGATGACTGTCAAACAATCTGCTGGAAACTGTAAGCCACAAGACACTAATACTTGTATGTATACAAACAGGAGGTATATTTTGAATCAACTCCTTTTACATGTTTGTCCCACTGTAAAGAATATCACTCTGGAGATTTTACTAAAACAGAACTGAAGAGTAACTTAGGTAATAAATAAGTTTTAGCCATTATTGTATGAAATAGACACCTATAAACCAGACTTTATGTAATGACCTTCTAATATTGAAATGCAATCTCACAGTCACTGTGACAAACTTCCACCGAAACACCTTTACTCCTCCCAATTTCAATCGTTATTATTTAGCAGAAAGGTACATTTGCTAAGTCGACTGTCCCGTTTCCAAGCAAAATATCTTGTGCTGGCAAATATTTCTGTCAGTCTTGACTAAAACGGCTGAGTAAGAATTGTCATCTTCACAGCCAGGCGCTCTAAAAGATATTTAGGTAGTTGGTGATTTTGACCTCCAAGTCAATCAGTACGAGTAGCTAGCTCACTGTGGCCATCCTTCCTTTGGGAACGAAACCCTGCCGTACGTTTGCCCAAAATAATTTTACATCGTTGAATTCAGATGGAAGGTGTTGTTCAGAGGAGGGAAGGGCGTGCAAAAACAACACCACAATGCAAAAAAGAGAAATAAGAGAAAAAAAAAAAAAGGCCCCGCTAAAGGCACCAGTGGAGACTACACCGGACGGGGGTAGGGAACATGCAAACGTAGTGCCTCCTTTATGGAACCAGCGCAACTGCATGACGGTGCAGGATGCGGGCCGCGGGCTGTGCAGGCGCTACACATGGCCAGCGCTGCCCGCCGACCCGCGCAGGCCCGGCCGGCAGCGGGTTCTGTAAATAACCCTCGGAGGAGGGTTAATTAAAAATGGCGAGCAGCGTAGCTGCCTGCATACAATGAGCGGCCGGGCAGGGCAGGGCTGCAGCCCCCCGCCCGCCCCGCCGGGGAGCCCCGCCACAGCCGCGTCCCCTTCTCCCGCCCCAGGCAAAACCCTGCCCCGGAATCACGGCAACTACTTTGACCGGACCCCCGAGCCCCCCTCCCAGCTCGCCCCACGCCCGCCGGGAGGCTGCGAGGGTCCGGGGGCGCGGGGCTCCTTTTGTAGCGGCGCTTCCCCTGCGCCCTCCCCCTCCCGCGGTGCGAATTCCTGCGGAGCCCCCCGGGCCGTCTCCCCCGGCCCCGCACCGCAACTTTCCCCGGCGTGCCCCCGCAGCCCCGCCGAGCAGCGCTCCCCGCGCCCCGGAGGCGCCGGGGCAGCAGCAGCGGCCCGGGCAGAGCGTGTTTACCGCGGAGAGCGGCCCAGGAGCCCCGGGGGGACGCGGCGGTGGGGGAGCCCCGGGAGCGGGGCAGAGGGGCGAGGGGGAAACTCTCCGCGGAGTTGAGGGCGCGGGCCCTGGCCGGCTTTACCTTCCATCTCCATGTCCTCGGGCTCGCTCAGCTGCTGCTCCCCGGGCTTCTGGTGCTGCTGCTGCTGCTGATGGTGGTTCATCTCGGGCTGGGGCTGGGGCTCGGCGGCGGCGGGCTGGGCCTTTCCCGCGGGGGGCTGCGGGCCTGTGTCGGGAGGGGAAGGGGCGGAGGAGCGGCGGGGCCTCGGCAGCGGCCGGGACTGGGCGCCCGGCTCGGGGGGCTGCGGCGGGGCTCCGGCGAGTAGGGAGCGGGGCGCCGGCGGAGGCAGCGAGACGCGCACGTATTTACTCGCTATTCGCCCAATCTCGGCGGCGGCACCCGGTCGGGGAAAAGGGGCTGGGAGGAGGGTCCGGCCGGGGGCGGCGGCTTCCCCGGGGGCCGGAGGGGAGGGGACCGGGAGGGGGGGACGGGAGACCCGGAGTCAGGGCCCGGCGGCGCCCGGCGCTTCCCCTTCCCCCGGCGAGGTGTCCGCGGCGCTGCGAAGTGT
>NW_024373256.1:11065085-11107944 GCF_014805655.1 Passer montanus | reverse complement strand
GGCTCGCCGCTCCCGGCCCGCGGGCCGCCCCCGTCGCCCGAGCCCCGGCGCGCTGCTGCCGCTCCGCCGCCGCCAGCGCTCTGTGCCTCAAAATGGCGGCTGCGGTAACGCCGTGAAATGTCACATCCGCATGAGGGGGAACAGCCCCGCAGCCGGGGAGGGAGGGAGCGAGCGAGCGAGAGAGGGAGGGGAACAGCGCCGCGGCCGCTGCCGCCGCCCCAGGAGGTTATGGTAAGAAATCATAAGGAGCGCGCGGGGCTCCGGCGGCGCCCCGTGGGCTCGGGTGCCTCTTGCGCCCGGGCCCGCGGGTGTGTGGCGGTGCGGGGGCTCACGGCGCTCCCTCACCCGCGCGGGGCTGGCCGGGCCTGGCCGGCACCCACTGCCGCTTGCAAAGGACGGGTTTGTGTCATGTGTGCGAAGGGAAAGATCTGCTGTAAACAAGACTGTGCCTCGCCTGCGTGCCACTGCTTTTTTTCACGGGCCTTGTCCGGAGGATGTAGTGGCTCCCAGGGAAGAGACCTGTTTTCTCAGGATGGATGGAGAAGGCAGGAGTGCGGGTGAATAAATATTATCTGGTTGGTCCAGGCTGTCGTTAGAGCAATGAAGGAAGCAACTTCATTTAAAGACAAAAGTCTAGTTGGAAGGCCATGCAGAGTTCCATTAAACAGCCCAGTGTTTACTTCAGGATCCTGGAAGACAGGGAGCAGGATAGGCTCCAAAGGGAAGGACTCAGAACATGCAAAACTGGGCCTCCTGAAGGGACTGAAAGTGTACCTAAGCTGGTCTGCCTGCCAGTAGATAAATGAATTTTTAAAAATTACTTGTTCTTCTAGTTTATAAAATGAGCAAAGCAAAACCAATCTGAGGGGAAAATTCATGGCCTCTCAGCAGCACAGGAGTCTACAGGGGAGGAAAATAATTTCCAACTGTGGTGTGTGAAACCCTGCCTTAAGAAGTAAATTCCAGGTCTAGAAAATGGAAAAATAAGCGACGATGAGGATAGTAGTGGGAGGATCAGGTTTTACAAGCACTTAATTTGATAGTTTGCTTCTCAAAAAGTAAATTCTGAATTTTCAAAAGCTTTTAAATGAATTGCAGATCTGGAAATTATTTGTTGGCATTGACCCAGGCAAAAAAACATGACAAATCTGCCAAATCTGGGTTTACAGTGTCTCAGCAAAAGAGGGAGATTAGGACAGATGTTCAGACAGAGATTGATGCACATATCTTTAGTCTCCTCATGTCCTAAACTTTGCATTCCCCACTGCCAGTCTTTCCCTGTAATTACCTCTCAGAACAATTACTCTTTCCTAACGACTTCCATTCCAACCTCCTAAATCATACACAGGTTTAAACTCATCCCTCCATCCTCCCTTCCAAGTGATCCCCAATACAGGATGAACCAGTATGTCACAACAAGAAGGTGACTACAGGTTATTACCAGATTTTTCAGCCACGGACACTGGGCTTGTGGGCAAGAATGAGTCCCTAAAATTAACTGTGGGTTGATGTTATCATAAGCCTTAAAAACATTTTGTATGCAAAAACTGCTCTGAGCTTCAGTTCATTTTAAGGTAGATAGTTTTCCAAAATTGTTGAAATAATGTTCCAAAATTCCTACTGTTTTAGGGGAGTAAAAATTGTGCAAAATTCACCTGTACAAGTCCTTTACTGTGGAAAAGTGTAAAATATAGTTTTTAAGAGAGAGGCAGGAATTTTCCTGTCATTAGCTGTGTGAGGGAACAATGCATCATCAGTTTGTGAAGGCAAAATATCAAAATCCAGCACTTGACTGTATATTCCTAATTTAAGTCAACTTGCAGATTATCTTTTGAGAGTCCAGCTACAATAAGGTCTAAAGTAAATTAAGATGCTTTGAAAAGACATATGAAAACATGTCATTTATACTGTGCCGAAATAGCGAAATTCTATTAAGAATTGATTCAAGTATTTATACTTAAGAGGGAATAAATTTTAAGTATGGGTATATAATAATGTTAAATGCATTTATGAAATAATTAAATAGGCATTTTCTACCATCAGCCAGTGATTGTAGCAGTGTGATTTGATTGTTTCTAAGCAGGAAATAGAAATCTTATTAACTGGTGAAGTCCAGATCTCAACATATGCTAACACTTTATCCTAAATACATGAATAATACGTCTGCTGAATATTCCTGACCCTTCAGCACTCCCTCCTGAAATTGTGTGCTCTCCAGCACAGGACACGAAGGCTCTGTCCTTTGAAGGAAAGGATGGTCACCTTTGTATAACCACCTGACCATGTCACTGCTGCCAGCACTGCCTCCGTTCCAGCGCTGATTCCAAATCACTTACTCATCCAGCTGATCCAGAAATGCCTCCTGTTTCCTTACAAATCTGTTTCTGCACTGCACACCACATCCTCCAGTGACTCCTGTCCACTGTAGTTCCGATGGCAAATTCCTTGTGCAGGAAAGTTGGGCAAATCTCTGGCATGGGTTACTGATACATACAAAAACCTAAAGTAAATACCATTAGCAGGAACATTGTGATTAGAGTCTAGGTATCCATTCCTTTCATTCTTGTCCTTGATTTTTCACTCCTTCCTTTCATTGCTTACACCCACTAAAGAATCTTCTCTGTAGTTTGCCCTCTAGCCTGTCTCCCAGGGCTGCCCCTCTTGGCCCTGGAGCCCCACAGAGCACTGGGCCATCTGGTGAAGCTGCTCCTGAGCAGGGATTTCATCTCCCAGGTGCAGGCCACGGGCCAGCAGGCAAAGGGGATCCCCTTTGTGTGTGCCCGGGTCAGCAGGGCTGGGACTGGCTGCAGCCTCTCCACATTCCCTCCACATTACTCATCCTAATGAGATGGAGTTAGAGGTGCTGGAGTCTTTAAAATGCCATTGAAAATATGGGCTTTGTTTTGCGAGGCTGACCTGCTCCCCACCCTCCCTGAAATGTAAAAATAAATCCAAGTCGGGCTGTTTATTTTTAAAACACTCACAAGCCCGTTTGTGCACCAGGCTGAACCTTCAGGATGCAGAGAGAGCCCTGTGTGCCTCCCTGTGTCTCCGCCTTCCAGGAGAGAGATCCTGTCCGTGGCAGAGCCAGAGGGGTTTGTCCTGTCCTGCTCTGGGGTGCCCTCATCTTCAGCAGGACCTGATGGTCACAACTTGGAAAACTGTGGGAGGGAACTGCAGAAAACTGAAGGAAAGGAGGAGGGTGCTCAGCCCATCCTGTGCCCCGTGGCAGAATCAGCCAGAGCAGGCGTGTTTCTGCCAGCCTGTTTGTTTCCTCCCTGCTGCAGGAAATCTTGCTTCCCACTTGGCTCCGTCTGCTGCCCTGGCTCCAGCCTAGAGATGGCCTCTCCTGGCCAGAGCAGAAGTCATTTCCAGCACCACGGATGGTGCTCCATAATGTGTGCAGGTGGCCGTGTCTATAATTAAGAAGATGTATAGCCATTTAATGACAGAAGGGCAATTACACCAGCACACACCCTTAATACAGATGCACTAAACCAGCAGAACTGGGGTTGCTGCTTGTGCAGCTTATTCTGCTGTGTTTGTGGATGAATATCCATTAATGCAGACGTGCCTGTGTGCCAGCAGGCACTGACACACGCTCATGCCACTGAGTGTGCCCCACTCAGGCAGCCTCTTCTGGTCTGTCATAGTTTTTCTCCTCCATCTCACATGTGCACAATCAGACACTTGCTGCCACAGTGATAAAAGTAGTTTGCATTATCTCATGGTGGCCAGAAGCCCCCCTATTCCATTGTTCATGGTCCTTCTCATGCTTTGTCCCATTGCCTGTGCTGCCTGGGTTGCTTGGTACCAGGAAAGAGCGAAAGGAACCTTTATTTAGGGACCCAAAGAATCATATCCATTGTCCCAGATGCTCTGGATCAACATAATTGCAAACCAGAGACTTTCCAGC
The DNA here is from genome assembly GCF_014805655.1 of Passer montanus. Taxonomy (NCBI): domain Eukaryota; kingdom Metazoa; phylum Chordata; class Aves; order Passeriformes; family Passeridae; genus Passer; species Passer montanus. The sequence goes on along the minus strand of NW_024373256.1, from coordinate 11,104,028 downwards.
AGAAGCAGGTGATCAGTGGCTCTTGCAAACACCTTCAAGCTGAGTGTGAGGAAAGAAAAGATCACAAGCCTCCTGCAGCACATGAGACAGGAAGCCAACAGTCAAAAGCCGTAAAATGCTGTTAAAGGTTCAAAATGAGCTGGGAAAACTGGGTTATTTGTTTGACTGCAGTGTATGGATTTAGCTATAGCAACTTGTTCCACAAGTAGTGGGATGGATGGAGTTTCATGCCCTGTAAATGTATTTTCTACATTTTGTAGCACTCAATATCGTGCAATAACTTCAGTCTTTTATGGCTTTTCTTTCCAGTGGCAAATGGCTCTGAATAACCCCAGTCTTTCTCTGAGCAAGGGCTGGACTCAGTTACCTCTGAAAGTCGCCCCAAGCTGCAATAATTCCACGGTTCTTTAATGTGCCAGCAATTTCTACAAAGTGTGCAGGTATTTCCCACTTCAGTTTTTTATCCCTTTACTGATTGGTGGTTTTTTTGAGACTGATGGACAGGCAGACAGTGCAATAACCTAAGCTTTGTTTCCTCAGAAAACTAGGGTAAAATACATAATTACAGCATTTTCAGGGATGTTCTCAATACAGACATCTTTGATTTGATGATTTATCTTTGATCACACAAACATTATATTTTAAGGAGAGATATAAATTCTTATTCCTTAGTAAGGAAAGGTGGTGAACCCATTCCAACTGAATACAACATAATTCAAAGATTTACATGATTTAAAGTATATTTCATAGTAGTTTCTCAGAGCCAAAATTTTTATATGGCTTTCACAGGCAATTGAGACATCTAATGTCATAACTATTATTAAAAAAAAAAAAAGAACTGATAAACTTTAATTCTCAGAATAAAACTAGGACTGTTTTGCTGAAAACTTGAATGTTTATACCTAAGCTGGTATGTGGTGATCAGTCTCTGTTTACCATCTTTGAAAAGTCCAATGATTCTTTTTTCTCATCATGTTTTATTGGACACTGTAAAGTATAAAGTCAAGTATTATGGCAATAGACATCCAAAGTAAAAAGGGAATGGAAGGTACTTTACCAGTGCAGAATGTGAGCTGTGTGTATATTAAAGTGAGTTAGTGGCCTTTTTAGAAAAAATAATGGTTTGTATGTTCTGTCCATTCCTGTATTGCACTCTCCATCAGAGTAATGGGATCAAAATGAGGTGAATTCTTCATTTAACATAGCAATTGATCACCCTACTGCTAAAAATTTTTTAATTTTCCAGATTTTTGACATTAAAAGCAAGGATCACCTGTTATGGCATTTGACCACTTTTCTATTCAACTGAGAATACCAAAGAATTTCTGTGCATTTTGCCCAGAGAGTTCTTGAGCACAACAAGAACAGAAACTTTCCAGTTAAGGTATCACACTGAGACTTAAGAGATGGCACTTGTCTGTGTCACACCTGTGACACCTGCTCTGCAAAGCACCAAACTGCTGACCCAGAAGACCACAGCACACATTTAAGTTGGCCTTGCCATCTAGAGGCATTAGTTGTGTGTCCACAAATGTATTTCTCTGCTTTGACTGCAGGGAAGGGACACAGAGATAGGCAGGTGCTGTCTCTGCTAAACAAACTGCAATTTTTTCTGCCGGTGTTAGTGCTGCTAGGCAAACAAAGCATCAAGGAAACTACTGTGTTAAAAAGAAAATGGATATAAAATAAAACATGAGTTTTTTAAATTTGAGCCATTTCTTCTCCCTGAAATCACCTCCCTTTGCCTGACTGCACGTCACATCCCAACCTGGATGCTGAGTTTAGCTTTTGTGTACTGTGAAGCTGATGGCAGCCCAAGCATCAGCCTGAGACTCACCCTGCCATCTAACTCCAGCAATTTCCTTATCTCCTTCCTATGCCTTCTTCCTTAGAAGAAAAACCTGCCTTCACAAATCCCTTCCCACTTTCGAGACTCCACATTGATGATGACCTCCTCTGTGACCCTGGTTCCTCCTCACCCTGGTCTTCACTTCATGCCCACACTTTAACAAACCAATGCAGGCCAAGGACAGCACAACCAGGGGATGCCATGGCTGCATCCAGTCTGTGTCTGTCATATTAGAATAATCTGTTGTACACTGAGGGGTAGATTTGATTTCTTTTCCAATGTGTTATTTACAATCTGGCAGAGTTCAGTACAAATGTAGGAACTGATCCTGCAATTTGATCAGACCCAATGAAGTCAGCGGAGTCTGCACGGATGGATCGGATTCCAGTATTGAAGATTATTCTTGTAAACTGTTTCACAAGCAAACCTCACAAAATCTGTAGTCAAGAATGGCTAAATAAACAAGGCAAGTGACATCTGTAGTTGGCATTTTTACTTCATATGAGTGTCACAGCATTGGCTGAATTGATCCATTTTTAAGTGGCAGAGAAAAGACCCTAGAGAGACTAGAATAGAAGAAGTGAAACTAGGAACAGAGAGAAACTTTTAAAAGATAAGCTTGGGAAGACACACCTTTAGCTTTGAAGTGAATAAAACTAGGTCCTAGAAGACAGAACTCTCTTTCTATCACTTTCAAATGAGAGCTGTGGTCCTGCAGGTAGCTCTGGGCAGGAAGATCCAAGAATCAATGCAGTGTCCTTCAGAGTCTCAAGATTTTATTTCAGGTCAGAAATTCCCCGTAAAATGAACAAAAGTATTTTCCTTTTTTTTTTTTTGTTTTGTTGTGTTTTTTTTTTAAATCAGAGTTATGAAGCTTCATAATTCCTAGATGAAACTCATTAAGTAAAAGCCATTTGGCTTTTGATAAAGATGTGACTGCTGAGTTTAGCTCAGAGTAAATTTTCCTGTTATTAAGAATTAGCATTCAGTAGAAAGAAGTAGTTTGATTAGAACCCCCCGCCCTCTGTTCAGATATCAGCCTTATTGCCATTGTCACCTTCCTGTTTTCCTATGCTATCTGCCAGCCAGCAAAGCTGGAGATCTCAAAGTGCAAGCCAGCCAAAAACCCAGGGCAGAATAAAAAAGGTTTATTTAGTCTTTTGTCATAAAGACCTTGATAAGCAAATGAGATTTTTTTGCCACGTCCTCCTTAAGGTAATTTTCAGAGGTAGTTGCTACAGACATTTGATCAGGAACTGAGTACTAATTCCTAGAAAACTGCTCCTGATGTGTTTTTTGAGAGGGAGTAGGAGTTTCTCAGCCCAGCAATGCCTGGGGTTTGCAGCATGTTGCAGAGAGGAGGAAGATACCAATTAGAGTAATAGAGCAGGGCTTGGAGCACGGAGATAAACATCTGGAGAGCTCCTTCAGGCAATTGCATTTGAAGACTTGAAAATAGGAGGAATTCATTTAACTGGAATTCTGAAATGGAACTGAAACTGGAGTTGTTTGGTGGTGGAATCACATAATTGTTCTTCTGCCTTTTGTCAGTGGCAGTTTACATTCAGAGTTTGGGAAGCTGGACTTTCAAGAACAAAGAAGGAGAACCCACAATAGTGTAGGAAGAAAGAATTAAGCATGAATTAACATTTCCACAGGTGGTGAAGTCAAAGCCAACAGTGGCATCTGACTACCTTTATTTGTCCTCAGTATTTAGCCATGAATATGAATTGTATTTAGTCAAGCTGGTTTGTTATCTGACTAGGAGACATTCAGCTGGTGCTGGCATCACAGCTTAGAGCAGGCTGCACTGCTTCAGCACACCCTGCTTTCTGCACAACCCCTCCTATGGCCACTGGAGTGGGAGTGAAGTGGCCTTTCACTCAGGCTACATTTTGGTTGAGTTTGGGTTTTAACAATAAAAACCCATTACATTCTATAGAGAAAACTTGTGGGGAGAATCAGAGGAAGATATTTGGAGCAGTTTTAGATATATTGTATTTGAAACACCTCTCATGCATGGTGTGGTCAGTAGTAGAAGGGTATGGAAGGAGAATTGCCACTTTTATTTTTCAGATTTGCTATGCACAGAAAACAAATGGATATTTTTTCAGTAAAAGTCATTTCTTATTCTGGGATCTTTAGGACAAGATACTTTTCAAGATACTTTTGGCTTGATCCCTCAGTTGCTGCATTAAAGAATAAGCAGTATTCTTATGATTCCTATACCTTTCCAGCAAGCATATGTACATGTATGTGTGTCTCTATATGTATATGAAAATTTCATGTTCTCATAATTTCTTCCTGACTGTGCCTGACGAGGAAGTGCTCACCAAATCACCACAGCTTTGCCAGTGCTGAAGGCTGTTGCCTGGAGTGTTATGATGCATGTAGGAACCTGCTTGGACACTTGATTTCCCTGGCTGCTCTGGAGGCTACCCTGGTGTTTTGGCAGACTGGTGGTGCTCATTTTACCTCTTGCCTCAATGCTCAGAGTGCATTGATACTTCAAAAATCTTTTTTTTTTTAATAGTTTAACAGTCAGAATCTTCTACAAAAGCCTTAATTTTGCGCTTCTAAAGGCTCAGTAGCACAGCTTTGTCGTGTTTTGGTCCATAGGCCAAATAAACTCTCACCATCAAACTGGATGTTTCTGCCTAGGGTTTACTCACAGAGTCATCTGAATGCTCAGGGGCAGGGGTTCTTATTTAGTAATAGGATTTTATGCTTCTGAGTAGCTTCAAGGAAATCAGTCTCAGGGATCCTCCATAGCAGAAGCTGAAGGAGCAAACCCCATCTTTCAGCACAGCCTAAGGCCCAGGAGCTGGGGTATTTAAAGTTCTTGTCAATAGCTTTCTATGAAAGAGAAATCTTTTGCTTCTGCCCTTCGATCAGAATCAGAGTGGTGATCAGCTGGGTTTCAAACCTGGGAAGATTACAGCTGCAAGTGAAGAAGAACTGGTGTTCTCATTTGATAATTCTTAGGTGATTTAGCCCATCATAGCATAAAGCTAAGGCACTGACCTTCCCCAATGCATGTGGGCAGCAGTACATCCAGGCAGTCTGGCTCCTTGATGTAAAAATGCCAATAACTTTTACCTGACCTGAATTACTCCAAGGTAGACTCTTAAGACTTTGTTGTGAGTTCATGTGGCAATGGGTATTTTTGAAACCTACAAAAAGCTCTGTTCTAGGGTCTTTATGAGGGTCTGCTATTGCTGACTTCTTTGGAACCAATCATTATTGGTTTCTCAGAGTTTTTTGCTGACAGCAAGTGAATTTCATGCATCAGCCACTTCTTTATCACCTTTAGATTTTAAATGGTAGAGTGCTGCAGAGAACTCATCTGAGAGTCCCTGCAAAGAGGAGACTTGAGACACTTTGCCATTTTTACCCTGAATCTTATAGTGGAGACCTGTTCTAAATTTTTGTTAACAACCAAAGGTAGAGTTGTAAAGGCCCCTGAAGATGAGCTGTGTGGACTTTCTCCATGCCTCTACAAATTAGATTTGGTCTACAGCAAGAAGTCCTATTTTAGTCATCCAGTGCTGTGGAAATTGTTTCTGATATCATAGAAGTCAAGTTTTTCAAACCAGTAGAAACTTCATCTGTTTCAGGATAACATTCTTTAGCTCTGAGTTGCTTTTCTGTAACCTTGCATACATTTTCAGGGAATGCAATGTTGTGATGGAAATGTCTCTGAGCTACCACACCTTTTGTTTCAAATATGGCTTGGCTCTGTATCCATCCCTTTCTCCCAATAATTCCATCCTGACATGGTTTTTCTCATAGTGGTACCTTCTTTTTTGTCACCTCCTGATACTCCAGGGGTAAGAGTCCAGACAGCCCTCTGGAAAGGGCAGCCACTCACTAGAGCTGAGTTCCCTGAAGAGACTCTTCACTCCTGTCCTTCAGCAGCAGGAGAGTCTGACAAGATACTGATTTTGTAACTTCTGTATTGTTCTGTCAGGCTTCCTTCCCACTCTCATCCTCTTTTATTTTTTGCCCTCTGATTTATTTCTCTGGTAAAACATTCACTCCTGCTCAAACTGGGAGCTGCATGGAGCAGCTGATCCAGTTGTGAAGGCCACCAGTTTGTGCCTACCCAGCCACCACGTCTCTGGGTTGTAAATGCTTGTGTTTATCTCATTCTGAGAAATCAAGATATAGAACTGAGAATCTTCACTGAAATGAGGATCTGAATGTTCTCCTCCAACAGTAACCTTTTTTTAAGGAGTTGATATTCCACAGTCAATACTGTTTGGGTGTTGCTAGTGCACTATAAGATCTCACTAGGCATTCACAGCACTAACACTTAACCAGAATTAAAGAACAAGCCATAGTTTTTCCAATTAGGAAAAACTATGCATATATTAATTCAGAAATGGGTTATTCTATGGAATATTTCAGATTTACACAGGTACAAAATAAAAAAGAGCTATTATTTGTTCTGGGGATTTGAGTAAAAGTAAGAGAGGAGAAAGAATATTTTCAAAACCTTTAGACTGAGTATATGAAAAATGCCTAATTAGTGCTAGGTACTAAAACATGGACATACCTTTCCAGGAAAAAGGTGGAAGCCCATGCCTAAAGGGGTTTAAACTAGTAGGAAGCAGTTCTGCACAGGTTACACAGACACTCAGGACCTGAGGAAGGCGGGCAATGCCTCAGCCAGCTCAGGTACAGATGGAAGAGGGTGAGGCCTGATGCCCTCAGGCTCACACAGCTTTCCAAAGGGGATGTTCCTGAGCATAACTTCACACATGGACATTTGCAGACCTGCAAATCTATTGCAATTGATTTTTTCCTCTCTATAGCCTATAATTTGAGAGCTGAAAATTACTTATAGTAGAGGGAGTGCTGTCTAAATGTGAGAGCAGCTTGATGTGTAAATAGTTTGTTTTTCAAAGATTCTTCCAACTTGCTACTGACCATCTCTCAGTCCAACAGCTCAGCACTGGTTTCAAGGGGGTAGGACACTTTTTCCAGTCCAATGTCCTCATTTCCTGTGTGTCTGAATAATAATTTATAGCAGTGTCACACAATCCCAGAAATATTACGTTGCCAAGGTCAGTATGTTTAAAGATGTCACCACTGTGCTCACCTTTCCCATCCTCTTGCCAGGTGTCACTGCCCTCAAAACAAGGACAACTTCTTGTGAGTCAGCACTGGGGCTGCTGCAATTCTCTCTGCTGCAATAAGGCCAATCCAGGCTGGAGTTATTTTCCTACAGTGTACTGGGCTGACAGTGACAATCTAGGGCCTGGTTCCCCAGAGGATCAGATATCTCTGCCTTGGAGAGGAGCAAGGCTGAAGGTGGTGTAACCTCAGGCTGCTGATTTCATCTGCTGGCCCAAGCATGCTGGAGCTGGTTCAGCATCAGAGGGTGGCAGTGATGGAGAGGTTCTGGGCAATGTAGCAGGGACTAGAGGCCAGGTAGATTGTTGGTCTGATTTGGCTGCTTGTGGAGAGCTTGTACATGGTGATAAGCCGGTTTTGAATCTTGCCAGGCAAAAGCTTGAGGAGTGGCTATCTGGAAATCCATGGGACACCTTCAATCTTCTGCCTCAATGGAGAGAGAAGAGTGAAGTAGACACACACAGCAGCAGGGCAGCAAGGGAACGTGGAGGAGCCACAGCTGGAAGGACTCCAGCTGACTCTTGAGGACTGGTAGGAGCAGCTGTGATTTGGGGAATCGGTGGCTGAGCAGGGGGAGCTACATCTTGGTATGGAGGTGGAAGGAGGCAGGAGTGGAAGGCCAGGCCTGAAGGGAAGAGAATCTCCAAAGTAGGCTGAGGTCCTGGTGTGGATGGGCTCCTGAGAGCAGGGCAGCCCAGGCAGTGCCCAGGGGCTGTGCCAGGGTGCAGCTCCAGCAGGGATCTGTCCATCTGTCTGTCGTGTCCCTCCTCTGGCCACTGTGTGCCACAGGACACACTGTGGCTCTCTGCTCTGGTAGGTCTGGGCACTGCCAGGGAGCTGCAGCTCCACATGTGCTTTGTGCCCTGCCACAGCCACCTTCTCCTCTTTCTCTATTACATAAAATTCAGCCTCATTACTTTTCTTTCTCTGTTATTTTGGTTAAAAATCTTTTTGGTAAAAAACCTCTTTTTTGGTTAAAAAAAAAAAACAACAACAAAACCAAAAAATTGTAACTGTCAGGGAAGCTTGGTAAAAAACCTCATTTTTGGTTAAAAAAAAAAAAAACAAAAACAAAAACAAAAAATTGTAACTGTCAGGGAAGTCAAAACTTTTCAAAGCTTAACACTTCAGAGCACTTTGGAAATTCCCACCAGAAAACATCATATGAAGCAACTGGAGGGAACCAAGACTGGTTTGGGAGTCATTTCTTGGGTATTGGACTTCAAGGAAAACAAAACAGCAATAACCTGTGAGAAGGACAAAGGCCTATTGTTCCTCCTGTTCTCCTGGCTCCATCAGCTCTCTGACTGTTGTGCCCAGAGGAGCTTCCTCATTTTTTCACAGTTATTTTTCAATCCACTTCTTTCCATTTCCTAAAGACAGAATGTGAAGTGGATCAATTAAAAAATAACAAATCTCAGGTTCCCTAACACCAAGCAAATACTGCCAGAGCCCATCTGACAATGCCCAGGGCTGGAGGATCCCTTGGGAACACCAGCTGGCACCAGAGGGGAGCAGGAGATGGTCAGACCCAGCAGCAGCAAGGCTGACAGAGGCACTCTGTCTCCTCTTGAGACTGAGGGAATTAAGTCTTTTCACAAAACTTTGTGGAGAGAATCTTATTTTCATTTGTTTTCCTAGATTGATGGTGTGTGATTCTTCCTGGTTTATTTATGGAGAGATGATTTAGCCACATGATTAACTAACAGAACAACCAATTACACACATATTGTAGTAATTGTGTGTTTGCATACAGAAAACTCACCATGGAAATTACACAAAACAGGCTCATGCCAGTGAAAAGGAGGAAGACTGCCTGTTAGAGCAGGAAGAATGTCAAGCACATCCTCCCATACAGACCTGTCACCTTGCTTTACTTTAGCACTCATGGAGATTCTTTTTCCAAAAACACTTTTGGTGACATTTTAAACCCCCTGCAGTTTAACAGATGCTCACATTTGACATTTATTGTGTCGGACAGTGACTCACATAAACTCCTTGTGGCCTGTGTTCATTGCTAAATGTTTTTACTGTGCAAAAGACACTTGAATGGAGATGTTATAAATGGGAGGTGTTTGTGTGGTGGCTTGCAGCCAGCAGAGCCAGTGTGGCCTCTGCTGCTTGGGACACTTCCTTAACCCTTCCACTGGAAAGAAATAAATAAATACATTAGGTATTGCAGAGGCCCCTTAGAACAGCTGCTCCTAAGAAATACAAGTCTTTGAATATCAATGACTTCCCTGTTGGGAAGTTTGACTCACTCCTTGAAGGACTGGATAGCTTAATGGTTGAATCCAGGAAGCAGAAAAATAGGTTAAGTAAGTGAAAGAAGCACAAAATTATAGCAGTAACCTGTAGGCAATCTCAGTTTGTCTCAGAGGAATGTTGTCACAGAAAGGCAAAATGGTTCTGAGATATATCTGGAATTAAAAATTCACAAATTCAGACTACCTACACCCACTCCCAGATTAATTTGCTGTGAGGTTTATCATCATCTCAGCACACTGATGGTGAGCTAGGAGAAATGCCAGCTAATTCATGAACAGAGGGGACTGGGCAGCAGCATAAAGAAAATTAAGAGTTCTATGATTTGTATCTCACTCTAATGAAAAAGGCCAACACCAAAATAGCAGTTCTAGCTCTAATTTTTCTTTTTGGATTTAAACTCGTTGTACACCAAGGAGGCAAATACATCTGTGTGTTTATACTATTACTGTCAGTGATACTAAGAGAAGGAAAGGCATTTGTTACAGTCACCAGAAATATAAATATATAATTAAGGTTAAAGATGGATGCTGAAAACTGATAAAGGGAACCAATAAAATTACTAGAGCATGTCCTCTGAATATCCTGGTGTTTCACAGAGAGCACAGGCTGGAGCAGCAGAGCAGAGGATCACACAGCAGCTCACCCTCCAGCAGCAGCTCACCCTGCAGGAAGAGCCAGGACAGCCATGGCTGGGCACAGGCCCCCTCCAGGAGCTACAGGAGAGTCTGATAACAAAATAAATGCAAAGCTCACATAGCTAACATGCTATAGGCTGTGCAAGAGACCTCCTCAAGTTCTGTAACAGGAGCAGCTCAGCACAGCCAATCCATGAATTCAGGGCACTGGACTTTGGGGCTGTTGCACACCCCTGAGTGCATCTTGCAGACCTCAGGTGACACCACATCCCTGGAGAAGCACAGCAAAGGGGAAAACAGTGTGCCATAAACCATGGTCATGTTGAGGCACCAGCCTCAGGTGGCTTGCCACGTGGCCTCTACAAGAGCCATAAAGCAGGCTGTGTCACCCACCCTGCTGTGGGGACCCTGTGGGGACACAGACACCTTCCCTGCAGAGCCAGCCCTGCCCACTGGCTGTTCCTTTACATACCCAGGGGTGATCTGTTCCCTGGGAGCTTTACAAGGGTGAGTGTGGGGTGCTCGTTTGCTGAGCTGAGGTCTGGCTGTTGTCAGTGTGGGGTGAACCAGGGGTGCTGAGAAGGGCTCCCTGCTTCCCTGGCCGGCCACGCGCGCTCTGCGTGGTTGGAGAAGGGCCATGGGAAACCTGCTAGGGAAAAGCTTCCTGTTTGCCCTGTAAAAGCACAGGTGAGCCCCATGTTAGGCACGTGGTGTTACTTGTTATTGCCTGGGACCAAGGTCGGGTGTGCCACCCTCCTTCCAGCAGTGGGGACGTGCCCTCTGTGCTGGTCCTCAGCGTGGCTGTGAGGGGTCAGGCTGTGCCCTACACATTTGTCATTTTTCCAAAAGCAGCAGGAAATTAGCTCCCAAATGAATACATCCAGAGTGCTCCGTGTGTCACTCCAATAGTGTGCTGGGCAGGGGAGAAACCCACCATGCCTCGCCAGTGATAAAAGCTGCAAGGAGAGCACAACTCTGCTATCAGACATCAGAGAATCTGATCTGCACGGGACAGTGTGCAGAAACCATGTCTCATCATTTCTGTGGTTCCTAGAGCATTGTTTATGAGCAACATTTCTCCCTTTTGTAGGGTCCTTAGGCATAATTGACTGTGTTTTAGCAAGTTTCTTGTCTGTCTTCCCTTGTTTCTCAATGGGTTGCCATGCTGAGAGCATAGGAAGCAGCCTCCTCCATTCCTTTCCCTCCTGCTCCCCTGGGGATCTCTCCCTCCCCAAATTGCAAGCAGATTGAGACGTCTGGCATCCAGAGAAGTGGGAAAACAAACGACTCTCTCACAGTCCCCATTCCAGTCCCTGTGAGCCCAGCTGGGCTGTGTGTGCTGGCTGTGCACGGGCCATGAGCTGCTGCAGCCAGCCAGCCCTGCAGGGCCGTGGGGAGCTTTGTCCCAGTGCTCCTGTGAGAGACACGTGCTTTGACACTCATTCTGGCCCCTGTGAGAGAGGTTAGACTCCTGAAAAACTGCCTACCTTAACTTTACTACTTTTTTTTTTTTCCTGTTCAACAGGCTGCAGCATAGTGGATTAAACATCCAGAAAAAAGTGCTGTTGGAATTTTTTTGCAGTTTTCAATGGTTCAGATGAGACAAGCAATCAAAGGGCAAGGCAGAGGCATGGCTTTTCATTGCTGCTATAAACAATCAGACTCAGACTTTGCACCATGTAGAAGGCTGTGTTATAAACAAGCACGGCTGCTATCATATTACCATCCCCAGGCTGATTTATATAAACTGCCTTCTGAGCTCTGATTAGCTTCAAACACACGTGCTGGATAGGCAGAGCAGATTGCTGGAATAAAATTTTCAATAAGACTTCTAATTATTCAGGTGCCTACCAGTGAGAAATTTCTGTTCCAGGGAAGTTGCATGCAGTTTCTGAAGGGTTTTAGGAGGAAGGTAGTTAAGCAAATGAAGATGGACTGGTATTTCTCTCTGAGGAGGCTGCATCTCTGTGCTGTTCAGGCTGTGCACGAGTCAGGAGCAGTAATTGTTCTGCAGATTGCTGGAGGGGCAAATAAATGCGTTGTAAACTTAAGGTAGAATGCAAACATCTGCATCAGGCCCTTTTAATTTATTCTATGAAAGGAATATTTACAGCTAGTGAAATCCAAGGAGTTTTCAGGCATTTGTTCAGAGGTCATGATCGGGACTGCTGTAAGTGAACATGCACAGCTCAAACTCTACTACAAAAAGACTTTCTGTCAAGGCATGTCATAGAAAGAACACCCTTCCACCTAATAGTTCAGAAATCACACAAGCCCTTGATTATAGACTTATATCCCATGATACAAACCCCTCTTCCCCAAAAAGATTTCTGAGGCAAAGACTCCCTCTGTTTTTATGCGCAGAGCTGCACCTACTGAGAATATATCAGCTCCTGCCTGTTCAAAGGGCAGTGCACTGAGGCTGGGGGCACACGAATTAAGCTTTATAGTGGAGGGGTAGCTGCTTAGAAGAGTGCTGCACATGGCTAGGAAACAGCTGTCCCAAAATAAACTCGGGAAGGTGCAGCTGAGCCCTGCATTGCCAGAGCAGCGGCGCAAATGTGCGAAATGGGCGAGCCTCTATCAGGCAGAAGTCCCCGCTGGCCTGGATTCCCCTGCAATTGAAAGCAGAGTCATCTGCAACAATGGGAGCTTTATTTATCCCGCACAATTGCTGCCAAAGCAGTCCTGGGACGTCCATGAGACTGCTATGAATATGTTTGGAGCGGGATGGAGCTGGCAGCGCGCTGCGAAACTGCTGCATCACCAGTCTCAGGTCTGCCGGCTGGCTGCACTGACCGGCAGCTTCTGTGCGGGGTTGCTAAGGAAATTTTAAGGCTTTTAGGAGCCTGAAATGGCACTGTCCAGCCCGCCTGCCCCTGTGGAGACTCAGGATTGCTCTACCCTCTAGAGGCGGTGGCGAGGATGTAATCGCTGCTGCTCTGGAGCTGATGGAGGCTGGGAGTCGGGGCTGGGATGTGCCCGCATCCCCCACCCGCTGCCAGCCCCCCTCTGCTGGGGCTGCTCCGAGCAGCAATGCAGAGAGAGACAAGTCAAGGGGAAAATGGGACTCGTTCTACATCCTTGGTCTGAGGGCTCGCAGGACCCCACCATGAGATTGCCCGGTTTTGTTCTTTGTTCAAGGTAGAGGTAGGTATGTACCAAAGGAAGGAGTGTTTAAGTTTTTCCTTTGTCAGGGATGTTGGCACTCCTGATGCGCCGCGGTGCTTGTCTGCAGGGCAGAAATCCGTGGCCATCTGAGTGTCCTACTGAACTGTGCTTAATCCTGTTAGCCTCGCTAATACGACCTACTTCTTCCCGGGACTAAGAGTCATCCGGGCTTCATGGGAAACAATCATGAAACTAAATCTGCTTCCAGCATGTGGGACTCCTGGAAGAAGAGTCACTTACTGACAAGCCTGGACTCGATACCAGAGAGGCAGCAGGACTGATCAGTTCACACCAGAGAGCAGCTCAGCAGGTTGGAAGACTTTTCACTGGACATTATTACCAAGTTTGCAGGGCTCAGGGAGCAGTGAGAATTTGGGAGCATCAAACTGATAGCTTATCTGAAAGACCACGGATTGCATCAGGAAAGATGGAGCTCTTACAGCAGAAGGACTCAATGTTCTACAAGAGCTTGGGAAGAGACTTGGAAAATACTTCACTGCCTCGTGGCCAGGGTCTTTCTGTAGGAGAATTTTCAAATCTTCACTGAAAATAAAATAACAGAAATAATTTTAAGGGGAATAATCTTTCCTGTTTCATGAATGTGCCTTTTCTTTATGCAGTCTTCCTGGCTCCTCACTACACAAACCCTCCAGATGTGAGGGCTGAGGCAAAGCTCAGACAAGATCAGGATGGCTTTTGGTGAACAAAAAGTAGGGGACAGCAAAACAGCATGACAGGTACTCTCTGAGGTGATGCTGACCTTATTTCCTAATGGGCTGAAAAGAGAGACGCAATAAGCAAATATAAAGGGATAAAAGGAAATTTTATATTCACTGTCTACTTGATCTCTTCCTAGAGTGAAGGTGAGAACCTTCTTGGCAGCTTCCAAGCACCCTTTGTACTGCTCCTGGACAAATGTAAATGATGAATTGTGGAAAAGCCACTCAGTTCTATGGTTTGAATCTGGCTAATTAGAGGAAGCCTGTTTCTTAACATGTGACCCTTCCCAAGAGAGGGGCACACTCAGAACTGGTACACCAGGGCAAATGTAGATGCCAGGTACAGCCTGAACCTGAGAATCAGAGTCCCCCGTGCGTGGCTACCCTGCTCCTCAGGAGAAAGGCTTCTACTGTGCACTGCAGCCCAAGCCACAGCCAGGTGGGGACAGAAAGGCAAACTTGGGGATGTACTGCCCAGCACAAGGACTTTGATAGACCCAGAATTAAAGCCTGGAGTATTGCAGTGGCAAGCCGCGAACACGCCAAATGTCACACACCTCTCAGCAGCTCTCAGAGATGTCACCAAAGTTTCTGGGCAATGTTCAGTTGTCATTTCTCTCTGGAGACTGTCACAGCCTGCAGGGCCACCAATGTGAGCTGTGCAGTGCATGGGAGACCATGGAAGAGTCTCTCTCATTAGGGACACTCAGATGCTTGAGAAAGTCTTTGTTATCCTGATACTGAGAGCAATAAGGGGATAAATCAATGGAAGGCAAAGCTTGTAGGTTGACAGTGTCTCAAAAAATATCTGGCAGCCCCCAAAGTGTTCATGTCCCCCTTCCATCATCACCTCCAGTTTGCTAAGTGCTATTTGCTTCTCATTTTGGTTTAACCTTCCATTAGCTCTGGCATAGTGGCAAACTGTGAGACCATTCCAAACCAACCTGCTTACCTCTTGCCTGGGCTCCTAAATTCCAAACTGTGAGACATCTTGCACGGGGAAGAACAAAATGTGCTGCTTTATTAGGAGACTGTAGGGATCCACAGTGCTCCAGGGAAAAAATGAGAGGCTAATCTCAGCAGTGGAGGAGGGTGGAAGGGCTGGCAGGAGCTTGTGGGAAGGCTCAATAGCAGAGACCAGAGCCCATCTCTTCTCCCTTGTTTTAGGCAAATCACTCTCTAAACGTGTGTAGCAGGGCTGTCCTGAGCAGCTCAGTTTGTGTCACAGGCAGCTGTGAAACAACACTCAAATATCGAGGTGGTTGCTTGACAGTGATAACACAGCTCAGTGGTGGAAGCTTCTCAGTGGGGAAATGGATATGTGGAGTGCAATGGCAGGGGAGATAAAAGGTTGTGAGTGCTGAACTAGAAATGTTGCTATTGGTATGCAAAAGGGTATAAACCAATCTCTTAGTATGAAAATATGATAAAATAATGTAATTTTCATTGAGCAAAGTAACACAGGGACCTGTTTGGAACCTATCTCCATTCCTCCCAGATTCAGAAAGTATTAGACAAGTAAATTTATTTCCCTGTCACAGCTCATTATGAGAGGACATGGCATGCTCTGTACTCTCTCTGGGTCTAAGATTGGTCTTTATCTCATAATGTTCAGTATGTGAAAGTATCCTGATCTTTGATCAGCATTAGACCCACACAAATAAAGTTAGAGCAATTTCACTGGACGTTATCTCCAGAGAAGGCAGGATTAGGAACTAAAGATCAATTTAAGGTGCATTGACAGAGCTGGATGCTGAGCTGTGTCTGTTTCTCTGAACTCTGAACAAGAGCAACACATGGCTTCTGTGCTGCTTTCCAGCTGGTTCTGCTCTGCGTGGTGACTAATGTTACACTGATCTGGTGGAATAACATCAAGGATCATATGAAAATAGTCCTTTAAGTACAGTTTGCTACCAATCAAGTGGGGAAATGGGGTGAAAAGCTTGAAAGAAACATTGACTCACCAAGCCAAAGCTGTTTGGGCTTCACCCAAAAGTTCCTCTAAAAACAAAAACGGCTTCAAGAGTCCTCAAATCTTTAACAGTGTGCCCCAAATTAAGAAAATGTACAGAGTGATACAGACTCTGCTGTAGCAGGATTTTTTTGTGTGTCACTGCTGCCCAGCAGCCAGATTGGGTCTGCTCCTCCAGAGGCTGCCCCTGTGCTCCTCTGCCACCCTGCTCTGGATCAGTGATGCTGCCCAGTGCCTCAGAGCTGCTGTCAGGGGCTGGTGAGATAAGTGGGATGACTCACTCCTCTGCTCTGTTCAGAAGGGTGTAAATATCATACAGCTTCTCTCGATTCTAAAGGGGAAAAAAAAAGAGTTTTTAGGGTTTCTGAGCACAGCACATGGCAGAGCCACAGGCAGACTGCATTACATCCCTGTGAACTCACAGAGTCACTTCTTTTCTGTGGGAGATATCTTTCATTTCTTCTACCAAGTCAGGGGAGAGTCATCTTCCTGTCCACCTCCCATTCAGTCCTCCTCCCATTCTGTCCTCCACAAAAATGTTTCACTAGAACTTTTCTGATGGTGCCCAAACCTGATAAATGGCCCATAAAATGCAGCACTATCAAAATATGAATCAGTCACGAGCACCTCGTTCATGGTAGGTGACACAGATTAAAAACCAGGCTGGGGAATTCCTGATGGATTCTGGAGCTTCAAACTTCTTTTACTGCTATGCAAAGAATAAAACAAAGAATATCTTTATTTGTGGAACGTATCAACTTGCTTAAAACAATGCAAGCAAATGAAAACACAGCCCTGCCTCCTTTTTTGTTAAGTTTGCAAACCAGCATGGTCTAGCCATTCATCCAAGAATATTCAGAGGAATCTGAAACCCATTCCCTTGGCAGCAGGACTGAATTAAATGGGAAAGCCAGCTCTTGACAGCTCTTCTGGTATGAGACATAAAGCTCACATCCCCAGCTGCTAAAACAGGGGTTTATACCAAACCAGGTATATATATCTTTCTCAGGCTGACTCCAAAAGTAAAGATGAAAGAAAATAGGAACCAAGATACGAATTGAGTTATTTAAGCACTGACCTGTGACAGATTTGGACAAATAAACTCCTGTCACCAAATGTCCTGGTGTTTGAAGGTGCCATGTACCAGTGAAAGGCCACTGGCTTTGGGCTGGAGCTGTTTGTGACCAGAGGCACAAGAAGCCACCCAAGAGACCCTGGGCAGAGCCCTTGGCCCCTCCTGCAGGTGCCAGGGGACTCTGTGGGCAGCAGGGAGCTGTTCTCCCTGCCAGGAACAGCCCAGGCTGTGCAGCCTGGCAGGACAGGCTGGCACAGGCACTCGCTGTGCACTGAGTCCCTGCAGGAGCCCGGGGCAGTCGGGTCAGCCAGGCACTGACCATCACACACCCCCACCAGCCACACCTCACTGGGAGCCAGGCTGGAGCGTCTGAGCAGCACTGGGAGGGTGGGGATCCACCTCAGCCTCGCTTGCAGCCCCCTCTCCTCTCCAAAATCTCACTCGTGGGTGACCCAGTGCACGGCAGTCATCAGGCCAGGCATCCTCATTCACTCCTGTGCAGTTAGAATCTGATTGATTTCCATCTGGTGATTTCAGAAGTGGCTGCCATACCCAGATTGCCTCAGGTCATACATTTTGTTATTTATATCCTTGCAAAGGAGAAATAAATACAGGTAGATGACATGGGAAAGTGCCATGGACCAAGCAGAAAGCCTCAGTGATAGCAGTTTTATCATGTGTAATGATAATATTGCAGAAAATGCTCAAAGGGAGAAGAAATGAAAACAATTTGTATCTTTGTGGATGAGCTGTAAACTACGACACCAGGGCAGTTCTATCCAGAGAACAAAACCCCACCCCCCTCACTGGTTTCTGTCACACTCAATGGTTAAAAAGGATGCTGGTGGGTAAATCTTGCAGCAGACAGAATAAAGCACGGCCCAGCTGCAGTGCAGAGCTGTTTCCCTGTCTGTGTGTGCACAGCGGGCACTCTCTGTAATGAAGGATAATTGTGTCAGTACATAATTAGAGATAAAAAAGCAGGCGGGTGAGATGCCAGTGATGAGATCAGCATGGCAATCCTCCTAGAGAGATAGATATCTCCCTGACACGTGGTTTGGGGGCAGGACTGGGACGAGGGTCAAGCAACTACATCTCTGGGCTGCTGATGAACCTGAGGGGAACATCTTACTTTTCCTTGTCCCATTTCCCACGTGGTGCAAATGAAGCTGATTGTTCAAATGAATGTCACCTCTCTGCAGAGGACCCATGAAAAATTCGGGAAATATTTGAATCATTTAGAGGTTCTTTCCAAGATGCACTGGAGCAAAGTTTACAGAGCAGTTCAAAGGCTGGAAGACTTGCAAAAAGAGTTTAAAGAGATTATTTATGACTTAGCTAAGCATTGATTAATGGACAGTGAGTCTGGAGGCAGCCAGCATCCATGTCTGTGGGGAAAGAGGGAATGGGCAGTAGTGAAAGCATCAGTTATCTTCTCATAGGTCAAGCTGTTGACACAATGACTGGGAGAAGTCTAAGCTGCTCTGTAAATTGTGGTACTGAACGTGAGACTTATTTTAGAGACACAGTGTCAGAAGACTTAAGGTAGGGAGAGGGATTTGGGAAGAAAAGGGGTTTGCAGAAGAGGACAAGGTGGGAGAAAGGGGAGAGGAGGCAGTAGGAGTCAGACAACAGGGGCAGAGCTGGTAGAGGCTCTCCCTGGGCATCAAGGATAGCAGAAATCTCTTCAGCCATCCCTAGGAGGTGGCGAGACCTCAGAAGTGAGACCCCAGCACGGCTGGGATGTTCCCTCCTCTCCCTCCTCTGTGACTGCAGTGAGCATTAAACACTTGGTCTGGGCAGCACCTGGATCTGAACTCCAATATCCTGTTGGAAATGTGCCAGGTAAGGACCATCAGTGCTAGAGCCCCGGATAAAGGGCTGTTTTTGCAGTGCAGGTGGTCTCCTGGTCAGTGCCATGAAGAGCAGGGCCCAAGGAAGCCCTGATGGGCAGCACTGCTCTGACTTGTGAGGAGCACTCCTTAAAGCTACTCCTTTGTGGGACATTCCTTTTTTTAAAGGCCATTCAATGAATGCTGGAACAAGAATGGGAAATGCCTTGTCTCAGGCTTCCTGTTGTCAGAGCAGCAAATGATCCAATATCCTCCTGGCCTGGGCCCAGAGCCTCAGGATCACGAGCAGGGCTGGGGCTGCTCCTCCTGCCGTGGGCACCGTGCCTCCTCCCCAGCTCATATTTTATTTTTAATTCAGCTACTCAGAGGGATGCAGAGAGGAAGAGGCGGGTGCTGCCCTGGGTGGAAGTCCAAGAGCATTGTTTTCTCATTATGAGCATTGTGTTGCCATCATGGATAATTATAATCTTACATCTCCTTTCGGTTTTTTTTGAAAACCACACAAAAGCACCGAAGCCAGAAACTTCTTGGTGACAACCTAGGAGATGTCTGTTGTTCTTCCTGACTGTATTTTATCTTATGGGGATTTGAGGGTATTGCTGTGGAAATGCCAGATATTAAAACCTCATTATACTTCTGTTTGCAAAACAGATCTTAATCGCTCGTCATCCTAAACAATTACCCTGGCAGGCAAATTCTGAAAAAATTACAGCCAAGAAGGATGAAAAATCTTTTCTTTTTTCTTTGTTGAAACAGCAAAATCTGCATGCAAATTCACTTAATCAGCCAAAACGCCCTGCTAATGCAGCCCTATTCCCAAGGAGGCACTTTTCCAATTTTCTAAAGTGGAGCTACTTGTGTTTCCTAAACCTTGTTCCAGCTATAGCTGTAAAATAAGGTTCAGTGTTTTTCTGCAACCTGTCCCAGCATGTGGAGCTGTGCTATGAAGCAGAGGGTGCACTCCATCCTTGCCCTCCCTGCCTTTCCCGTGTAGCTCCCAGGAGAAGTGGGAAGGGCAGAGCTCTGCTGGCCCTGGTGGTCAGCACAGTCCTGGCACTAAGGATGAGCAGGGCAGCCCTGGTGATTTCTGCTCTCTCCTTGCCCAACAGCCGAAAATCTCATGCACTTCTGCTGAGGCTCCCGAGTCATTGTCACTTCCAAAGATGATGTGGTAGGACTGCCATGGCTTTACTGGGAAATACGTAGGGAGGTCTAATAGGATTGTCTTGGTTCATGGGGATTCCAGTCCTGGAATTCCTGTTCTTGTGTTGGACTCAGTTCCCTGTGGTCTCTGTTACCCCTTGGCGTCTCAATTACATCAGCCACAGGTCTCCTAATTGTCAATTCAGGCTGTGCTCAAGGCAAAACCACTCTCATGAGGTTCAGAGGGTATTGCTTTAATGGCAGCCACTTCACTAAGCGATGAGTTTCATTTGAATGCTTACTTGCCTCGGAGAAGATTAATCTCTTTTGCTGTTTCCCCCCTGTGGAGAGTAGCCATCCCTCCACTGTGGAGGTCTGACTTGTGAAAAGCTCCAAGGGAAGGCAGTGAAGGCTCTGGGTGCTGCTGCAGGCAGGGCCGGGCTCCAGGCAGGGCTGGGCTCCAGGCAGGGCCGGGCACCAGGCAGGGCTGGGCAGCAGGCAGGGCTGGGAGCAGAGCAGAGTCCCCTCCAGCCTCCTCATCCAGCGCCTCTGAGGGGCCAGGGAGAGGAGCTGCCACGAGCCCCCGGTGCCTGCTCCTGCTCAGGCAGGGCCCCCAGCAGCACCCCCTTTTTGGGCGGCTCCGTGGGGAGCCTGGGGTGCCCTGCACCCCCCGGGGGGAGGGCACAGTGTGCTCTCACTGCCCCCGGGCCATCCAGCAGGACTCTGCCATCAATGACACCCGGGAAAGCTTTGGGATCCCTGAGAGCTGAGTCCAGGGCTCGGGCTGGCTTTGGTTCAGCCGCATGTGGAGGCTGAGGACGGGAGACACAGCGGGGTGATGTAACTCCTCTGGAAGACTCTTCTCGCCTCGTCTAGCCTGCTCTTCAGCACTGCACTGACCGTGGGGTTAAGGATTTTCTGAGATCACTCTGCTTTAGGGGCTGTAACTACTGAAAAATGCCAAAAGATAAATGGACATTACGAACTGTGTACCTTGATGTTTCATGTCTCAGCTCCTGGTGGTCACTATTAATTTATTTATTTATTTCGTGAAAGTTTAGTGCCTGGATGGGAAACAGATGTGAGTGTTCCAAGCACAGAGCCAGGACTTCTGTGGCTGCTGAAGGCTCCAGGAGGAGTCCAGCAAAGGGAGCTGGGGCAGGGAGCTGGATGCTGGGAGCTGGATGCTGGGAGCTGGGGCAGGGAGCTGGGGCAGGGAGCTGGATGCTGGGAGCTGGGAGCTGGACGCTGGGCTCTGGGGGCAGGGAGCTGGATGCTGGGAGCTGGGAGATGGATGCTGGGCTCTGGGGGCAGGGAGCTGGGCGCAGACACCTCCCCGCCCCGCTCTGAGCTCCGGGCGCTGCTCGGGGCGGCGATTTAATGCTAATTTGAGCTGATGGCCGTGATTTCCAAAGCACTCAGCGTTATTGTGCACACCTTTTCAATCTTCTCCCTTCGCTGAACCCACGGGCTGCGGTTTGCATTGGCTCCCAGCCAATCCCGCCGTCCCTGGAGGGGCAGGCAGTCCCTGGAGGCTGGACAAGGAGCAGGAGCCGAGCCGAGCCGAGCCGGGCCGGGCCAGCTCATCCCTCCCCGCCCTCGCTCTCCCTGCGCCCTGACCTCATCAGAGATTGTGTTCCCCTGAGCAGGTGCTAGACACAGGTTTTATGTGAAACAGCAGCATGAATGTCCCTGAAAATTATTTCTTCCCAGGAAGAAACACATCCCCTGGTTATCCCGGGAACGCCTGCTCTAGAAGCATTTACAACATTTGTCATTCAGGGTCTGCTTTGGTTTTCTTGTTCCATTAGAAAGACATAGCTGTAAAGCTGAACAATGAAAAAAACAAAAACCAAAAAAAACCAAAAAAAACCAAAAAACCCCAACAAACAAAGCCCAATTAGGACCATAGGGTGCTCCAACAAAAAAAACCAAAAAAAACCCAACAAACAAAGCCCAGTTAGGACCATAGGGTGCTCCGTTTGAATTTGGGATGTTGCTTTAGATACACTGCACAGGGACAGAGGCACCAAGGACACAGAGATCATGCAGCACCTAAAGACAAGCACACAGGAGTGCTTCTGGTGAGAAGGTGCCTGCTGAGACCTTTCATGCTTCTCTAAAGGCAAAGTGATCCTGTGTGCGGTGACCAAGCCAGCCTGTGCTCGGTCTGTCCGGGAGCCCTGGCTCGGGAGCAGCAGCCATGCAGCATTCCCGGGACAGAGCCAGCTCCCCGGCGCTGCCGGGCACACACCTCGCTGACAGCAGCTGAAGGCATTTCCCGGGCTGCCGTGTCCGTGAGGAACAGGCTTTTATCGAAACATCACATTAGCCCTGCTACCTTCAAGCTGCCCGTGCCACAGCGAGCTGCTCCTGTGCCGGGCTCTCCTCTCCTCTGCCTGGGGACAGGAGCAGCTCCCTCCCCTCCTGCCCCCGCAGCCCTGCCCAGACCAGGCACAGCCTAGCTCTGGCCCACGGCTGCCCTCCTCCAAAAAACTTCAATTCTGCAGACATATCTCCAAGGTGAGTGCAGTGATGCAGGAAGGGGACTCCTCAGAGCTGCTGGATGCGTTTTAAATCTGCGGATCCCTCTCTGATGTCACACAGAGACGAGCCCACAGAGGGGCATCTCTGCTCCCACTTCTGGAGAAAAGGAAATTTCATTGTTTTGCCCACAGGCGATGGCACTGACACGAACATTTAGTGTGCACAATGACAAATACTCTGTATCTGAGCACATGCACACTTCAAGAGCCACTAAGAGGGATTTAAGCACATCTGAGCGCCCAGCAGGAGTGGGAAGGACAGACGATTGTGCTTAAAACTTTGCGGCCTTGCCTTAACAAGAATTTCTGACAGTTAGAGTCAGCCTGCAAGGAGCTCCTGCCAGGTATTGATGCGAGTCCCCCTTGCTGCAGGAGGTTTTTAGCCAAAAAAAAAAAAAAAAAGTCCCTTTATATCCAGCGAGTGGATGCTGCCTGTCCGAGCAGAAGGATGAGGCGCAAAAAAAGTCCCTTTATATCCAGCGAGTGGATGCTGCCTGTCCGAGCAGAGGATGAGGCACAGGGGGGACTCAGTCTCAGGAGTGAGTGAACCGTGATCCAGCTCGGTGGAAGCTAAAAACAATGCAGAGCTAAAGCTCTGTGAAGGCTGCCAGTCCGAGGAGAGCTTTGGGGCAGAAAAGGTGAATTTTGTGTGGGAAGGGCGCGGGGGGAGGGCAGCTGCTGACCCAACCCCCAGCCAGGATGGATGGGAGATATCTGCTTAACAGCGCACATTCCTGGCTCTGCCAGCTCCCCTAATCTCCCGATCTTAACAACAACCAACTATTTGTCCCTAAAGTGGGCTGGCAGGGGACAGAAAAGGCCTTTCAGGTACACAGATTCCTGCGGCGTTGCTAATTCTCAATTATTGTATGGGGCATTTGCGTAGTTGTTTGCCTTATTTCTTTTTAAAGCTTCACACACTGGAATTGTGTAAACGTGAGAATTAAAAAAATTTAGCTTTTTTTTTCGTAACTCGCATCTTGCTCTTTCAGAGGTAGGGAAGGTGATTTGGGAACCTTTGTGCCTTCAGAGGCAATGCCCGACAAAAGTGCTCCTAATCACGGCCGGAGCTCGGGATCAGCCCCATCAACCCGAAGAGCAACTTCCCTAAATCCCGGGGATGTGAGGGATGAGGTGGGCAGGCACAGCGCGGTGTCTGACAGAGACAAGAGGGAAAAAGTCCTGCAGCTTCCCCTGCGTGCTGGAGGATGGAGGATGGAGCCGAGCCGGGCAAGGTGGGAGCAGCCTGGGCTGGCAGAGCGCTGCCGGGCAGAAAGGACAGCAGCCCGGTTATTTTGTCCTGTCCGGAGTGAGTGTGCTGGTAGGAGTGCAATCTTCCTCACGCCCAGAGGAAGGTATTTGGAAAAACTTTTTTGGCGTTGCCAGCACATCCTCCAGCGTGAGGAGCCAAAGGTGCCGAGCGCGGGCTGGAACGAGAGAAGTGGACGGAGGAGTTCGAAATGAGATGCAAAACAAGTGTGGGACAGAACGTGGGCTCAGATCTGCTCCCAGCTGCAAACCCCAGGGAACGAGGGTCTGCTGCTGATCCAAGGGGGCCTTGAGGGACCCTGAGGGACCCCGAGGGAGGGACTGTCCCTCCGCCCCACCGCCACAGGCACTGAGGATGCCAATCGAGCGCTAACGCGCAGCCCATCCGTTCTGTGCCCCACACAAAAGCCGCTGACCTTCCTTCATTAACAGCTGAGAGGGCTCGGATGGCCCTGCAAGTAACCTGGAGCAGTGATTGATACCCCGGCATTTCTCTCTGCAGCATTTGCCTAAGTCACTCCTTACACAACTCGTTATTTTAACTCCAAAAAGCTTTTCTTTCCTGGAAACAAACACTGTTAAACGGGTTCCCGAAGTTAGAGCTGCGTTAGTGTTTAATAATCTTTGAGGGTAAATTGAATTCCCCCTCTTAAAGCAGCAGGGAGAATTTAATCTGATGGTTTCTATTAAAGGAAAGGCTCCCTGTGAAATTTTGCCGATGCGTTCAGCGGAGTGCGAGAGTCACATTTATGGTTAGTTATTCGTGTTTTCACTTTGAAGCGTAGGGTGATGGTGTGGTAAACCCCGCAGCGCTGGGAAGCGTTTATTTTGGAGGAGAACTTATTTGCTGGAATTTCTAAATATATTTGGGGTAGATCTTAAAATAATTAAGCCGCGCTGGAAGGTCAGTAGGTGGAAGCCTGCGGGGAAGCGTGGCCACCCTTCTCCTGCCCTGGAGGTGGGGTTAGGCTAAAGAAAGGAGGAAATGTCGCTTAGGCTGAAGTTACACGAAATAATTTCGAAGTCACCAGAGAAGCACTCTCCTCACAGGCAGCGTGTGGCTTCGGGGACGGAGCGCCCTGCAGCCATCCCTGGGAGCTGGGGCAGCGCTGGGCTGCGACACGGGGCTGGCCGCGGGCAGGGGACAGCAGCCACAGACAGGAGCTGGCAGCAGCGGGAAGGGGACAGCAGGGGCGTAGGGGACAGCAGTGATGGGCAGGGGACAGCAGGGGACAGCAGCGGGCTGCAGGGACAACGGGGACAGCAGGGGACAGCAGTGACGGGCAGGGGACAGCGGCGGGCAGCAGGGGACAGCAGAGGACAGCCAGTCCCTGCCGTTCACCTTCCCGGATCCCTTTCCCGGGCAGCAGTCGGCATTCCCAGCCTTCCCTTCCCTTCCCTCCTGCCCGCTGAGCGCTCCGGGCCCCGGGGCAGCTCAGCCCTGCGCGCTTTTACCCGAGCAGAAATCCTCCTCTGAGCATCGAGCATCAACACGCGATTTCTAAACCGGAGCAATAATAATTTATTATTAAATAATAATAGCGCTGCGGGGCCCGGAGGGAGCCAGGACAGGAGGGCCCGGGGGTGCCACACTCTCCGCGGTCACGGCTGTGACCTGGGGGACACCGCCAGGTGCAACTGAACGATTCCCATTGTCTGCTTTGGCTTCGCCTCCCTGAGAGCTGGGAGCGTCCCCGCGTCCACACTGCCCGCCCAAGGCAGCGGCACAGCGGGCAGGGTGCCCGGCGTGCCAGCCCCAAGTGTGCCAGCCCCAGGTGTGCCAGGTATGCCAGCCCCAGGAGTGCCAGCCCCAGGAGTGCCAGGTGTGCCAGCCCCAGGTGTGCCAGCCCGGCTGTGCCAGCCCAGGTGTGCCAGCCCCAGGAGTGCCAGCCCCAGGAGTGCCAGCCCCAGGAGTGCCAGGTGTGCCAGCCCCAGGTGTGCCAGCCCCGGTGTGCCAGATGTGCCAGCCCCAGGAGTGCCAGCCCCAGGTGTGCCAGGTGTGCCAGCCCCAGCTGTGCTAGCCCCAGGTGTGCCAGCCCAGGTGTGCAGCCCCAGGCGTGCCCCTGCAGCACGCAGCGCTGTCCCTGCTGGCAGCAGCGCCCCGCCCGTGCCCGGGCTGCAGGGACACAGCCTGGGGCTGGCACCGCAGCAATCCCTGGTTGTTAAATAGGTCGGGAATCTTCGAGCGCCGTGTGCCACATCAGCCCTTCCCGGGCAGATTTATTTATGGCTGGAGACACGGGACAGAGACACAGACTGTGGCTTCCACCGGGAGTGGCTGCTCCTCCTTGGACCCTTGGACCCAACCTCCTCCAGGATGTGTCATCTTAAAGCCTTGCCAGAGACTTATGGATTGTATCCAGATAGAAGGTGACAAGCACTATACAACCAAATTATCAAATGAATCAAGCCAGTTGTTATTTGAGAGAAAAAATGCTCCTCCCAGAGCTCATAATTTATTAAAATCTGAAAATCAAGAGCTGAATATTTATAGTTTACTTCTGTTGCTCTTTCTGGAGCTCTCTAGACAGACATTTTGTTCAGTTGGCCTAAAAAATTAGATCTGCGCTCAGAATGAAGAACTCTGAAGTGCTCACACAGATTTCTTTCCCTCTGGAAGATATTAAGAGTTTTGCCCATGATTTTTCCATTGAACAAGCCTTCTGGCCTTTAGTGACTTTAGGCATGGTTTTTGACATTGTCCAAAGCACAGCTCACAATGGCATGGCATAGCTGTTTTAAATTTCAATGGTAGAAAGAATAATTATTTCTAGATTATCACCTAAATTTGTATCTGCCTAAGAAATGGACTTATTTGTTTAAAAATCTCTTTCAGGAGTTTTTTCCCAAATCACAAAGAATAACTCAACACCTGCTATAGAAACAGATCACATATTATCATAAGCACATCTGGGCTTATTACTAAAGGCTGCTTATTCAAATTATGCTCACAAGTAGTTACTTAAGGAAATGGACTGAAACTAAATCCTGGTAAGATAGCTATAGCAATCCAAACTTCTTGTCTTTGTGCTACCTTAAAGCTTAAACACCAGCAAATCCCCTCCAAAGTCAGCTTGTGTCCAAGGGTGGGCAGCAGCTTTATTCCTTCCACCCCAGTGAAATCCCTACTGAGGTATGAAGCAGATTATATTGAATCCACGGACTTTATACTCACATTCAAATTAATGGACATGGGACAAAATTAACTCCATCCTGATTTTTAACCCTGAGTTGAGAGCTTTGCATACCTGGGGTGAGACACACACACAACCCTGGCTCTGCAGATCCACAGCACAATTCAAAAGGTGAGGAGGAAGTTCTGATAAAACTGGTATGGTTTGGGGCAAAAGGCCAAATCAGTAAGAATTCATCTCCTCAGCACAGGCTGGTGCTTGGAGCAGGTCCTACAGATGTTCTTTAACAGTAAATATTTTGGTTTTTTGGTGTGTGTAAAAGCCTCCTGACACAGCTGGAAGTTTAAACCAGAAGAACTCTCTGTAAAGCCACCTGCTCAGGAGAAAAAACAGTGGCAAAAGTGACAGCTGAACCAAACCTCTCTGCACTGCTGCAGTTCGGGAGTTCTCGTGCAAACATTGGAAAAAATTTGCTCTATTTACACAGACAGAAGGCCAAAGCCCTGGCTGGAGCTGTGTCTGGTGTCCCCAGGGGCAGGACACCAGGGAGGGATCAGCCCTGAAGGCAGAGGTGGCAGAGGGAGAGGCAAGCACAGCAGGATCCTGGCTCTTGTGTGAGATGCAGTGCCCAGTTTCCTCACTGCTGGACACTGGACATGCTTGTTTGGCAGGGTTTAGTATTGTGTGACAGCTGAGAGTCATCCACGGGCTGGCCTTCCAGCTGGACACGTGAGGAGGACAGGGCTATGGAGAGAGGCCTGACAAAATGCACACAAGGACTGCACTCCTCCTCTGGGACACGGATACCTCCAGCGGCAAGCTCTTCATCCTGATGGAGACACACTCAAAGCATGGTATTTTCTCCCTGCTGTTAAGATTGTTGCTGACTTGGACAAATTTTTCTCTGCTTAAATAATATCTTAAGTCAGAGGACAGCACTAGGAAAAGCTGCTTAGCACTCAGCAGCAAACTTCTACCCCTGAGTTTTACACAAGGAAGCATGAACTGCCCAGAAATGAGGAGGATCCACACTTATGCTCCAGGGTAACTGGATTTTCCTCCCAGCACTAAAATGCTCATTTGCCCGTGGGTTATTCAGCAGGGAGGCAGCCAGGGGCTCGCCACAGGATCCCTGCAGCCTCTGCAATTATACAGCAGAGCAGTGCTGTGCAATTACACAGCCTCTGCCATTCAAATGCCGCAAATCATTTTGCAAGCACTCATTAAATAACTTGCACAACAACCTTGCTGATAAAGTACACATGCTAATCATGCCTGAGCATCACAGGCTGAGGCACAGAGGATTCAAGGACTTGCTCAGGGTCACACTTTGAGGATCAATAGAAGTCACTGGTGACTTCCCTCTCATTACCTAATGCCAGTTCTTATATGCAACATCCTCCATTTGGATTTTAAATACAGATGACTGATGCCTTCTTTCTATTCCTGTTGGAAGGAATCCACATGTCAAATCTGAGTGTAAAAATACCATATTTTGATACAAACACATGCCATAAAAGGAGATCATGCTAGTAGGGCTTGCAAATTCATAGCTCTTTAAGTCCTGAAGCATCTCAAAGAGCTCTTCCTGAGTATTTATGTGATTTTCACTTTACCACCTCTCAAGTGGAACATAACATTCCCTTAATAGCACACAGCAATACCCAGCATAGAAAGTGAAGAACCACATCCAAGGATAGGTCTGAAAATGAGGAGGGATTTAAACCCAGAAATAAGGTAGTGCTTCAACAAAAAGCTTGATCTAGAATCCCAATTTATTTTCCCTGCTTACCAGAAACTCTATTATGAAAATCTGATTTTCTGCATATGGCAGAGTAGAGGATCTCAGCCACAAAGTTTCAGACCAGGGGAGTGTCACGTGTGCTGAAGGGCAAGTTCCCCATACTCACACCTTGGTACCACAGCATCCTTCTGCATCATCAAATTGCACTCACTCCTGGATCAAACAGAAGGAAAAAAGGCTGCTTACAGTCTGGTTTGCTGAAAATGGTCCCACAGTACATAACTTCCCAACAGCTTTGTTTTTATTTATCAAGGGGCAGATCAGCATTATTATTATTATTATTGGAAATGGATGGAGCCATGGACTCAGGAAGTCCATAAACCATTGCTGTGGGAGTGTGCACCAGGGAAGAGCTGCTCTGTACTTGCCTCACTGCTGAGGATGGTTGCCAGATTCCTGCAGGTCTGTAGGGCAACTTGGGAAATCCCCAAGTCAGAAGCATCCAGGCCACTGTGATGCTGGTAATGAATCCATTCATTTCTTTAATCCCTTTGTTTCTCTTTATTCCTGATGAGACCCTGGCAGTTTCCATCTCCCCTGACTGCCCAGGAGCAGCCTTTCCCAGTGCAGCACTCCCAGTCCAAGGGGAGCTGTGGCTACAGAGCTCAGGGCAGCCCCATGGGCTGGGGTATCCAGGCAGGGCTGCTGTGCTCTGGGCATGCCAGGGAATTCAACCCTGCCTTTGTCTGGGGGTCAGGGGTGAGGGGTATGGACACTGAGGTGATGGGGGGATCAGGGAAGGTGAGAGACAACATCTGGAGGGAACACCTCGAGATCCAACTGCTCTGCAGCTGCCAGCCTTGCACAGAGCTCAATCATAGTTCTCAAATCTATTTGAGAAAGAGAAAATGAGTTCAAAGCTGGTTCAGAAGCAGAGCAGAACCAACCCCTGCTGTCAGTGACAGGGAGGAGTTGACATTTACTGTCAGCTGTGTGACTTGCACCCTGTAAAGCCAGGACACAGCCCTGCACAGAGCAGAGGTGAGCCCCACCTCAGCCAGGGCTCAGCCTTCTGTCAGTGCCTGAGGCTTTGCAGGAGCAGCCTCTCTGCCATCCGCTCCCTTCTCCCCCTCAGATGTCCTTTCCCCACACTTGTGCCTTCCTGGCCTTTCTGATGAGCAACATCTTCCACAGACAGGCCTTAGGGGTGGAAGGCACCCACCCCTACAGGCAGATCTTCCCCCTGCAGCTGCTCCTGCCATGCCAAGGCTCGGTGTGCTCCCTGCCCCAGGCGTGCAGGAGGAGCAGGCACCACTGCCCCCTTCTCCCTCCCACACAGCCTTGGTGCAAATGGGGAGTTTCTGCTCTGTTTTTTTAATCTGGTGTCCTCCTGTGAATGCCACTGGGAGTGGAAATTCAGGAAACCAAGTCTTAAATGTTTGGATGTTCAGATCCTGTTAATCAAGGCTGGAGTTTCTTAATGAAGGAAAAAGAGCAGCACATTCATTTCGTTTTCATTTCTGTGCAGAGAAGAGGGCTCCAGAAATTAAGTGATAATTTCATTAAATTATTATCCATAGAAATACACCCAGATTAGTGTGATAACTCAGCTAATGGCATCTGTAATTATTTGATTACACAGGCTGAATTATGGATCTATGAATATTAAATATATTAAACACTAATATAAAGCCAAGGGATAATCTAACTGTCATGAATTTAGATAAAACAGTTGTAAAAAGCATATGTGCAGTATTAAGCCCCCCAAATGAAAACCAGCAGTACATCCCTTCCCAACTCTAACTCAATGTGATGCTTCTAGGCTATTTAGAGAAACATATTGCTTTTTAAAACAGAACAATTATCTTTTCCCTCCAAATATTTGAACATCTGTGCACTGACACACACCTTCTCCTCCATCCTCAGCCCCAATATCCCTTGAACTGCCAGCTGTGGCACAACATGAGCCAAGACACTCAGTCTGCTCCACAGAAGAAAATGTTAATATATATCCCATATGTATTTTTACAATCTGTTTCCACTGATTCAGAGGGAAGGACCTGGCACACTGACCTTAAGTTGACAGAAATAAATACAAATGAAGATTTTGAAAGGGATATATGATGATATATGATGGTCGCTCTCCCCAAAATGGAGAAAACATTATGTAGAAAAGATGATGTGCCATGTGGACTAGAACAATTCAGTTTTGAAAAGAACTAACCAAACAACAAAAGAGGTGGCAGCAGGAAAGCACAACTTCAGAGGAAGAAGAGTAAGAATTCCTGGGAAAAAGGGAAATGTATCAAACAGCTGATCCCATTGCTGTGCTCTGTGACAGCTGTTGGGTTTTGGGTACAGGAAAACCCCAGACCTAAAACCACTTTATAAAATATCCAACAAGACCCATCTGCTGCCCCAGAAAACCCATCATAGGTACCTTGCAGCCAGGCAGAGCTCACTGTACTCGTTACAAACACAAAGGTACCAAAACTGCTCTGCTCTGAGGGGGCAAGTTCAGTCTCTTCAAATCTGGGGCAGACTTGGGGCAGCACAAGAATCCAACCCCGTGCTCCAAACGGTGATACAGCCCAGGAATTCCCAGCCTGAGCAGATCCCACAGGCTCTTGTCCCCCTGGCACCCAGCACCCACCCACAGGCAGCACTTTCTGGCTGGCAGGAGGGCACTTTATTCCAGACAAACACCTGGATGGATGGCACCATCACCCCTGGGCTGGCAGGGCTCCAGCTGACACAGCCTGCTAAAGCCAGTGTGTGCCAGAGGGGCCACAGGGAATTTAAAACAAATTTCAGCTGACTTTTAGAATGCCTTATTTGTTCTACAAGTTGTACTGGGGTTATTTATGATTTTTCCTCACCATTTCAGCATTTTTACCTCAGGGAAGGCCGATGTTTAAAAACTCTCCTTCCCTTAGCTTATTCCTTTTTCTTTCCTCCCAAAAGACAAGCTAAAGGTGAAGGAATTTGCCAGCTAATATTTCACCTGCAGAAGGGAAGAATGACAGAACACAGAATTTAGCTGCTGTTGCTTGATGACTCTGTATTGATTCATGTCTGCTCTGTCCCTGTAATGTGTCTCACACTGCATGAGGCCAATGACCAGCTTGGGGAACCAATCTGACTAAAAACCAGTACTTCTACAAACACAGTAAGGTGAAAAAAAATGCCTTCAATCTATCTGTTTTGGCTTGTGATGGACAGTTGGGAATGCTGACATAAAAGAAATTGAGGGAAACTTCTGGCTCGGGACCTTTTGGTGAGTGCCTGTACTTTGTCCCTGTTTGGCTGACACTGCCCACAATGAAATGGGGTGAGCTGGAGCAGCAAAAGTAGGCAGAGATGACCCAAAAGGCTTTGATCTGCAAGGCCAGAACAAGAACTTCAGATCTGGACTAAAAGGCAAAGAGAATATAAAGAAAAAAAGAAGTTTTTCGAGAAAGCATACTCAATTTCCATATTTATTGGATTTTAGGGTTTGTTTCTGTCCGTTCCCAGGAGTAAAATACAGGAAGAGTTACAGATCATTTGTTGACAACAACTGACTATAGCCATGGGGGGAGAAAAATGTGCTTTGGAGTAAGTGCTTCAGCATCCTCATAAATCTGCACTGGAATAGACTCTGGCCATTGTATTTCTGAGGCTGTTACAACCGAGCACAGCGTGGTGGTTGCCCTCACCATGGCAACCCAGAAAACTGCCCCATCACAGAAGGTTTGCACTCTGCAACACCCATCTCCCCCTGCCCCTGCCTCTCAAAGCAGCCTGGTGCATTCAGGACTTGAAGCAGCACTTGAAGCCCGAGCCCCAGCTCCAGTGGCACTTCAAGTCTCCTGCACTCCATCCAACAGCAGCCACTGGGAACAGGAGCAGCAGCTCTCGTGCTGCAGAGAGCTGTTGGAAAAGGGGGTCAGACCTGGGAAAGAGTATTTTCAATTTCTTCACTACACAGCAACCTTTTGGGGCCCAGCACTCGCTCTTTGTGGAGAGTATTGGAGAGGTTTAATGACCTGAGCTGAAGTTTTGGTGGGGTTCCTCACAACATTGCCCTCTACCACTGCACCACTGTGAAGAAGGGGGCTCAGATCATGGCCTGAGCCCTGGGGAAGTGATTTTAGACTGATTTGGGAGAGCTGGTGCTGGGGCTCCTGCCACCTCCTGTCACCCCTGTCACAGCCCTGCCACCCCTGCTGTCCTGGCTGAGGCTTCTGGCAAGTTCCAGCCAGGCAGCCAGAGGTGATAATGTCACATTACATCTACAAACCAGAATTTGTCTGTTAAACTTGGTGTTCTTTAGTATTTTCATTCTGTTTCATTTGAAACATTTTATTAACACCTCATGGCAAAAATCTTATGCAGTCTGCCTGGTGAGACAAGGTATTTAATTAAGCAGTTCTGGAGTCAGTAGGACATCACCCTCTTTTTCCTTCAGCTAGAAAACCATCCACTGCAGGAGAGAAATCACATACATTATCCACTGAGACTGAATGACTCCACTGCCTTCCCCAGCTCATGTTCTGCTTGCTCAGGACAAATTGGTAAGAAGATTTTCAAGAACTGACACTATGGGGATCCCTGAAGTGCAGGTATTATTCCATACTTTTGATGGAATTGAAGTGTATTATCTCCTCTGTTTGGGGGAGAATTGAGCAGAGAAGCTGGAGGACCCATTTTGGGAAGATTTATGCATCTTACTCCCACACAAACTAAATGAAGTCTTCCCTGGCCAGGGTCCCAAGAGATTACTGGTATTCCAGCTGTTCTTGAATTCTTCAATAGCTGAGCTGCAGGACTGCACTTGAAAATCTTTAAACTTGAGCAGTCAGTCATTACACACATAACAACATGGGAGTAGGTGGTTTGGATTTTTCCTACTCAGTTGATTAGAAGAGTGTGGGGAGAAATGCACTTTTAAAAAAATAATTTGGTGAAGACCTGAAAGGGCATTGAAGTTGGTATCCAAAATCCAATGTCTAACCTCTGTTCATATTACTGCCCACAACTATGCACAATAGATCCACTTGCTCTTTTAAAGAAAACCTTCATCTTCGTTTGTCCTTCAGCAAGCAGAATGTTCAGTAGCTTCAGTGGGGGCTCTGCTGAGCCTCAGAGGCTGGATCAGGGAGCTGGCTGTCACACCTTACTCAGCTATCTAATCCTGCTAAAATCACTCCCTACAGAGCTCCAGGGGTGCAAGTGAATCAGAGCCTGCAGCACTCCTGTTGGTGTGTGTCCAGGCCAGTGTGGAAGAGGTTTTACAGTGACTTCTTGGAGCTAGAGAGAAGTTTGATAAGAGAATCCATGTTTATCCCTGAAAGAATTCCTACCAAGGTCATTGACATAGAAACCAAGAAAGACAGAAGGATAAATAAGAGAAACCTGCAACTCTCTATTCCAATAAGCACTTTGTTTGTCTCTTCTGACCAATAAGTAAAGTGTGAACTTATGAGCTTTGTTAAGAATGTACAAAAAACATGCATGCTAAAATAAAAGCAGGTTTTGAAGCCTTCTGAAAATGGAGTGTGTTGTTTATATTGTGTCTATCTCAACCATGACTGTTTCAACTACAGCAGGGCAGTGTGAGTTAGTCAGCCAGGCTGAGGCAGGCTCTGCTCTAGCACTGGTGTGGGTACCACAGAAAGGGAGGGCACTTGTTCTCATTTGCAATGATATCAGGTATGAGAAGATGCTGCTTTCCAAAGCCAACTCCAGCAGCACAAAGTGAGTGTTTGCATGACTGCACCCACCAAAGCAAGTAATAAACTCGTGCTCTGCCTGTGACCCCATTTCTTGGTTTCAGAAGCGGTGGGTTATGTGACATTACTGGCTGTGTGGAGGTTTGCTGACAGCTCAGACAGAAAGCCGTTGGATGGAGACTTCCTGCCAACAAACAAACAAACAAACAAACCCACCTCAGTACAGGGTTAGCTTTAGAAACACTCTTGCAATCTGCAATTCCAAAACACTCTGCAAAGAGTGATACAGCAAACTATGGTTTCTTTCACAGTCTGTGATGCTCTATAAAAAGAGAGCAACTAAATGTTGCAGTGACTCAGAATTGCCTTTGGGAGCATGCAGGCAACCTGCTGGAGACCTCTGGCATCCTGCTCCTCCTTCAACTAACACATGACAGAAAGTGCTGGAACACGTGCCAGCTGCAGTAATTTACACAGTGCCAAATATCCCAACATCCCAACACGAGTTCACATGCAGAAATTCTTCTTTCATTAAGTTATTTTAAAACCCCCTGGTTTCCTGTCTCATGAGGGTACTGGAGCAAATAATCTACTGTACTAGCAAAGGAAACACTTAGAGGACCTCCACAGTGGTTTTTTCCCAAGACTTTTTTTTTTTTTCCAAACCAAATATGCAGTGAGGTACTACCCAGTAAAACTGAAACCTGTGTCTCCTACTCTTTTTGGTAGAGTTTGAACTCACACATAAAAGATCTGTATCTCATAGGAGTCATGTGGTCTTTCCTGCAAAAGGAGAGTCTTGCTCCTTGTCTGGATTGTTAAATGATTTTGATATCAGAGCCCTGACAGGAGGTTTGGAGAATCTTGTTCTCGCAGAGTCAAACTGCTTTCCTTCTCAAACTGTGAACTGATTTTGGGCAAAGTCCCTGGGTCACTATTTTAGGCAAAACCAAATTAACCAAGTGTTACTCAAGTTGCTTTTATGTGACACCATTTTGATCATGGTCTTAGAAGTGCTGTTACTAAAGTGCTCCCAGAAAATTGCAGGAATGGTGCAGATGATGCTGATACATTTTTATTTAAAGTTATCAACATTTAAAAATCCAAAACAGCATACAACTAACCTTTTTGCAGTGCTTACCAAGTTTTATTTTTTCAGAGCAAACCATTACCAAGGAGCACACATTAGAAAAGAAATCCTTTAATCCTATTTCCTTACTTTTCTACTTTCCCAACTCAAAACCAGGAGAATATGAGGCTCTTGCAACCATAAGGAGCCCTCATACTTGGATGGTCTCAACCTTTGTCAATTGGTTTCTGTTTCAGACTGATCAAGTGTTTGCACTAAGGGTGCTCTATCATCACAGTTTTCAGTTGGGAACAGCAGTAACAGCCAGCAGACATAAAAACTCATCTGAGCACATCAGGAGCAGCTTAAACTGTCTTGATTATGTGATAAACAACAGTCAGTGTATGACTGTTCTCTGTGAGACAGATTCCTTATAAATACCTGCTGCTTGCTTGCTCAGCCACACTAGGTTGGACTTCCCTGGGGAGGAAAAATTTTGTCTGAGAAACATTACAATTTGCAGCTGAGTATCCACCTTCCCTGCTGACCTGCTTTTCTGGAGGACAGCATACTGAGAGTCTGATCCCAAAGGACAAAATTGTGAAGAGAAATGAAAATATTGTCACTCAGATGTTTTTTTCCTTTGGTGACATGAATACTTACTCCCTTCAGTTCCTCCTCTTAAAATATCATGAAATTCTCTTATACAAGTGTCCAAGTTTGGCTTCAGCACTGTGAAAACATTCCCATGTCTATATTCAGCCATCTACACATTCAGATAATTAAAAATGTTAGTGTTAGTATTCACTTGGATATTATCAATCAGCCTTTTTCTTCCCCCATTCCATATTTTCATATTAAAAAAAAAAAAGTTTTCCCTTATTTATCATTAAATTCAACTCCCAGTAAGAGCCTGCATAAGGGAATAAAACAAGTCTTCAGAGCCTTCTACAATTAGCATATTCTCATCATGCTCCAGTAATTATCTCCCTTGATACTTCAGTTGGGATGCTACACTGCTCTCATCAGTGCAGCATTCCCATGGGGGAAATTAAGAGGCAAAACACTAAAATTACTCAGATTCCACATTTGCCATGTGCACATCAGTGCCCTCACAATCTTTGTGCATCTGACTCTGGCCAACAAATCCCTTACCAGCAACCAAAACCAGCACAGTTGTGTTTGTGCCAGGCCACCGGCAGCAGGTCAAAAGCACAAAACTTGTTCTTTGTTTTGGGGAGAAAAGGTTCTTTAGTGAATCAGTGTTGCTGAGACCTGCTTCGGAGGTGTCAGGGAGAAGTGTTTGGGTGTGTTAAAGGGTTTTGTGCACGGTGCTGTTGTTTGTTTTTCTTCTCTCCTTTGCTGCCTCCTCCACAAATAACCTCAAAAAGTCAATCAATATTGTCTTCATTCTCCATTTAATTCTGCTTCTCTACCTGCTGTACTCATTGGGTACACTGTTCTTTTAGTCCCAGAAAGTGCTTGGCTCCTTTCCCAAGGCCCTAACACCCTTTTTATCTTCAGGTGGCACAAAGAAGTCTGAAGACCAAGTTAAATTTCTTTATTCTACCAAAAAATGACATTTTTCTAATTTCAAAATTCAGTATGCCTATTTTCTCAGCTAAGCCTGCCTCCATTACTACCCCAGAAATCACCAATGGCCACTTCACAAAACTACAAAAACAATTAATACAACTGCAACATTCTCCCCCCCACCTGGTGTAACGTGTAAAGAGAAAACAACCCTCAGAATCCAAACAGTTTCTATCAGCTGTAGCTACTCCTGAGAACAGTGTGTAGCCAGGTTTGTCTAAATTAAAGCAGGAAATTTGGGTGCTAAGCTTTTACCCAGGATTGCCCAGAGATGCATCACCACTCCCTGTTTGATTTGCACTGAATGGGCATCAGGCACAGCCAAATTTCAGGACAGTCTGCCTGATAAATCATGACTGACACTACATTGTATTGCAGGAATGAACTGTTTATTTCACAGCTGCCAACATTATGCAACTCTTTAGAAATAGTCAGAAAAACAGATGTGTGGTACACAAAAAGCCATGTCTCCTCCTCTTCCATCAAGCTCCCTGCCCTAACTTCTGATCTCAGAGAGCATCTGCAAAGCCCATGAAAACTGACAGGAAATTCTGCTATGTTTCTGGTGAGGGAAATGAATTTCAGTACTTGATTTATTGGTAAATACTAGAACAATCCCATCACACATTCTTGTGCGATGCTTTACAATATTTCAACAATTTAAGAGTATAAGGAATGAGTATTTCCAAGTTGTAGGTATTTTATAAGAAATCCTATGCAATAGAGAAGATCTTTTCTGTTCTTTGCTTTTCTTAAACCAGTTGCACAGGAAAAAAATCCATATTTGCCACATTATGTACTTACTGCCCTTCTGATCAATGGATGATTTACAAAGCCAGTTTGGCTGAAGTTCATAACCATAAGAATTGGACAGAGCCTTGCCTAGAAAGGAAGGGAATATCCGCGCCTTTGTGTTTGTGCATTAGTGTCATATATCTGAGATACTTATATTAAAAGCCAGTGCCACAATTTCAGTTTAAGGAGACACACACAAAGTTATGGGTGCTCTTACCCCTTCTACTCCCATGGAGTGCCCCGGCATAACCCACAAGTAGGAGGCCCTTAGGAATTAGTCTCAGTGGTTTAGGAAATGCAGTAGATGCAGCTTCAGCTTTCAGTTGTCCTCAGAGATAAAAAACCCCAACCCATCAGTTCCAGTTATACCCTCACACCACTTCTTTCCCCACTATACATGATTTAGGCTTGAATTCCTGAATGTTTTACGAACTTGTATGAACATCCAAGTTCAAAAAGGGAACAAGCATGGTCTGGCTAGAGCAGCCTGTCGGAGGAGGGAGCGGAGCCGGTGAGCGCTTCTCCCGCGGGGCGGGACGGGCACCAGGCTGCGGTGCGTCTGTGCTGGGCTCGGCGGTGCGGGCACGGCCGGACCGGCTCCCCGCGGCCGCGCAGCCTGGGCAGCGGCTGTGAACCCGGCCGTGCCCGGTCCTGGCTGCAAACCCAGCCGTGCCCTGTCCTATTTGCAAACCCAGCCGTGCCGGGTCCTGGCTGCAAACCCAGCCGTGCCCGGTCCCGGCTCCAAACCCAGCCGTGCCCGGTCCTGGCTCCAAACACAGCCGTGCCCTGTCCTATTTGCAAACCCAGCCGTGCCAGGGCCTCGCTCCGCAGCACGGGCGGGTTTGCTGTGGCTGAGGCGCGGCTGGAGCAGCCGGGCAGTGCATTTGCACGGCAGCCAAGTGACAGATCGCGAGGTAAACCAGTGTTTCTAAACGTGCGCAAAGCAGCTGGCACTTCAGTCTGCTTGTTGGGACCGTGCCTGCTACAGCGCAGAATCAAGAGATGGTAAATAATGTGTAAAACAGGCAGAAAAGCGATGCCGTGGGTCTGAACTCTCGGGCAAACCCCTCAGCCGTTCCTGCCGGACGCTGGACGCGGGCCCGGCCGTGTCACACGGCTCGGCCCTCGGGCCCTGCGCGGCCGCCATCTTCCCCCGGGGCCGGGAAGGGAACCGCCTCCCGGGCGGGCTCTGCCCCTCGGCGGAGCCGCGGCGGCCGCTGCCACCTCCCGGTCCGGGCGCGGACAGCGCCTGCCG
>NW_024373256.1:10298621-10371458 GCF_014805655.1 Passer montanus | reverse complement strand
GAGCCCCTGCCCCCGGCGGGACGGGCCGGGCCGGGCCGAGCGGGGCCGGCCGCCGGCAGCGCCACTGAGGGACGAGCCTGGGGCCGCCCCGGGCGGCAGCGAGTGCCATGTTAGGGCAGAGCTGCCCTGGCCGGGAGCCCGGCGTGCCAGGCTGGGCGCGCTGCTGCCTGGGCTTATTCGTCACGGAGCAAAACGTGTGTGTGGAGAGCTGAGGAAAGCTGCGCTCATAAAGCCGTCCCCGGGCAGCGCAGGTGAGAGCGGGGTCACTGCCCGCGCCTCACGCCCGCCGCCCTCCCGAAGGGCTCGCCAGCCGCCATCGCCTGTGGCAAACATCGGTCACCGGCCGTGCCCGTTCCCAGCCTGGCCCTCACACAGCCTTCCTCAGCGGGGCGATGCTAGTCACCGTCACTCGAGCAGGCTGAAGACCGCAATTCGGCTTTTTGGCTGCCTTGCAGGTTTTGGTGTTGCTACAGTCTCTTTGCTTAGATGGCTGAAAGGTCTCACCTGCCCTTACCACAGTGTGGTGTTGGCGAGGAAATCTGGCTGTTCCCGTGTGATTACCATGCTGTCTGCTTTACATTGTTTTCTTTTGCGTCTTGCCCTCTGTTACAGTTCTGCAGAAGTTGCTGTCAACATTTGTTTTGGATGTTACCTAAAAATCCAGCAGACCATGACTCTTTCTGTTCAGACTGTACGTGCAAGTTTACGAGCAGTGTTTCCCAATCCCAGAGATTACCTGTTCTGTTAGAGCTGTAATGAATTCCAGCAATACTATCGCTATTCCTAGAGTCTTTACACAAATAGCAACTATTATGCTGATCAAAAACACTGTGTTGGTCAGTATTCAAAAATTAGCATGGCCCTACTTCATTGTGCCTTCATTTTTTCTGAAGTGCAGCATTAGTGCCCTTGTACGGCTGTTAGGAATCTCACATCTTGTTAAAAAGCAGAGTTGTAGGAATACTGTGAAAGAGTTGCTTTGTCTATCTAAGCACCACCAGCACTACCAAACACTGCAAGCCATTCAGCTAGGGTGGATGGCATTTGGTGACATTCTAATCTCTTACAGTGTCTTTTGCACTCTGATATTAGCTTCAGCTCTGTTGTAACTGCCAAACACATCTTGTGTTCACAATCACTTCAGGATCATACACAAGAACATCCAGTGCCATAAACAATCCCCAGTGTTCACTACAATTTATGCTTCTCTATGCTCATGTAGTCCAAGTTTCTGGATAGAAGAGACTGGCACTTAAAGTAGTGGCTGCATTTTCGTTTGTACAACACCTAGTTTCTGGTAATTGCCTTGAGGTTAGACTGGAATGGGAATTCCAGTGTGTCTCAGGGGAGATGTTCATAGTTGTGGGGCTGAAGGAGCAAAAATGAGAAGCTTACACATATCAAGTGGAGGAGACAAGCCTGCTTGTCAATTCCCAGGGATTTCAGCAAAGTGGCACCTCACACTGAGCCAGCCACTGTAAGCATGACAGCCTGACTGATCTGCTTTGAGTGATTTTTTTTTTTTTACTAATGCAGTGCTAAGTATCTGAAAGAGGTGTTGACCTTTTCCTGCCTTTCCCTTCCCTAATTTGCAGGAGAGATGATGATGTGAAGGAAAATGTGTTATATCCAAGTACCCCCTTCTACTTTGCTAAGTCGAGAGGGAAGCTGTTTGAAAGCAAAGTCACTGACAACAGAATTCCTGGCATGGAAACACAAGACAAGCCACACCATTCCATGCCAGTTCTTCCTGCTTGTCTTGCCATGTCCTAGACAGTATCTTTGAAAGTAGCCAGAATTCATAAATGAACAGAGGTATATCTCCCACTTCCCACTACCTGTGTATTTGAGATAAGCCCTTTTTTTCCCAGTAGTTAGAATTCCCTTTTTCACATGAAGAGCTTTCAGAGCAAAGTCTGAAAGTGCAGGCTGAGTAGCCATCATGACCAGGAGAGGCTGTATAATGGAACTTCAGGCTCAGATATTGATCTTACTGGCAGTGTGCAGTGGATGGTGAGAGTTCCATGTGAAACCTTGATTTACAGACGATTTGCAGATATGTAAATGGAGCAGCAGTAGAAGTGTTGATCTCATTAATTTGTAATATAACAAGTGGAATAATAAGTTGGGGTTTTTTTACTCACAGTGATTATATAGCTGCAGTTTATGCTTTATCATGTTTCTGTCAAGATGATGAGCAAGTTCAGTATTTTTGTAGCTAGCAGGGATCATGGCATGCTCTGTGCAATAAGAGGCTGTGAGTAAAACCAGGCTAACAAGATCTTTGGATTTATCTGAACAGGAATACAAGTGAACCTGGAAGAAAAGAATCTCATGATTGCCACTGATCACAAGGAAGAGAAGACTTCAGACTGAGGGATCTGCTGATCAGTAGGGTAATTGTGTAATTACTTGTCCAACTGTTAAATGGCTTCTGATGAAAATATCTCTGCCTAGACAGGCTGTAATCTGACTTCTCCCAGAACAGAAATACTATCCCAAAACTCCTAACAAGAGGCATATAAGGCACCATCCTCTATAGGCATCCTTGTAACACCAATCCATTAGTTTGTTGTAATGAAAACCAATGTGCTAATGAAAGACTCCTAGCACAGCAGCAAAACTGGCACTGCATTTTTTTTTCAA
This sequence comes from Passer montanus, assembly GCF_014805655.1. Taxonomy (NCBI): domain Eukaryota; kingdom Metazoa; phylum Chordata; class Aves; order Passeriformes; family Passeridae; genus Passer; species Passer montanus. The sequence continues at coordinate 10,368,812 of NW_024373256.1, read as the reverse complement.
GAATCTGTGCAAGAATCCTCCATATTATTGATTCAGATTATACAACACTACTAGACCCTTTCTTTGCTTACTTTTCAAAAAAGAAGTTACATTTACTGCCATGCCAACATAAGTAATACTGAGGAGCTGGTGCTGATTGGGAAGTGGTTTCATCAATGAAAGTGAGTTCAAATGTAGGCTTGTATGGCAGTGCTGCCATGTCTGTAATTGAATAAATAGTAAGTATGCTGTAGGACAATTTTACCATTGGATAGTAAATGGTAAAGAGGAGCAGGATGGAGAAAACAATGGGAAAGAAAAGAGTGTTATGGACTTTTCCTGTTTCATGGCTCTTTTAAAGTCCATCCAAAGGAGCTGCTATGCCACAAATCCATTAGTCCCCTAAAACCACTGAGCCATAAAAAAGTTCTCACACCTTTGTCCCACTTTTCCTTTCCCTCTGCAGGGATCAGAGGGTTCTTTGCTTTCATCCCCAAGAGCCCTGGTATGCTTGTAGAAAGAGTCTCAGACCTGTACAAACCTTAGTGTGTCCTTGGTAAAGAATCTGACTCACATACCCCTTCCCACTCCAGCCTTGGGAATGTTTCCTCCTCCCCCTCAAAGAAACATTGGGAGGTTAAGCAAGAGCAGCAGCTTCCCAACAATTCTTAACTCCTTGAGAGCTGAAGTCCTTGTTCAGGCTTGCTGAGTCTAGAACGAGGAGCTTGGAAGGAGTTCTGACAAACTTACGAAATCCTGACGAATCAGAAGACATTTCCTTTTCCTCCTTCCTTGCTTCCATCAGTTATTGTTCTTCACTGCCTCTTGCACAAGCACAAAAATATCCTGAAAATTAATGTCTTTTGTTGGCTGCAGTTAGACTGTGCCGAAACAAGACTTAACAGCACAGATTTTCAGGGAGCTAGTTCCATGGTTTATACAGCAAATAAATATAGGAGATATTAATTAAAATGTTTGTTTACCAAGTTGATCTGCAGGATATGCAAATCTGAGGAGATGACGTTCCATAAAAAGAAAGAGCATACCCTTCCTTTCTTCCCCACTGTTGGGTGTTCTCCTGGAAAATGCTGGTTTTTTGTATTAATGTTATGGTTACTTTAAGAAAATAAATAAAAAATTCTGGCAAAAAGTAGCCAAGGCAAACTGTAGTGCTGCCTCTGGATCAAACAAAGTTGTTTGCCAGTGCAGTGATCGTTTTATGAGAACTTCCTAAAACCAGTCCCTCAGAAAGTGGTTATGGATGAAAGTAGCAAAAGCATTAAGTCCAGAGACCTTTAAATCAGAGGGTATTTTGATGCTATTGGCTACTGGATCATGTCTCTTTGGCCCATTTGCAGAGTTTTTCTATTTAGTAAAAACTTGGCCAGACAATGGTAAATTAAAAATTAGCTTTGTAACTGGATCTAGCTATTAAAATGCTTTAACATTAGGATTTAACAATCGTAGCTTTGTTTGGAAAAGAAAAAGAATTAAATTGGCAAGGACTAAAGGCAAGCTACAACAACAAAAAAAAAAAAATTGCAGAGCCTCTGAAGTACAGTGCAGTATGTCAAGGGCTTAATACATTACAAATAAACGTGTGTGTGGCTTACCATCCTGCCAAAAGAATTGCAATAGCAACCCAACCCTCCAAACAGAGCTTTACAAATCAAATACCATAGAAAAGAACTTATAACCCATCACTCTACTAGAGGCAGAAATTCAAGAGGCTGAATTGTATTATTACAGGGGCATAATAAGGCCTTGGCCACAGAAAATTTGCTGTTGTTTGAAGTCTGCAGGAGGGTGCAGTTGGAGTGGCAGGACTAGGATTTCATTTGTACAAACAAAATCCAAAAGAAGGTCAAAGTACCCTACAAGAAGACACTATTTTGAAAAGCAGACACTTGAACTGCTTAGAGGAAGAATGTATTTTGTCACTTTGGCTATTGACCTTGTAATCCAAAAAAAGCACAAATTTTTAAAACATTTTAAATCATTTAGAATTAATTAGAAAATATGGTGTTTGCTTCTCCAAGAGAACTACTCAATACACTCCAAACATCACATATTTAGAATGCAAGGAGTTAATAGAGTTTCATCTGATCTGTAAAGTAAAATAAGCTACTTAGGATTTTTATTTCTTACAAGAGGCCAAACAAGAAGACTTACTCATTTGCAGCCAAAGCTGAGTGACAAGCAGCTCCACCAGTGAGGACACTCTGTTTCTGTATGGATCTGTTCTACAGAGCACACAGGTAAATAAACAGGGACTCTGAGCCATCAGTGGGATGGTTCTGCTCCCTCCCCATGGAGCAAACCACAGCATTCCAGCAGAACTCTCACTCAAATAGCAAGCCTGACATGCAGATGCACTTCTCTCCATATAAATTTGTCCACATGTACATTGTATACTATCAAATATGTACACATAGAAATTCAAACCCAGGAACTGGATAATCTAGAAGAATTTTTGGGTTAGCATATCTTCTGAGGACTGGACCACACTGCAAAGATTCTAATTCTGTATCTATGTCATTTGGGAATCTATCTTTCTTTATTATTATGATGGAAATCCATCTTTCTTTATTATTATGATGGAAATCCATCTTTATTATTATGATGTCTCCATGCATATGTTAGCTCCTTCTAAGTGTCTATTAGAAAAACATAATATTGCTACTCCTACTGAATTCTTATGTAATTTTAAGTATTTTAATGGCCACTTAACTGAATCCCACAGCAAGCAGTACAGAAAAGGGAGAAAACAGACTTGCTGAAGTCAGTGGAATATGCATTTAACTCTACATGAGAACATTGGGGTGCTGTATGAGACGTGGACATGGCAATGAACCAGATTCTGCCTGCAGATATGCATTCTTTAATCTCATTTATTTAAGTGGATTTTGCCACAGGCAAAATTTGGACCTGTGTACTCTGAAACTAGAAATAGTTTTCATAGTGATTGAAAGTATTAACACAAAATGTGCACAGCATGAGCCCTATCATTATTAAGAGCTAAGCTTTTAGTGCAATAAAGTTTTAATAAAAAAATATAAATTTGAAGTAATAATGATTCTTACAAATTTTGCATTTTAAATCCTGGTAAGTAAACAGTGCATAAGGGTATCAGGAAACAGCAGTGTGTTGTAATTCTTGCAACATTATTATGAGTCTCAGGCATTTACTGTTTTCTCAAAGGCAGTCATAGAAATATGTGAAAGCCTTTTACCCTTATATTAAAAAAAGAAGAAGAAAATGTATTTGTCATCTAAATGAAGCTCAAAATTAATTTTTTGACACCTATAATTTTTTAATTTTGTCATAATATATGTTGCGGCCTGACACAATATTTTTGAATGTAGGCACTTGCCAATACTAAAATGTTATCATAAGGGTCTTCATAAAAAAAGAGTTAATTTCACAAAGCAGCTGAATGTGTATTATAATAGCTGGGATTTGTACATGTATTCTGGTTTAGGGACTTGGGGAAAGAAGCAAAGACTAGAGCATCACAGCAGACTGTAAAGATCTGGTTGATACAAAGGGAGTGAATGAGAGATACAGATTAGTTTGAGCAAAGCACTGTTAGTGACTGGGAGATCTGAGGCTCAGGAGAGGAGTGGAGTCACTTCCATCTGAACCAGCCTTGAGGGGCTGGGTGTGTGCAGCCCTCCTCCCTTTTCCCTCTGGCCCAATTCCTGCTTCCACAGGAAGGAAACACACACAGGTCAGTCAAAAGGAAATCTGAGTGTGCTCCTCCAGCCTGGCCAGTTGTTCAGAATTGACATCTGCTCTTCCTTATAGAAATGGGTTATCTGGGCAGTTAACAGTGTCACTGGGAATGATCTCCACCATGTTAGGATTTAGATCAAAGAGCAGGATTTTGTTAAAGGAACGAGCAGCATTCTCAATTTTAAGTAAAAATTATTAAAGTTGTATATTTTTACTTTTAATTTATAAGAAAGTATCATTAGGATGATCAGGAAATGAGATGGGATCTGTCCAAATAAATTTTAGAGAACTGAAGGTGCATCAAGTACTCTCCTGCAAAAGCTGAGGAGAGCAATAGTTATAAGAGCATAATCTCAACAGTTTCTTCATTCTTCAGACTGTAGGTTATAAAAAAGTTAAATTATCATATTATCAATATCTGTGGCATAATCTCCTGCTGATGGAAGTTGAATTCTCCTCTGAGAGCAAGTGTTTTTCTGGAAAAATTATCCTGCAAACAGGACAAATCAGGTTGTTCCTCACTTCCACAACCTTGTAGGACTGCTGCAGTTTCACTGCAGAGCTGCTCTGCAGGAGGTGGTGGAAGGTAAAGGTCTTGTCCTTAGCAGCTTTTTATGTATGTGGACGTTATTGTAGTTACCAGATCAAACAGCTAAAGGCTGTTGTGAAAATACAGACCTGACAACACTTTGTAGGTGCAAATGGTTGTGGGTTTGGTGGGATTTAGCAACATGCTTCATCAGCACTGAATTGCTTGAGTTCAAAAGCTGTACAGGACTTCTGAATTGTTCCTGAAAGAATATGTGAGGTCTGTTGGGATGAGTCATTTATCCAGTGTGTGTTCTCATCTGAGCTTCCCCATTAGTCTTATCCATTGATGTTTTTTATTTTGAGTTTCTTCATTCAGGTTGGGATGGTGTTGTCCTGGGCAGCTTGTTACCACATCATAAGGAAGCATTGCATTGACTTTTCAGTTTGTGAGTTTAGGTATATTTTTGTGTTTTAGCAAGCTCTGTGTGTTTGAACACACTATGAATGGAGTGGAGACTGGATTTTTATGTGTCAGTTCCTCGCAGTGGAACTGCTCAGTGTCTAAAGCTGCAGTACCTGTTCTGCCTGAGAGGCTACTGTCACAGTGGGGCACCTCCAGTCATCATCCCAAAGGAGATTGTTTCCTCTCCCTCACCCACATGTCCTGTTTTCTTAACTACAAAACCAGCCACCATTCAAGCTCTGTTATTGGGGGTTAGGAGGAAGCTGATGCTGCCTATTCAATTCAAAGAAGCTGTGCTGTTTTGGCTTTTTTTAAAATTACTGATTTAGAATCAAATTCTGCCATCACTATGAATAGGTTTGACAACCTGGTATGTGAAGCTTTCCATTTAAGCCCCAAAAGGGTACATACATGCAAGTTCCTAGAGTAGCTGTAAGTTTTTCCTTCTCTCTTAGAAGATAGGCCATTTCCCTTACATGAGAAAAGCAGATTTTTTTTCTAATCAGGCATTACAAAGACAGTACCAAACTTCAAAAAGATATGGAGTATTTGAGAACTTTGAGCCTTTTTTGTTGCTGAATTCTTCTGAATGAACCATAGCAAGCTGTTTATTCTCCTTTCATTGAAAGCCTATTCCATAGGCTCTCAAATTACAGTTGAAAAAATATTTTATATCTTTTCCCATGTTCCTTTATTATGCACAAGCTTACTGCCACCATAGGGTAATTTACTGATAAATTTGAGCACTTACTGCCCCAATTTATCAATGCCTTCCCAAAACAACATGTCACAATCCTCATTTCATTTCAAGAGTATATATTCATTTCCGCTGGTGTTAAAGCTGGAGTGTCTGTCCAGCTCCCCTTCCTCTCAGGGTTGCAGGTGTTGGCTGCTGACTGATTCTCCCAGTAACAGGTGAGGAGCAAAGTGAGCCAGAGCTGCTGAGGCAGCTCAGATGAACATCCTGGCACTGGCTCTGGGGATGCCCAAACATCTCCCTGCCTTGCTGCCTCGACCAGGTGCTGAGTTGGTCCTCACAGCAGGATAAACAAGGAGTGAAAAGGAACTGCAGCCCTGGAACAGGAGACAGTGAGGCCATTGAAGGTACACAACACTACTCATTTTCTCCAGTGAGGCTGTACTCTGAGCAAGGAGCTTCTGCTTATTAGGACAACCATCAGCATTTTAAAAATCAGCCTCATCTTTGGAGTTAGTCAAACTTAGTGTGTGCTTCAGGTACAGACTTAAGCCAAACATGCACAGCAAGGACTCCTATCTCTTTTTTGCAAACCACAATGTCCTGTAGAGTGTCAGTTTAATGTCTTCAGCCCAAAACATGCTGCTTGTGTGCTAACAAAGTGCACTTGCAAATCATTGCTAACACCTGAGAAATAAAAATTACTTCAGTTCCCCCACTGTTAAAAGTACAACACTTAAAGTAAGAAAAAAACCCCACCAAATAAACCAAACAAGCAAACAAAACAAAAATTTTAACACTTTTTTTACCCATAAGTAAGAGTCCAGTTTTGAGTGAGGGTGTGGTGAAGTTCTGAACCCATATTCATGTGCATGTTGAATGCCATAAACTGCTCATTGCATTCTGTGCAGGATGATTCACTTTTTCCAACTACTTCAGTGTTGCACATATGGAATCTGTTGTATATTGTCAGCCAGTGCTGCACTATGCCTCATCCCCTTGTGTATATAAACCATTCTGAGTAGTTCAGCCATTCCTGTAATATCCTTATTTCTGCAGTGTTCTACTCAGGAGAGAGAAGGCAAGGCTTTTTGATATTTTATTTTGCAATCTAAGTATGGGATCTAGTAATATATTAAACTTTATCGTAACAGCTACTCCAAGAACACAGGACTTTATCTGATGCTATGTTAACTTGGACAGTTTGACTTCAAAGCACTTAGCTTGTGATCCTAAAATTGTTCCCTTTAGAGAGTGTGTGTTCTGCTTTGGGTTTTCTTAGCTATAATAAAATCATCTCTGAGCTTTTTAATCCCCTGCAAGTTTTGAGTGTCACATTTGTAGAAGATAAAAGCATCTTCCTGTGGCATAAGGTCTTCTCATCTGCCTTAACCTTTCAGTGTTTGGCAAATGGGATGAAAGCTTTTATTTGCATCCAAACAAAAGTTTAAAGCAGTCAACTGTCAATAAAGCTGCTGGCAGCTGTTCCAAAATCTTCGGGACAGTTTATAGATAGCCAAGGCTGATTGGCACTGCTGCTGAATTCCTGAGGAGGGTGGAATTGCAACCAGATCCAGTGGGTGGGTTGTGAGGAACAAGGGGGCCACGTGGATGTGCATGTTCTCCTTTCTTCTGACATCTAACCCAGGACTACAGCAAGCGCTTGTTTTTTATTCAAACCTTTGGATGTTGCAGTTTTTAGTCTTTTTTAAGTTCTTTTTTTTGGTCTATACTGGAAGCAAAAGCAGCATCACCTCTCAGATTAAGCCTGGTTTTCAAAGTCTGTGTGAATAGCTTTTGCAGCCTCCTTCCTTTGGTTATGTTTGTGACAGGCAAAGCACTCCCAACTTACTGTAGCTGAGTCCAAACAGGGATTCATAAATATATGCCATAAATTAAGGCATAGCATAATGAAACATCTCTTAAAATGTTGAATCACTTGTGCTGAAAACATTGAAGACCAGGGCTGGAGAGCCATTCCCTCACTCTCCTCCCTCACATGACCTAAAACCAGCCTGACAGGTGAGAAACAGCCTTTCTGGTGTGGTTTTTTTGCCTGCTTTGATAGTGCCTGCAGCCCTGCCAGGTGCAGGGTGTGGCTGCATGGGAGCTGAACTGCCTTGTGCTGAGTTGTTTATCTTTGCTGGGAAACCTGCCTCTACCAACCTGTGGTAGGGAACGTCGAGCTTAGACATTGTGCTCAAAGAAGACCACCTGTGGTGAAAGGAGTCCCATCTGCTGCAGTGGAGGTGTATCAGTTAATACAGTATAATTAAACCCATAATGAAAAAATAAGGATCTATCCCTTTGGAATATACCTTTTGGTGTGTTCTCTCCTAATGGCTAAGTGTAAATATTATGGGCTCCAGTAGCATCTGAGTGAATAATGCTCTCCACCCTTCCAAAAGCAGAATTGTAACTTTGTGAACTTTTTATACTTCCTACTGTTTATTGCATTTTTAGAATAAGTAGTGATGTTGGGTTTGGAGGGTTTTTTAGTCAAGGTTTTTGACTAACTAAGACTAACCTTGAAGCCACATTTGCCAGGCCCATGACCAGCAGTACATCCAACTGAAAAACAATTCCACTGTGTTAAAGTCTGTACTAAAGTACTGCAGGACCTCTACTGTTAAACGGGATATTTACATGTCAGTAGATATTGGGATGCAAAATTTTTATTTCATAAACAAATTAAGTTTTAATATAAACAGACTTCCAGGTTTTGTTGTGTTAATGGGCTTGAGGACATTGATACCAGCCCTGAGGAAGAAGTCGTGGGGGTGTTGGTGGAAGAGGAGCTCAACCTGACCCAGCAATGTGATCACAGCCCAGAAAGCCAAATGTGTCTGGGCTGCAGCAGAAGGGGACTGTGCCCTGTGCTCCACTCTGCTGAGGCCCCACCTGCAGAGCTGCCTCCAGCCCTGGGCCCCAACACAAGAAGGATGTGGAGCTGTGGAAGCAATTCCAGAGGAGGCCATGAAGATGCTCAGAGGGCTGGAGCACCTCTGCTCTGGAGACAGATTGGGAGGCTGGGGGTGTTCAGTCTGAAGTAGAGAAGATTCTGAGGAGACCTTAGACCTCTTCCAGTGCCTAAAGGGCCTCCAAGAGGCTGGAGAGGGACTTTTGGTGAGGGTGATGGGGAAGGATAACATGATAGGAAAACAGGTAACAATTTTAAAGAGGGAAGTGTTGGATTTAAATATAAGGAAGAAATTCTTCCCTGTGAAGGTGGCGAGGCACTGACTGGCACAGGTTGCCCAGAGAAGTTGTGGCTGTCCCATCCCTGGAATTGTGCTTGGAGCAGCCTGGCCTAATGAAAGGTGTTGTGACTATATGATCTTTTAGGTGTCTCCCAACCCAAACCATTCTATGACAGGAGATTCTTTTTGTGTGTGTGTGTTCTCTGTCTTATTTGTGTCCCATCTCCCCCTCAGTTTCTTATTTCATCTCTCATGGAAAGTTAGGAATACATTAGAATAAAAGTTTTCATTTCAGAAAAGAGAAAGAAAAGCATTCTCATTTTTCTTTCCAGAAACATGGGGAAAGCAGCCTTATAAGTTCATTCCCAGACATATAAAACACTCTTATAAATGACTTTATATAGTGTGAGGAACTGCAGGAGCCTGTTTCTTTTGAAATCTTGCAGAATGCAGTATTGCCTTTCAGATCTTGATCTTGCAGTGGAATACTAATGTGAACACTTCTGGAGAATTTTCATAATGGCTTTACCTAAAATGACTGCTTTACATAGAATACATAAGGGAAAATACTGACTTGTCAAAATTCAAATCATTTTGTGGGAACAAATAATTTTCTTGAGGTTTTTGACAGGGAAGCAGCTTCTCAGTTGAATGAGAAGCCCACTGCATATACCCCTGTCCACTGGATTTGGCTGCCTTTAAGTCTCTGCTTGCAGTTCTCCTGGCAGCCTTGATAACTAATGTGTGTCAGATTTTTATTCTCACCTACTGAGGTTGTTTCATTTCTTATCTGTGCTAAAAATGCTTCAGGACAGAACTGAGACTGTTTGTAGTCTGCTTAAGCAACTCCACTGGTTCAGACTCCTGCCCTGCTGTTCCCAGCACATGCCAGGTACCTGCCCTGGGAAGTGTTTGCCAATCACCTGGGAGCTGGATAGAGACAGGCTGGGGATCAGGCTCCTGTTCTGAATGATCCACCCCATTCTCATTGCATCCTTCCTCTGAGCAGCCTGGCTCTGAGGATGTTTTTCCTCCAGGCTGGATCAGCATATACATGTTTTGTTTTCTCTCCTGTCCTCCATTAAAAAAAAAGAAAAAAGAAGAAGCTTAGTGGCACCTGTTTCATCTGCATGGAGAGCAGGGCACTCAGCTCATGTGGTGTGAGACCGTTGTCCTCTCTGCAAGGAGCATGCTACCCTGCCCCTCCAGTCTTAAGCAGTTTAGTACCATGCTGTAGCAGGATGCTTTAGGATGCTGTCAGTTTAGTTCTGTCCTTTTGGATTCCATCCCAGCATCAGAGGCTTGAATATTCAAACTTCATACAATGCTAGTTTTCAAGTTCACAAAGGTAGTAGCTGATATTGTTTTAATTGAAGTCAGAGGGTTCAATAATTTGGGACTGCCTGATACTTTCTGGCCTTTCAAGAAAGATTCAATCTCTTGGAACCATTTGCCTTGCTGTCAGGAGGACCTTGCCAGCAAGCTGGTTTATACATTTCAACATTTCCATTTTGCAGTTTTTCCAGAAGATGCTGATTTTTTTCCCTTTTCTTAGATAAATAGAAGTCAGACACTTGAAATGAAACCAACGCAAAAGAATTTTAGAAGCTGACTGGAGTAAGGATGTTTGCTTTCAGTTTGTTGCTTCCTGTTCTGATCATGAAATTTGATTAAAACTTGGTTTAAAGATAACAGCAACCCCACGAATCAATATATGGTGTAGTGATATCTGCTCACACTTCTTTTGAAGAAGGGATGATTATAAACTCTGTCTTTTAGGGTTTTTTAGTACAGAGGAGACATTTCACTTGCCAAGATCAGTTTTTGTTCTACTTTTTCTCTTTTCCTGTTTTGGATCAAGCAAAGAATGATGTAGTTCTCACTAAACCATGTAGTTCTCACTAAAATTCACAGGCTAAGAGTTTGTTTTTTTCTGGGAAAAAGAGGGTATTAGTCTAAAAGAAAAAAATTATTCTGCTGTACTGAGTCTGATTATACTGAAAAAATAGCTTTAAGTAAAAAAAAAACCTATTTTATTATTATTTGAAATTTAAAACTCCATTGATTTGTTTAGTAAGATTGCCCTATTGCACAACTTTGTAATCAGAGAAGCCTTGTGAGGAGACTTGAAAGAAATGCTAGCATTTGTCACAGAAGAGTAAGAATTATACAAAATGGTTGGTTTGGGTTGGGTTTTTTTCCCCCCATAAGTCATAAGAATCTTTCTTGTAGGATCTTTTTTTAAAAAAATGCATTTATGTTTTGTGATGCTCAGCAAGACAGGAATATAACCCCCTAAAGGCATGTAAATAGGATGAAACCAATATTTACTATTCTCTAGGTGTATGAGTCAATAGAGATCAATAATTCTTCTGTCTTAGTACTTTCTTTGACAGTAGATTTTGAAATTCTGAAACTTAGAATGAAATGGGTTTGGCCATAGCAGATTCTGCTTTCAGAAACTGTATTTCTGCAGGGTATGTTCACACTTCTGTCTAAAATTCAGTTGGCCTTGCTTGCTTTGGGAAAAATCCTCACAGCTCTGCCCATGTCTAATCACTGATGAGGAGAAGTTCAGTTCACAGTCTTGAATTGTTGCATTTTAATGCCTACTGGCTGCAAATCAAACGTTTGCAGTGATAACCACCAGCAGCTCTTTATCAAGCTTTGTGCAGGTAGTGAAACACTGCTTTGTTGTTGTTGTTGGTTGGTTGGGGGTTTTTAAGTGGAAGAGAACAGGACTGGGCTCCTGTTTGGGTTGCAAAGGCAAAGTGTGGCTTTGATTGTGTGTGACTCTTGAAGGACTGGCTTGGACAGCAGGTGTGGAATTCCTGCAGGCAGGAACAGCATTAGCATTCAGACTCCTACTGGTTGGTTTCTAGATAATAATTACATAGTGAAAGTTGTCTGTGATTGCAGGAGAACAAAGAATGCTTCCTTGCTCTTTGCCAAAGCTCCCCTAAAACACCTCCCTCAAACTTAATATAGATATTTGTTAAAAAATTTGAACCCACAGCGAAGAAACTTAAGCGGTGTGTAGCAGTGCCACCTAGTGTAGACTGTTACTCCTTGGTTTTCCACAATTTTACTGCTCTTGTACCTTGGGTCTGTAATGGTTCAAGAAAATAAACATTACCTCTGCATTGTAGAAAGGGCTTTAAAGGTGATTCTCTTGAAATCTGGGCTAGAAATCAATCTGCTCACATAAAACAGCTCTCACCCAATGGCTCTTTCATTCCTCTGCTGAGTTAATGACAAAGCAGTTTGAAGTTATTCATGCATAACGAGTAATTTTATTTATATAATGTTTAGCTGTTAAAATGAGATGGGCAGGTAGGAAGGAGCAGCAGCTGGATACTACTCTTGCTTAGAAAATATCAGCTTGACATTGTAGATTTTCATTGAGGATCAATAATACTGTAAAATTATTCATGGAATAAAGTAGCACTTATGACAAAAACTGGTAGAATATGTCTGTCAATCTACATGCTGGGAAGTGGAGGAGAAGAAATGAGGTTTAGATTACAGATTCAAGCAGTAAATTGTTTATCCTGTGTGCGAATTCTGGAAAGAAATGGACTTAAACTTGCTATGGCAAATTGTTGTCATTTATAACTCTCAGCCTAATGGCTATTCATGCTGTTGAGTTTTGAATCCTAACTGGCAAAGAATATTCCTCACAAGTCTGAGCCTTTTATGACAAATAAACAAAGCCATGGAATGGATTTTTATTTTCACTATATTCTCTCTAAAGATAGACTAATAAAATCTAAAGACATTTTTCTAGATTTTCATCAGGCTTAGGAAAACAGACATTTAGTTCTGTGCACCTCTAACCTAGAGGAAGTTCATCACTGCAGCTGGAGCTGCTGGGAATTGCATGTTTTTTCTAGATTCCCAAAGGAAACACTGTCAGCCAAAGTTGGAAATGGCAGGAGGACAGAAAGCAAAAGGCACAAAAAGGCTGGATTTGTACTGACATGGTATTTATTCTGCTCTGCCTTCCAAATCAGCTGCTGAAGCTCTTTTCCAGTTAAGAATTGTTTATCTAGTGCTGTCTAGCTTAATACACAGAGACACTTCTGAGGCCACCCAGGGAATGTGAAAAGCCCTGCCCTGAGTTCAGGTGTGCATGTGCTCCCTTTGATTGCTGATTCCAGGCATGGGAAGGGGAGAAGACCAGCAGGATCCTTGAAGAAATGATTTATATGAAACTGAGAGGATAATTTATAGTGTATTGATATTCAGTGTCTGGTGATGTTGTGCTGTAACAACAGCACACCACTCAAAGATCTCTTCAGATAATGCTGCCTTGGAGTCCTTTCTTTGAGGGGAAAATGAGATTGTGTCTACTCCAGTGTCAAGGTCTGATATCTCTGTCACAGGGCATGGTGAAAATTAAGTGAGCAATTATAACCAACACTGTCTTATACATGGGTATATCTCATGTTTCTCGAGGAAATCAGACCAAGACCTGAAAATTTGGGCACCCACTGGAATGTTTTTTATTCCTAGTGGTTATGAGCAAATCTGTTCACAGTACTTCTCTACTCACAAGAGATTTCTATTATTTTTGTTAGTTGGACCAAAGTGCTGTAGAAACAAAGCTCCAAATTATATCAAGAACATTCTGTCTCCAGAACTTTGAGCTGCATAACTCTCAAAGGGAATTAATGTTTTGGCTGTTATCAGTGAAGGGCATGGACAGTGTTTCTGACTGAGATGAGCTTGGTATTTCACTCACATCATTGTAAGAGGTTTATATTATTAGGTGTAATTCAGTCTCTTACTGTACAACTTTGGAAGCCCTGGAGTGGAAGGGCATTCAGGTAGCTCTGAGTTTATGGTAGCCTAGGTTATTATTTAAAGTACATAACATATATTAAGGCATCCATGGTCCTGTAGCTGGTAATTCTGAGCAAATGTTGTCAATAGTAGGAATATTACAGAGTGCTTCCTGGCACTGATCAACAACCTCTGAGTTTATGGTAGCCTAGGTTATTATTTAAAGTACATAACATATATTAAGGCATCCATGGTCCTGTAGCTGATAATTCTGAGGAAATGTTGTCAATAGTAGGAATATTTAGAGTGTTTCCTGGCACTGATCAACAACTGATGGCTTTGAAAACCAAGATTGTTGAGTGATAACTGAAGCATTTTGGAAGAAGCAGCACCTTTGCTGCTAATAATTGTGAGTTATCTTACCCTGATTTTACTTACTGATCTAGTGGGGAGTCATGGCTTGTACAGAAAAGCAGGTGATCTGATCTAGTTCCTCCCATTCATCTCTGTGTGATCTTGGTTTCTATCACCAAGTGGTAGAGGAACATTTTAGGGGACTCCTTGTGAAAATGTTAGCATTGCATCACAGGCACCTTTTCTGTTTTTCTGCATTGGGTTATGCAATAAAAAGTTTTGAAAGTGCAGCAGAGGTGGAGATATTAATGGCAATGTCTTCCCAACTCTGTATTAGCCAACCTGGTTTATTTTGGTGCTGCAGTCTGCATTAGGTCCTTCTGCAGACCCCTCCAGGGCAGTCTTCTGCCACAGTCAGCAAAGCCAGCGAGCTCGGGAAGGGGATTGCTTGGAACCCCATCTCAGAGCTTTGCTTTGATTCTCAACCACATCAAATGGCAAACGTACTCACACGGCTGGTTTAGATCCAGGGCAGATCTGTGGATGCCACACTGACAAACACAATCAGAGCTATGTGTTTTGGCCCAGGGAGAATCAAAACAAAACTAAACTGCAAGGGCGAGTTAGGCAGCCTTCCAAGGGAGTCCAGGATAATGACTGGTGTGTCCTGTATCTCCCTGGCCTTGCATCACCAGAGCAGAACATACAAACTACTCTGAGGTGGCGTTGTGCTGAGGGCTGCAGCGAGGATTTCACCTGGTGGGATATAACTACCATGTTTGTTTTATTATTTTGCAATACTAAAAAGCCTTCATGGGAACCTAGCAGGAACCTTATGATTTGAAAAGTTACCATGTTGTCAGGCATACTTGAAAGCTGGAAAAGAGGTTTCTCTTTTTCTTCCTTGCAGATGAAAGATCTCTGTCCATTTAATGGTGTGTCAGGCTTTGTGGCCTTTTCCCACAAAGATAAACTGTTTTAAGTGAAAACAGAATCCTGATGTAATCTTAGTAGCTGTTGCAGGGCTTGACTATTTTTAAGGATTTTGAAAGGAAAGTTCAGATAATGTGTAGACGTGAAGGTAGTAGAGCTAAATTGGAGTGGAGCTGAATCTTTGAGGCAGTGACAGGCATTAAACAGGAACCTGTGAGGAGCTGGAACTTTGCCACAAGCAGTTTGAGCAGCAGTGTCTGAAAAGAGAGACCATCCTTCCCAAGGAAGGGAACAGTTTAATTCTGACTACAAATGAAGTAAAGCTGCAGGAAAATTAATTCCCTGTGTCTGTTAAAAACTGTACTTGAATATTTGACAAGCAGATCAGAATTTGATTTGTCATTTGTAAGAAACTTCCCCTCATGGTCCTCTGAAAACCAGCACTTAGCAGAGCTGTTAATGCTCAAAAATCGAAGTCAATGGCCCTATGAGGCTGCACTCATGTATTGATTTTATAATTTTATGAACTTACAGCTGTGCATTAATGTTATATATTTTTCCCTTTCCCAAAAGCATATAAATCACTCTGTTCTGGTCTTATCTGAACCAGTTTTTTGCATTTTGAAAATCTCATTCATAAACACAGATTTGCCAATTAAGGAATTCAAAGTTTTGACAGACTTCTCTTTGTTCCAGTTCAAATATTAAGGGAAGCAGTGAGAAAGCCAGTAGATCACACTGAGCAGGAAAGCAACTGCAATGTGTAGTCTCAGATTAATGCCCTGCTTAAAATCCTTGTGGTTTCCTGTATGAAACTGGGAAGGGGGATTTTCTGGAAGAAAATTGCTTGCTATTTAAAAATTCATTCTGCAAACAGCAGTTTTCTTTGTCTGAAAGCTTTGCTGCACTTTGATGATGATAGAGGAGGTCATTGTTGTTCAGTCCCTACCGTATCTTATTCTGTTGTATAAAAAACCAAAGCTTCTCTAGTTGTTAATAAATTAGTATAGACTTAGGGTTTCATATCATAAGGTTGGAAAATGTTTTAAGCTGAAAACCAGATTTTTGCTCTCCCACTTGTGAACAGCAGAAATACATTTGAAAAACTAGACTAACATGTGCAACAAATGACAAATCTTCCTTGCCCATCACAGCAGAATTGAGCATAAACAAAAGGAGGCAGTGCCACTACCTAGAATGCACCTCTTTCCTCTGACCACATTTGGTTTTTTCCCTCTAGCTGATGCTTTGATAAAAATGGTTATAATAAGACCTCACGCTGACTTCAGAGGGAGCTGCCACAATCCACGTCCTTGGCTGATCTCCTGTTGCCCCAGCTGGGCTGGGGCCTGAAAAATTTGACAGTTTAATTTTTTCAAGTGAGCCCAGCTATGGCATTGATGTTAGAACTTAACTTTATTAGCTTTGTGTGTTGGCTCAAGCATCAGTATTGCCTCAACATCAACATAAAAGAGCAGAATAAGGTGCAGTGGGTAATTCCTCCCTCTGAGCTGGCATTACTAGCTTTCTATGATATCACAGTCGTCTTTACACTGCCTAACTTGGGCACAGCTGTGCTTTGATTTTTTTTTTAAATATATTTTCCTTATGGCATTACCATATCCTTAGTCACAGCATCTTAATTTGAAGTACTGCTATGCATTCCAGGATGGAATTTTAACATTTAGATTTTTTAGCTAAACTTAACATCCCTAGAGGCCTTAGAGCTTAGAGTTTGAAGGCTTTTTTTTTTTTTGGTAGTTAAAGAATTGCAATGCCAGTCAAGCAATATTTTCCCAGGCTGTCTGCTGCTGATGCAAAGTGGAATACTCAGTTTGTTGATAGCATAGGGTAATGCCCTACTCAAGGAATTGCCCAATTCAATGGCAGAAACTGAGGAGCACCTTGATTGTTAGTCAGCTATGTTATGGAAACTATTTCAAATCTTGGCTGCTACTCCAAGTAACTACTTAATAAAAATAAGTCTGAATCAAACAACAACACCCCTGTCAAACCCCCACCACTCCCACCCAGAGAAACCCAGTTGAGATACTGAGAGTGTGGGCAGGGTGAATGTATTTTGACTGCTCTGTCCTGAATGGCTCACAGAACTGCACTTCCACTTCTTTTTAGTTAGACAAGCACAGTTGTGTTTATTATTCTGAGTGTAGAAGTCAACACACTTCAGATTTCTGGAAAACATTCAAGGATTCGTATTCCGTGCAAAAGTGTTTCAAACAGAATGTGCTGCTTGTTAAAAACAGCCTGTCCCAGTTCCCTCTGCAGCCAGCACTCCAGAGCAGAGGAAGCCAAGCCAGTATTGCTGAGAGGGAAAGAAAGAGGGGGAGAAATCTAAATAACAGAAAAGCATCTGCATGATTGTCACATGATACCACTGAGAAACATCTGTGAATAAAGCACAGTTCAACAGAAAGTCTTAATGATTAGAAATCAATCCCTCTGTGAAGGAGGTTATTTTCCAGTGTGTCAGGCAATGATACACAGAATCCAGGCACTGAATAGTCCAGTGGTGTGGGCTAACTCCCACTGTTTATTCTGATATTTTAGCCATAAGTGCAGCCTTCTGTCAGTTGAAGTTTTTCTGAAAAAGTACAACTTTGTCCAAACAATCATGAGTAAAAGGAGAAAAATGGCAAATAATGGGAGAAGTCACATAATTACATCATCCCACACAAGAATTTAATCTGTTTTACATGCCTTGACAGTGTATTTGTGCTGCTAGAGGTGGGTAAATGTAGCTGAATCTTATGAGACCTTCCATGGCTGGTGGGAAGCTGTAGCAGTTCTCCTCAGGTTTTAAACCAGATGCTTTCTTTTCTCCTCTTACAGATAGAGAGTATTTCTGTGGGAAGTTAATTTTAATTTTGATAACTTTCTGCCACAGTGCCAGTGAGTCATGGAATCAATGTCATTAGCATTTGCAGGAAACATGAGTAAGGGATAGAAGTACACTCAAGCATTGAAGTCAGTGATTTTCATATCTTTTGGGGGTTTACCTTGCATTGTTAAAAACACTGGCAAGATGTGTTGGGTGGGAGAGTTCCCTCTATAACATGTCAGAAATCATACAACAGGTGCCTAAGTTTGCAAAAGCAAGCAAGCCTGTGTAGAAATGTGTGTTATAAATGAGATTTCCTTGAATCACAAATAAGACATGTATGCTTGTTAACAACGAAAATTAATCAAGTAAAGGTGACTAATCTAGCAGCATGCTTTCCCGAGGTACTGAATGCTCTCATTTGCCTTTTTGAATGTCTCATGGAGAGCAGCAGGAAGATATTCTGAATGTTAGGTAAACACAGAACGGACTGGAGCAGAAAAGTAACTTAAGGGGTTTTCAATTCTTTTACCTTGCAATACATCTGAACAATGTGCCTAGGTAAGTTTGGGAATTTTCACAATTCCTCTGTTCTGAATTTTTAGTTAGTAAAGTTCCTATAAGACAAGTTTCTTCAAGCTCTGCAGTTGAAAATGTAAGTAGCTCTTGCTTTTAAGAACACATGTGAGATACTGTGATAAAATCTGTCTGTGTTCATGTGCACTTAAGGAAATAATAGCAAAATAACTGAGGATTTGAACTTGGATTCCTGTTTCTGTTTATTGTTGTAAGCTGACCAGCCAGTGAATAGTTTTTAAGTTCATTATGCTGATGTATGGGATGTGTTGAGAAACTCTTGATGTTGTGCTTCAAATCAGGGCCTGAGTAATTCTAAAATTTCATCATCATTTTTCAAGAGGGGATCAGTGCCAAAGAGTTATACAAAAATTATTGGTAGGCTGTTGTAGAACCTGAATGCATTCAGGTTCCAGCAGCACTGCCAGTGCTGGATCTCAATCCATATTTCTGTTTTATGGCAATGCTGTAAGCTGGGCTGGTTATTCAGAGTGCTCAGACTGGACCAGTTAAATCATTAACAGATTTCAGTAAGTTAACATGAGACCAATGATCAATGTTCAGTATGGTCCAAGAAATGGAGGGGAAAAAAAGATAAATTAGCAGTAACTAATCTCCATTGCAGAGCAGCCTTAAAAATCAAACTAGAATTTGGCTAAGGGGACTGGTTTTTTATTGTTGTTTGGCTGTTTGTTGGATTTTGGTGGTTTTTGGGGGGCTGGTTTCATGCAAACATGGAAACATAGGCAGGTATTCCCACTACAGAGGTTTCAGACAAGTCTTTCCTGCTTTCCAACCTGGTGAAAGAAGTTTGTCTTTTTAGCATTATCTCTGTTTGGACAGCCCTCACTTTCCTGCACAAGCAGAAATATGGAAGCTTGTAATACTCCTCATGGGAAATGTCTCCAGAAATGCCAAGTAGCTACCAAAACATTTAAATTTTTTATCTGACTTAAACAGGAAATTTAAATATAAATAATATATTCGTCAGTAGAAAGCGGCTGTGATGGAACTAAATGTAGTTTAAAATAAATGCAGTTGCTCCCAAAAATTACCCAGCTATTGTATTGTCTGTGCAAATGCACAGTTCAGGTCCTGTGACAGCATCTTAGAATATATTACTTCTGTTCCACCCACCATTCTTTCTTTTCCTACAAAAAAAAGGTTTCTAAATTTCCCAAACCGCTTCCATATGTTATTTTTACTTTTAAACACTCAAATTAAAAATTTGGGTTTAACACAACACTTAAATCTAGGAGCTAAGAAAGGAATGGGTGGGTCTGCTTTCATCAATGTAGTAAATTACTTTTTCACTTCTGAATTTCTTTACTTATCTTGCAAATTTTATCATTCAAGTAGAATTTTATTATTTGATTAGTGAAATCAAGTCAACATATTTAATATACAGTAACTTCTTCCATGTGAGATGTGGTTTAATGAACTACTTGGTGGTGACTCATTTCTCTGCCATATCCCTTTGCCACCGACTCTGTTGCTGTTGTTGAGCAAGAAAAAGAAGGCAGCAGTGGTTTGGATAGCAAAGCCTTCAGGGAATAACGAGTGGAGGATGTGCAAGGCTATCCAAGTAGGAACAGAGAGTGGAGGCCAGAGAAAAAGCTCCAAAAGCAACTGAACTGGTAATTGAGAACATAATAAACCCTTAAATAAATCACTGTGGGCTTGGTACTTAAATGGGACTCTGAACTGTAATTTTAAAAAATATACTGCTTTAGACATAGATATATCAATCTTTGTGACTGCATTGACAAAATAACTGAGACATTCATAAGCTGCATGTTGTAAAGGAAAAGTCAACCAGTTGCCAATGAAAATAAATTGCAGTACGGTGAGATAAAACCCCTGAAGTCAGCACTCCCTCTCATAAGGATTAATTAATTGCCATCAAAAACATGAGAGAACAATGTGCCTGGGCTCACTTAGGTCTTCAGGGCATGTGGGAGGATTAGTGGCATACATTAAGTGTAATCATTTTCATTGAGCAAGCAAGAATGTTCTTTTCCTTATCAGAACAGTGATCCACCCTTTCTTTACACACTCTCCCCCCATGGACTCTTCAGCTGTTTCTTCCATCAGTCCTGTTCCACCTCCACTGAGGAAATGATGAGTCTTGCTGCTGTCTGTCTCCTGGCATGAAGCTGGAGCAGACAATTCTCATATTACAGCTGGTAGCTAAACTGCTTCTCAAATATAACTAAAATCCACCCACTGGTGTGCGTCCAATGCATTTGGACTATCCAAGGTGGAAACTGCTATATATCCACAATAATCTGGTTAGATTTTTAGGGTTTTTTAATGGTTGTAAGATCAGTAGATCAAATCATTGATTAGTCTTTCTGTATCTTGACAAGTCCATTCAGTATAAAACTGCTGTATTGAACTTGTTCATGCAGATACTTAGATAAGAAAATAAAAAAGATATATACTTTAAAACTTCAGATTTATGTTCTCCTTCATTAATAAACTAATAAATAGCTTTAGATTTACTCTTCTGCCAAATGATATGACTCATACCAAAGATTTATGGTTTTTCTGCCTGCTACATCTGTATGGATATAAAAACAAGTTTTTATCATCAAATGGAAGCACTATGAAAACTTAGGTAAAGTTTTTCTTCCATGAACCCGTGGTTCCAAGGACCACTTGGATTCTGGTTAGTATTCTCCGTATTTGTATTTGAATACAAATCCATCCCAGGCCAAAGGCCTGCCTGATAATCTGCCACAGGGTTGGTCTGAGTGCCTCAGTGCTCAAAGCTCCAGTGGTGGCTGCATTCTGCTGGAACTGGGGAAGGGCCAGCCATGGTAGGAGTGCTAACACGAGGAGGGAAGTGACTTTTCCAGGTACAGACTTAACCTGTGAATAAGGAAAAAGCAACTGGTTCTGTAGCTTTCAATGACAAATCACAATTTATTTCTATCACTTTCAAATAGAAGATTTATTGTGCTAATTTTCAAAAGCAGATGCCAATTTAAAAAAGCAGACCTATCTCCATATTCTAATAAAAGTTGATAGTGCTACATTAAGTGGCTGGAATATGCTGTCTTAACTTCCATTCATTTAATATAAGATGGACCTTGAAGAATAGAATAGAATAGAATAGAATAGAATAGAATAGAATAGAATAGAATAGAATAGAATAGAATAATACACTTCAATACTATTTAGTGTTAGCAGGGAATGATAAATATTATGGCTGTGTATTGTTGAATTCTAAAAGGCTTTACTTCCTTTTTTAATTTTAATTTGTTCATGTTGTTCTGGACTTAGCTACTGTTATCTTTGTTCAGTAAAACAGTCCCTTATTATGAAAACATTAGTAATGGCTTTTAGATGAATGAGGGGAAAAAACAGATGTACAAAATATTATCAAA
Source organism: Passer montanus (assembly GCF_014805655.1). NCBI lineage: Eukaryota > Metazoa > Chordata > Aves > Passeriformes > Passeridae > Passer > Passer montanus. The sequence goes on along the minus strand of NW_024373256.1, from coordinate 10,347,328 downwards.
GAGCTGTAAATATTTCATGAAAGGAAGACAAGGTTCAAGTGGAGTAGTTAATGAACTAAGCCACAATAACATTAAAAATACAGAGCTGTGAATGCTCCAGTGTGACAGCACCCAAAACATTCAGCTTGTGGCAGTGCCAGTAGTAGATGTAGAACTGCAAAGTGGGAGTGAAACCAATGGCATGAGGCACTTGACAGCAGGGAGCTTTGACTTGCTCAATGGGTGGACTTTTTGATCAGGAGAAAAATAGAATCTTTCACTGAATGAAGCATGCTCATATTTATGGGATTAGAGGTATGGATGGAAGGTACTTCTGGCCCAAGCTCTGATGTGAAGTAGGACTCTTGCTGTCATTAGATCAGATCAGCCACAGCAGAGGGCCTCAAATTCCAAAGATGGAGATGTTTCTCCTTTCCCTCCAGAGGAGAAGAGATGGCCCTGCTGGAGCAGGGGGTTTGGAGCAGATAAACCAGATCTCCCTGCCAGCCTCAGCCATTTTGTGTTAGGGGAAACTGGGACACACCTTTGAAGCCTCCTTCCCTTAAATGTTAGGAGGGAACACAAATTGACATCAAGTATATAATCTGTGTGATTAACGTTGTATAGTGACCCTCTGAAGATAAAATTCACATAAAGTGTGTTCAGTTTAAAGAGCAGGAATAGAAATGTGACTTCAAGTGCTGTACGAGCCTGGAAGAATATTATCCCTCTTGAAGATTGCTTAAGCTAAAAGAATGTTCAAAAACACTCTGTACAGTCAGAAGATCACCCAGGCAGAGAAGATGTTAATGTCATTCAAGATGAGACCAAGAATGAGGGGAGGAAGTGGATGTTGTATGAAGTGAAGAGAGTGGTATCTTCAGCTCTGAACCGCCTCAGCCACCTCAAATTTAAGTTCCTGTTTTCACCATAATGGCAAGTTATTTCTAAAAGTCAAAATTTGTAATGTAGTTGTACCAATTCCCATCTTCTCCATATCTCCTCCAGGGACATTACTCAGAGAAGTCTTGAGACAGCTGGCAGAATTGAACTGTTTCAAATATGTTCTGTGTCTTACTTGTTGTTTTGGTTTTGATAACTTTTAATTTCCTACTTTGTAATCAAGAATGTAACCCTCTGCCTTGCTAGACTAAGCTCAATTGCCTTTTTGGATTTGTCTAGCATTAATGATAGCCTCATGCAATAGTGCCAAGTATAAAGCATCTTGTCTTTTTCCCAAAATAGCTCTATTTTTTATCATGTAGTGGAGAATTTGAAATCCAGAAAATGTTCAGGAAGGTAATTCAGGGTGACTTTCCCACCAAGCTGCAGAGGTTGATTTGGCATCTAATAATACCCAGGTTTGAATCTGAGGGAGAAATACCAACCAGTAATCATTCTCTGATAAGGACAGGCAGAATACAATTCCTCTGACTGCCACTTCATGGATCTTACACAACCCAATTTATCCCACACTGTAAACTCCAGGCAAAGATGTGCTGAAGGGGAGTGGTTGTTTCTATTTCTTGTTTCCAGAGACTTTCCAATACCTTTGCCTGATCTTTTACAACAATGCAGAAGGTGAATTTCACACATTTAAGACTAGATTAAGCAGAATACTCAGATAAAGCCTTGTTGGGAGGTCTAGAGGAGCAAGAGGTACTGAATGATGCTATCACAGAGTGAAACAGCCCACGAAATAATCCTGCTCTTCCATCAGAACTGGATGTGTGTGAACAAGAGTTTGTACCCTGTATGATGTTCTTCCATGTAACATCTGCAAGGAATACCTCGAGGCAAGATTAAACAGGAACAGTCTGGAGAGTGACAGAGAGGATGGTTAAAGAAAGTTGTTTTCATCTCCCTTCCTCTCCTTCCCCCTTATTAAGTATTTTGCTTACCCTTTAATTTCAAGCCATGTTTCAGTGGACAGAACCTTGTGGGAAACAAGCAAACATGCTTAGGCTTTGCCTGCAGTGGTGCACTCAGTGGTGCTTATCAGATCAGTCTAGGCACCCAGGGGTTTTATCACTCATTAGAATGATTGCATATGTCCAAAAATAATCATAGGCATTGAGCAGGAATGCAAATTTCTGCTGTGGATGGGAGCTGAGGGAGGGATACTGTGTGGAGGGAACCAGCTAGATAAGACTGCATGGAGTTTTAAAGAATAGAGGAAGCACATAAGGGTCTGAGATGTGTTTAGATGCAATGAATCTTAATTTTTCTTTTTCTGGAACCTAACCCTTCTATAACAGAGGACTGAGTAAAATGCATCAACATATACAGGAGTCTGTTCCTGGCTTTCTGGATAAGACTGTCCATTGTTACTTTCTGTTGTTCCTTTAACCTGATATTAAAGGTGACAAATTTCTTGGTATCAAAGAAAAGCCCATGGGCTACAGATTGAAATCCTGAAAGACAACCTGTCAAAAATGTTATGTGAAAAAAAACAGTAGGTTTTTTTTCTGTGTTGCACTTCTGTGGGGATATTTACAATTGGAAAAGAACCCATACTTGTGGTATCCTGCAGTATCGCTCAATATATTGTAATATTGTTCACTGTAACATCTTATGTGCATTAGTGCTGTTAATGCAAATTAAAGTTCCTGCTCTTTCCTTTTAAGAAGGAATTTAACCCATTGGATTGGAGAACCCCTGGATCAGGTCAGCCTTGCAGCTACAGGTAACAGTGCAGGTGTAGTTAGGTCAGGGTGTATTAAGGAGTTAACAATAGAGGCCCCTGGGCTGCAAAACTGCTTTTCAAAACCATAAAACAAAGCCTATATCAATAAAGAAAATGGCAAAACTACAGACAGCACAAGAGGATGACGTTTCCCACAAGTTCTTGGACCACTGCAATAATTGTGAAATTTGCTAAATAAAAATTTGGAATCGTCCCAATTTCCTGTGCTAGAAAAGACATCTGTATGTCTGTCTCAAATCTCATCCTTAGCTTCCAGATTTGTAACTACAGAGCAACTTCAGGATTTTTTTGTAACTTCTGTGGCTTTTCTTTTAATTATTGCACAGGTAATTTCTTGACTTGCAAGTGACCTGCTGTATGTCAGGGGTCTGTATATATTTTGACTGCTTTTTCTCTTTTCAGCTGAGGAGAAAGAATTAAATCCATAATATTTCTCTCACAGCACCTCAGTTTGTGTCCTGCAAACTGCAAGTATTTCCTGCCAAGTCATGCAACTATAACATCATGGCCATCAGTAACAATACTTCTGTTGTTTGAAGCATGAGGTTTTCAGACTGTTAGGAATGATGGTGGTGCTGCTTCTTTTAGTTATTTAACTTTTTCCAAAGTCAAGAAACAATTGATATCTAGAATATACCCAAAAGGCAGCTGAAATGTGATCTTAGTCTCTGGTTTGAATATTGTCTTAGTCTGTGATTCTCCTTTGAGTTTACAAAGACAGTAGTACCGCTCTGGGAAGAAAAAGAAATGTATTTTAAATTTGCTCTTCACTGGATTAACTGAATGATGTGTGTGTGTCATTTCACAGGTTTTTTTTTTTTTCTCAAGTACTGCATTTGTGATTTGTTAAGTGCTTTTGTTTTGGGTGGGTAGAGCCTCTTTACCATCAGAAAGATACAGGAGATAGTGGGCAGCTGGAGTCAGGCCCTGCTTCTCTGGGTGCCTCTTTAGATGTCTTTGGAGGTCCTGGCTCAGTGTTTATGTATTTGCTCTTTTCCATTAAAACCAGTTGTCCCTGCACTTTCTCTACCAAATCCTGCTGTACAGGGAGCAGCAGTCCGTAATTTAGTGGGCCCAGAGGGAGAAGTTAAGATTGTAGAAGCATTAGGTTATAGGATATGTCAATCTAAGAATTAGGCCAGTCATCACAGCCTGTCAGTACAGACTGCCCAAGGGGTTTCATTTGATTGTCTAATGTGTGTATGCATAATTGTACCACTGACAGTGCTAATTTTGATGTAAGGTTCTTCCAGTGGAAAAATAAAAGATCTAAGAGGTTGTTTTGCTTGACAGACTATGGTTAAGTGATTGCTATTAGGATTTGCATAGGAATATATAGGTAATATGCCAATGGAGGTTACTGTGCCTGAAACCATCCAGTGGTGTGTACTGACTCACTGTCTCACCATGCTGTAAGCAAGTGTGCAAGAATTGTAAGGATATGCCACATTTCTCACCTCATAATTGCATATCTAGCAAGGTTCAGCTTGTAAGCAGTTTTATCTAAGGGAATATAGGCAGAAGTTTCCACTTAACAGGTAGACAGGAAGGAGAAAACCCTTGCTTAAGAAAGGATAACCAGGTATGTTGAGATCTGTGAGGATCACATCTAGAAGACACAAGTAGACCCCAAATAATACAAGGAGTTGGATTCATGGTGTGGTTTGTGTGCAAAAATCAGATTTTAGACCCTATCTATAGTGATGCTTTGAAAAACTGGACTGATGTGGGAGCAGCCTCCTGTTCCCAGGGCTGTGGGCAGGGCTGCAGGAGGCACAGGGCTGTGGGCAGGCACAGGGGAGGCACAGGGGAGGCACAGGGCTGGCACAGGGGAGGCACAGGGCTGCAGGACAGGGCTGGCACAGGGTTGTGGGCACGCACAGGGCAGGGCAGCCCAGGCCTGGGGAGGTGTGGAACGGTGCCAGGTTGTCACTGCTGCTCACTCAGCCCTGAGTCACAGCTGGGCACTGACCTCGGGCTGGCCAGGCTGCCAGCTCTGCCTGCGTCTGAGGGCAGCCCCAAACAGAGAATCACTTTAAGAGTACTTATTTTGTTTTCTTTTCCTCTTTGTAAGCTTTTAATGCCCTGTGTATTTCCTTTTTATTTTCAGTTCTAGTTTCGTTGGTGTAAGTAAAATAGTTGTCCTTTCTGCTTTTCTTATCATGAGTTAAGCATCATATTAAACTAGATATTAATTTAACAGAATTAATATCTATAATTAATTTAAGAAGATACCTGGGTAACATTTAACAGAAGAGCTCTCAGAATCATAGAATCATACAATCATCAAGGTTGGAAGAGACCTTTTCTTTCAGAAATGAGTAAAACTTCAGGAGGGTTTGGGTTTTTTAGGTGTAGAACAAGATCCTAGTCCTGGAAAGAAGGTGTGAAATATATAACATTTTGGTTAACTAATCTTAGTGAGTCCTTCCTAAAAATAACCAGTTGTAATACTGGACAAAAAGGTAATGGTGTAATAGTCATCAGCTTGAGTCTAACCTCAAGATGCTGTCTAAGAATTATGAGGTACTCTTCTTGTAACCTTTGCCATTAATACTTTCAGCTTTGTGGATTAATATCAACAGAGCCCAATCAGGCTTAGGGCCTACAAAAACATTCCAAAATAAATTGAATTTAGACAGTGTGAACCAGGGAGGGGAAGCACAGGCTTCAGCTCTGTATGAAATGCTGCCTGCATTAACTGCCACAAGGTGTAAGGCTCCATGAGCTCTACTAGAACTGCACAAGTAATAATCAGTTAAATGTGGAATGGATGGTTTGGCTTGTATTTTGTCAGAGGAATGCAAACTTACCAAGAACAATAAAAGGTGTTAAATAGCAAAATCTAGGTTTAATTTTTACTTTTGCTGAAAGGCTTTAGCAGAAGACTGGAAAGGTTTTGTCTCAAAAGGCAAAATTGATCCAGTCTCTGGACTAATAGTACTAGAGCTTGCTTGTTGTTTTCTGAACTAACCACGTGAAATACCATTTGTTTAGAAGATTCTCATACACTTTATAGATGAACCTTGGCCAGTGATTCTTTTGAACAATATATTTTGAATGATAATTATAGCATAGAGTCAGTTCATCTTTTCTTTGGCTTAAAATTCTGGAAGAGTGCTATAGAAATCCATTGGGATAATATGGTTTTACTGGTGTATATGTACTGGGCTGACTTCTGTCCCCCTAGTCTTACACATAATTAAGTAGCAGAAATAATAAAACCTTTAAAATCCTCAATGAAATACACTTTATACAATATTCCATGAGAGAAGAGGGATGGTATTGTAATTTTTAAAAGGCCGATAAGCCTAATAAGAATGAGTGAAGATTGACAGGCATGATATTGCATTCTATTTTAGCTCAGTCTAAGTCCTATAAATCCTGTTTTTCTTCTACTGAAAAAGATTATTTTTTTTTTAATGTCTGGCAGTTGTCTGTTTCCTTAGCCAACAGGTGACAAACAGCTCTTGGAATTTCTCTGTGCAATGTTAGCAACCTTTCTGTCACTAAAGTTTTTGTCCAGTTTACTTAACCTGAAAAAAGGCCCGAATCCCACCATGCAAAAGTAAGCTGGTAGCAATGCTGCTTTCCATTTGAAGCTAAACTCTAATCAGAGTAGAGTGCAAAGATGGGGACATAAAATAGGGAGTAGAAGGAAATCAAAGTGAAAGAACATAGCACCCAACCGCGGTTGTTGGAGAGGCAGTGAGAGACTTCTGCTGTGTGAGAGTCGCTCAGAAATTCAGGAGCAGCAGCCTGGCATTCCAGTGGTAACTCAGTCTCACCTAATTGCCATCGCTAGGAGAGATGAGCAGTCAGTCATTGAGGAAAACTGATTTCTATTTGTAATTGCTTTTGTTTATAACTGATGGGAGCTGTTAACATCTGTATCCTCAGGCTCTGAGAGTCCATTAGAGAGCTGGGAGGAATGGCTAAAATGGAATTGCAGCTGGGAGGAGCATGTGGCAAGACAGCGAGGACTGCCAGGCATCCTGTAATGTCATCAGCACGGCAGCCTCCACTGATCTGCACTGCATTCCAAAATAGAGCCCTCAAATCAAACTTTAGCCCTCGTTATAGATCAGAAATAAAAATGTGGACAAATCACCCCAGACTTTCCGTGGCTCACAGTGTTTCAAGGGCTGCTTTGTTTTCCCCAGCAGTGTGACCTTCCAGTGGGTACGCTGCTTGCTGCACAGCTGAGCCACCCAGGTTTCCAAGACGTGAGGACACAGCATGACAGCCTGTGAAATCCAGTTTGATAGTGCTAAAAACATGAAACTACCTGCAAAAAAGCCCCCTAATGCCTTCTCCCCATCTCTTCTTAGTTCTGGATTGCAAGACAGCCAAGTAAGCATTCCCAAGAGCTCTGCTCAGTCTGAGTCATTTGGAAATCTGTTTTAACTTCTTTAGCAGATTTAAAATAATGTTTGAGACTATGCATCTGCCAAAGAATAGAGTGTAATGGTTCATATAATGCATTTTATTAAGAAAGGTTGATTTTTTTTTTCTTATCTTGCATGTATGTGTTTGAGGAAGAAGTGAGAAAGCAATCCTGTGGTCTCTTTGGAGGAAATGGCATTGGAGCCCTTGTATTTTTCATTGCAGGAAGCTGCAGGAAGCCAAATACTAAAAAGACTAAAAATAGAAAATTGATGGTTTGATATATATACCATAGTAATTAGCCAGTTTATACTGGTTTAGTTTACGTTTTCATTCTGAGGGGAATTTGATTCCTGAGGATACCTGTTAGCACAGAAGGGAATTAGGTCCTTGGAAGTTTGCTGAATGCTCAAGTTCTGATAAACAGCCAGCTTCCAACTTTGTAATGGTCAGCTATTTGAAAATTAATCTTTTCCTAGCAAAGGACTGTCCTAAATGTTTCCCACTTAAACTGTTATATAAATATTTGCATTTCTTCGATGATGCATGTTCAAATTTGCATGCTGCTGGTTTGATTACTTGGTGCAATCATAGCATTTACATAAATATGCATGAAAGGCACCATCATTTCCTCCCCTCTGTCTCACATGCTTTAGATTTATGAATCAGGGGAGAGAAGTACACTGTGCAATTCTGCTTCAGGAAGGTATGTTGCCTGTCCTGGCATCACTTACAGTACGGAGGCAGGATTGATATGCTGCCCTTCATCTTTGTTTATTTGGACAACTCATCATTAACGTGGCTGGCCCTCTCTCCTGGAGGTTTTACTAACCTGGGGTTCATGCAGCCTTACCAGAGAAGGTTTTTTCTTTTAATGTGTGTGTATTGTGTGCTGTACTCTCATCTTTTCAAAATGGCAATAGTACAAAGAGGATGTGCAATTAGTTCAGAATGTGTATGCTCTCCACTTTCCTTTTAAGTCTGTGAGGACAGATAAAAGACTTTTCTAAACTATCATTGTATTTGTTTGCCAGATGCTCTCCAGATGAGTACAGTGAGGGTGGAGAAAGCAGGACTTTTGGCTCAACATGATTCCTTTGGTTCCTTTCATATTTCTTTCAAAACAAGCTTTTGTTTGTTTTTTAAGAAGCAGGAAAAAAATCTTGGCAAGTACAAGGCATTCTAGAGGGAAGATTAGTTTGTGTGGTATTGCATCGAAAATTTGGGCATCTTTAGTTCTAGAGAGATGGAGGAAATTGCTCAGGGCTTTTTCAGACTCTCTGAAGGATTTTATTTTTTTCAATACATGGGTTATAGCTTTGCTAATGTTGCAGAATGTTCTCTATGTGAGAAATCTGAAAATTACAGAATTGCCATTTTTATTACTTGTATCACTTTTTTCTCCTGTCCCCAGCATGTAAGAGGGCACTTGTTCAGAGCACTCTGGGAAGCAAAAATGGAAACAAGCTACTACTTTGTTTTCTCTTTGCACCCTGACATTTCTAAACAAGAAAAGAATGCAGAACACTTGTAGAAAAGATCACTTTCTTATAATTTTACAAGAAATAACAAATAGAAGTTTGATGATTTTGATTTGGTAATGATGAGAAATATGAGAAACATGAGAAATATGCAGAGCAATTAGAAATGCCAAGAGAGTCAGGCATTTATGCCTCCCTACCTGGTATAAATGCCAGACTGTGCTTGTGCTTCTTTCTGGAGGAAGAATTGTCACATTTTCTGTGTATGACAAACTACTTCAGCATTTGGACTGCTGATAACTATAGCACATAAATCACAAAGACTGAAGGCTCCAGTGGGAAAAGGAACAATTAAAGAAGCAATCGGCTAATCATCACTGTCATTAGTGAAAGTGGAGGGCAATTAAACAAACCAGCCAAGCAAAAGCCCACCTCAATCCTGTACAGGCTTGTTCACAGGTTTGGTGCTGAAGGCCTTTAACAATACTAGAACAGGAGTTTCCATCACAAAAATGTGTCCCCATCATGGAACTTCAGCCTGCTGAACCCAGAATGAATATTCAGCAGCCAGGAAGAGAGGCTTCAATAATCTTGTGTGTGAGTAAGCCTCAGTGTCATCTCCTTCTGCCCACAAGGGAAGGATACATGTTCCCTTTTAAAATTATTACTTTGTATGATTTTCCCAGTATATTATCCAGATGTTCAGCTTCAGCCTTGGAAGTGCTTTAAATTCAGACAGACTGAACACAGAGGTTTGGTACAGCCTGATTGCTTTGCTGTGAACAAGTCTGCAAAACCAAATCAAATGTTAGTTCCCCCCTCAATATCTTTTTCATAAATCTTTCCAAAGGACAGAGTAGTTCTTATGTAGTGGCCTGGGGAGAACTGTAAAGCACCTCAAGACAAAGAATCATGGGCTAAGGCCATGGTCTGCTGTTTGCTGTACAGAAGCAGGCAAGTGAGGTGTCAGGGTGGACATCATAAAGCACATATGGGTTTGCAGTGAGCATCTTAGCATATCTCTATAGCACAGAATGAACTGCAGGTCTGGAATATTTCACTGTCAGTGCCTAAGACTGAAAAATCAGTATATTTATGCTGTAACTAATGCTGTTCACTGTCATTCTTTCACTTCATTACTAAGACAAGTTGAAAAGCAAAGGTCACAGTTTGCTTCAGCTGCCATGCTGAGTTCATCAGGCAGGAAGGAAACTCCTTCTGCAAGAAAGGATTTGGATGGTAACTATTGCATGACAAGGTTGGAACAGATGACCCTTGAGGTTCCCTTCCAAGCTGGTATTGTATGATTCTCTGCTTCTCTCTTGTATATGATAAAATTATGCTGATTCCTGTATCTCCTCTGAGCATCTTTCTCTGTCCCTGCATTGCCACTGTGCTTCTTGGGACAATCTTGTGCAGCTTGTCCCAAATTACTTTTCCCACTTGGTAAGAATCTGTTTCTTTCCCACCACTTGTCCTTCAAAGGTAGCAGTGCACCCATTTCCTTCTCTCCTAAACATCTTCTCAGCACTTCCTGTGCTCTGGCTGGCAGTCAGTGCCAGCCTTGGCAGGTCCCTGTGCCAGGGTACAGCAAGGTCAGTGCATGGCTGTGAGTCAGTGATGGAGAAAAGGTGTTTTCATTGGGAGGTGAAACCATTTGATCCATGGCTCCAAACATATTATCCCACTGTTAAATGAGTGGGTCTCAGAAGTCTGCCTTAGCATAAAGGGAGTTTGCAGGAAGATGCTGTGGAAAGCTGTGGGTGGACAGTTCAGAGTTTGAGTCCACTTTAATGTCAGTAAGAAAACTGCAGCTACTGAAACTATGGGAGGCAGATACAAAGGCCGACTTGGCCCTCTCTCAGGCTACTCCATGCTCTATGCTGCTTAATGAAAAACTTCCAGGTTCTCATCTTCTAAATCAAAGAATCTGTCCCAGAAAAAAAAGCAAAGCTGTAAAGATAATGTGCAGAGCAGTTTAAGGAAAGTTCCAGCATGTACTGGGTGGGTGCTGGTGCTGTGGGGAAGAGGATAAAGGAGGGCAAGTTTCCTCTAAAGCCCTGTATATTGCACAGCTCAGAAAAACAAGTCACATCTCATCAGTTGCTCTCCCTTCACTGCACCTTGAATGTTCCCCAGTGAGAGTTCTGCCTCTGCTTTGCTCAAGAAATCAAACATCCTTGACAGCAGGCTCGGTGCCTCGTGCCAGAGGACTCTGCATGGCTGCCTCAGCTCTAAATACAGTGAGGGCCTTAAGTAGGCAAATCTGGCTGCATAAACTCTCCTGTAAATGTTGTCATACTGAGAATAGTTCTTCTGCTGCTCTTGAAATATGGAAGATAAATGAACATTACCATGCTGGAGCTATCTACAACTAATAAATCGCAGTGCCTAAATGTTTATGTATGGAACTTGTGCTCACCAATGTACAGCTCTGATTTATCTGTCCCTGGGGAGAACTAGGTAGCAGCTCTTTTCTTTAAGTGCTTCCAGTTGGGGTACAAAAAAATGTATCATTTAGGGCTGTCTGCTTAGCAAGACTGTCAACTTTCCTGTACAAAATGCAGATGCAGAAAAAATTAATGTTTTCCCACCCATCTCTGGATGACCTGTTTAGCAGCAAAGCTTTGTACCTCACTTGCAGGTTAACAAACAAGCCAAACCCACTCAGCAGTCTCCCCCTGGCACAACTTCTCTGCTACGCCATGTTATTACCAAGTTTTTCTTTTGTGTGCCTTTAGTAAAGTGCCATTGTTTGCTTATGCACTTCTTGTCTGTGCAGTGTTCAGAACACAGGAAACCTCAGCTATGCCAAAAATCTTTAATGAAGTATTCAGAGAACATTTTTTAAAGGCATTCCCCTATGTAGCTGTAAAACTGTAGTCTCTCTGCTCAGACTAACAGCCATGAGGACAAATATATAGACTGATAATTTCATTAGGCAAATCAATTCATTTGTGCTCAGACCAAGGCACAAAATTAATTCTGCAGTAATTACTTGTACAGGTGAACTCTTCCCTTTTTTTCCAATAGACTCAAGGAATAAGTTCAGCTTTAAGGATCTGGGAGAGGTAATTTGGTAATTTTGGTACAGGGCATCCATTAGTAGTTAGTAAAAAAACTCCCTTGTTTTAAATGTTGGGTTTTGTGTCAATGAATTTCTGTAGCATCCCTGAGCCCATGTAGCTTGGGGTGACACCTTCTAGTTACAAATTTCAGCTGGAAAGGCAAACACTCCTTGGGATTTTTCTCTTCATAGGGTAGGTCTGTGCAAGCCTCGAGAGGCTGTGCTGTGCAGACATTGTGACACTGGCACGGGACAGCTGTGTCCCCAGGTCTGTGTGGCATGTCTTTTCCTACCTGAAACAGAGGCGTGGGGCTGCCCTTTCCTCTGTGTCTGGATGTCAGGAGGGAGGGGCCTGGCGAGGGCTGTGCTCAGCTCGAATGAGAAAGGTGAAGCGGGGACACAGAGGAAGGAGGAACTGCGGCATGGGAAGCGCTCCCCAGGACAGGGCCAGGCCAGGGTGCACGGAGAGTGGCACGGAGCAGAGCTTGCCACAGGCGTGTTCGAGCAAGAAATTGCCATTTCAACAGCCAGGTCAGCAACTGGTGGAGGTAATGCAGCAAGCACAGCAGCCTGGAGCTCGGCTCCGGCTGTAAAACGTGTACAAAATCCTTGGCTAACACTTAAGCAGCTCAGTCCAGGGGCTGGAGTCGCAGCAGCATCTGCAGTGCCGGCGGGCTGAGAGCAGCACGGTCCTTCCCCGGGACAGCGTGTTTGGATCCCTGCGCCTCTGCAGTGCACGCAAACCAGCACAGTGGATGCAAATCGTCCTCCGGAGCCCCTTTTCATGTTTACCTTGCTTTCCTGCATGGCGTGTTTGCAAATACTTGCGAGTTAAACACGGCTAGGACTGCGTAGGAACACGAGGGGATCACGTACACAGGCTGGCAGCGTGTCAGGGCCGGCAGAGGCAGCGCTGAGACTGTTAGAGGTGGAGCTGTCTGAGAGAGCTGCGAGTACAAGTTTCACAGACTCCTCTCAGAACATTGCCTGCAGGGCACAGATGTGATAGGAGGGGGTGAATACACTCCTGTCTTTGTTGCGTGTTTGTTTTTGAAGCTGAGCTTTTAAAACGTTGTCACTCTTCCTCCTACGGTTCTTTTACTAGGCCACAGAACAGCAGTGCCTGGATGTTGAGCCTGAGCCTTGCCACATCAGCTGCGCGTTCAATCAGTCCCTTCCTTCTTGCCTGCTAAAGCAAGGGACCAAGGCAGGATGCCCAAGGCAGGATGCCCAGGCCGCGCGGAGCCCTGCGCAGGGATGCTCTCCTGGCCGTCAGTGAGGTCCTGCTGTCGGTGTGTGCTGCTCAGGGCCCCCAGCAGCGCTGCAGCTCCCTGCTCCTGCCATCCCAGCTCCTCTGCTTGTGGAATCTGTGATGGCCTTTAGTCCCTGCAGAGTAGGGACCCACTGGCACTCATGGTCCCACCACCTTCCTCAGCATGCTTTGCCTGTGGCCCTCTGTGGAGATTATTTTCACCATCTTTTGTTAGTGTAAAGCCTGGTTTTCTCAAGCTGAGTTCTCTTATGAATATTTGTTTCACAACTTTAAGAAATTTCTCACAAGAAGACAGCCTCTGAATTGTTTATTTAGGCATGTTTCCCTTCAATCTTTTCCACTTTAAAAAATCTGTTTGATACCAGAGGATTTGGTGATAGTCCTACAGTAGAAAATGCCTTTAAAAAAATAAAAGCACCACACAATAAGTGATGGGAAGTCTCTCTTGTACACCATAGGTCTGCCTTATATTAAATACATCACATCACCACGAGTATTTTGTGTAAGTTTGAATTTCTCTGCATGGGCAGCCAATGATGGATTTCCTTGGTGTTTATAAATACTGAGTAGGTCTGCCTTATATTAAATACATCACATCACCATGGGTATTTTGTGTAGTTTGAATTTCTTTGCATTGGCAGCCAATGATGGATTGCCTTGGTGTTTATAAATACTGATAGAAAATCCAAACAAAGGTTCAGATCACTGTGTCATCTCCTTTACTTATTTGTCCAACATGGCTACAGAAATGTTATCTGTGTCTTTAAAAATAAAAACTCCTAAGAGATCAAAGGATATCATAGGAAGACTGGATAAACATTTATGGATTCCAGCTGAAAAAAAACTAGAGCTATAAAGTCTGAATACTTAGGAGGGTCTTTCCTTCATCAAATAATACTTGGACCAGTCTGACCTGTATCTTATTCTCCTGACTACGTTTTAATAGAAGGTTTGGTTTACAGCATGGTTTTCAGCAGCCCTGAGGCCAGGGAACAGATCTGAACTGGTAGTGCCAGCAGTTATTTTATGACTTGAGCAAGCATGTTCTTACATGATGTGGGATCATTGCACAGTGATACTGAAATTTCTCCCATTCTTTAATACTTCAAAGCAAATTGCATTGGAAAAAAAGATTTTCTGTTTTATACCCTCTATAAATTCAAATTCTTTATTGCACAGTTATTTGTTATTGGTTATTTGGTTTTCATTGTTGGAATTGGTTGTGCCTTTAGTTTAATCCCTTCATTTGAAAAAGAAGCCTGTGATCCACTTAGGATGGGTCTCCTTCTTAAAAGAATTTGGGGCTGCAGAACTAAGCTGAAAATGTCATAGTACTTTATAAACTACTACTTTGGTGCCAGAATCCAGGTTCAGAGTCATCTGATTTGCTTGTCTTTGTCACTGGTGCATCTGCCTTTACTGTGTTGCAATTCTCCTGAGCCTCCTCTGCAGAATGGGTTGCCTATGCACTTTCCTTTGCAATGATGAACAAAAATGTGCCAAAACCCTTGTGTGCAGTGACAAGCAGTTATCAGAGCTGCGCGAGGTTAAAAACTCAACCATCAGACACACACACAGGTCTCCTATTCAAGGGTACAGGGATTTGAAATCTCATCTCTGCTGAGCATAGTTTAGGTGCACTTTGCCATTGTTTCCAAGGCCTGCCAGGAGTTCTCTTGTATCAGGAAATGCATGATCATGAATTTAAAGCTTTAAATTCATGCCTGTGATGCCGTGGGTGAGAGGGAAAACCCAGAAAGTCCCTCTTGGTCAGTGGCTGTGTTGTATTAACCATCCTACCCCTGGGCTCGCCCTGCCTGCACTCATTAACTGCTCCAGGGGCTCACTGACACTTATTAAGAGGGAGAGTATCATTAGACCATGTTCTGATTAATAATAGTGACATTGTGTCCATGTAGAGTGTAGATCTCATCGGGCTTTTTGTGTGTTTCTGCTGCACAAAAATAAGCTTTTGCTCATAGTCTGAGACAAAGATAGTGTCATGGACTGGGGATGTGTAAGAGTTCAGATTATCTCTAGATTCAAATTCAAATTTAAAAAGCTCAGGCACATGTGTTTGGAAAGGTTGGACTCAATATGGTATCACAAATGGGTCTTCTGAGAGATTATTATTTTTCCAAGTAGCTGACACTTAGGTTTGTATACTAAGGAATGAGCAATATGTTCTGGTTAAAAACTTCCAAACTGACACGTGGGAGGAGGAAGGCCTTTGAAAAGCCCTGTCATACCAGCACCCTCACACATATTGATTGGCTGGGCACACGACCTGTACAAATTCTGCTGCTTTGCTGTTATTTTACATTTTTAAAGAAAGTGCTGCAGAGTTGGGTAAAATAAACTGCCTTCACTGCAATCAGTAATGTTGTTGCACCCAACTGCTCTTATCATTAGTGAAGATACTGAGAGCCATTGTTTTCTTACTCTATTTGGAATTTGAGTCCATAAACTTTTATGAGCTATAGTTTAGATAATGTTAGGAAATGGCTTGTCTGGAACTAAAATTATCTCATTGTGTCAAACAGGCAGGGACAGGTTTTGGTCTTTTCTACATTACTTTCTTTGCTATGAAACAGATCTTATCTTTCAAGAATTATGGAATTGCAGATTAAATTTCTGGGTTTATACATGGAAATGCAGTAGATTTGGCTTCTTGATGTCTGTGGCTCCACATGAGTACAATAATTAATGATCTAGTTCACAAGGAGAGATATCTATGGAAAAAAAAGTTATGTTCTCTTGGGGGGTTTTATAAGAGATCCTCAGGTTTATCTGCATGAGTATGTTTGTGATTGTTAGAAATGTGTTTCCTCTGATGTATTCCCATCACAGCTGGGATTAACTGCATTCTGAAGGCTGAGTGTAAATTTGTTTACTCAGTAAATCAGTGGCAGAACAAGATTTTTCTGCATTATCCATCTATCTTGGCTTCAAAGGAGCAAATAATGAATTATTTGTAGTCTTTTGGGATTTATATAGCTTTACAGCCCAAGTCCATGAAAGTCTCCTCCTTTTTGATAGCCTAAAGAAAACCATTTACTTTTTAAAAGCAGTTGTTTGGTATCAACAAACTGAAAAATGCTGCATGTGTGGATGTGACTTTAAAAAGATAAGAGCACTTTTTCCACTGAAGGTTTGTTATCACTAGAATAATGCACTTCATATCTTCTGCTCAGTCATATTTAGGGAAGAAGATGATTTTTGTAGAGTGGTTTGTTTGTAGTGCTCCATGAAGATTTGTTCTTGCTGCTGGTAGGTGAAACTCAGGGAATTCCTGTACTCCAAGTGATGCTCTCCAAGAACAGCACAAGCTGTTGTGGCTCCCTGGGTTTAGGCAGCCACTCTGAGTAGGAATTCACACCATGAGCAAACACTTCAGTGTTGTTTGCACTGACAATGTACCAAGTGAGGTCTCCACCCAAAAGCAGAGTCAAGATCTTGGAGAGAACATTGCTGAACAAAGGCACAATCAGGAAGGAGCTGGAATTTGTAATGTTCAGAATTATTGTTCAGCCCTATGATCTCCATCCCAAAGTCCCCAGATTTTCAAATTCAGGCTGGCTTTTCATTTATGTTGATTGTTTTCAGACAAAGATTTTTTTTCCTTCTTTTTTCTTCTGTTAAGAATGGAAGAAAAAAAAAAGAAAAAAAAAAAGTGAGGTCCCTTAGAAGTGCCTCCCTTCTGCTATATAGTTCTTAATTGAGTTCTTGGCATAAGGAAGGGAGAAAATATGTCTAGCTATTAGAGTAGCTGTGTGAACTGGGAAAGCCTCCAACTTCCAGAAATATATTTAAAGGCTTCAAGAAGATCCAAATTTCCAAATAATTTTTAACTCCTTTGCTTGGTCAGCTGTCAGTATTTGATAAATAGGGTGGGACTATTGTCAATATTTAACAGCTCAACACAAATATTATTCTTCATACACTGTAAAAATAGTATATGAAATGCAAATAAAGTACTTTATTCCATAGTTTGGTAGTAATAGAAGCAAGTGATAAAATCTCCCTTGCCTCCATACAAAGGCATAGAGAGAGAGAAAAATGTTACCAGTGGAAACAATCTTCCCTGCTGGGAAACAAAGCAGTGAGATTCCTCACTCCTCCCTAAAGTCACGTCCCCGGGGGGTTCTGTGATAGAAGTTTGCTGTGAAGTGTTTCTGAGCAAGAAACAGCAAAGGTAGGGCTGGTGATTCAAAGCAGAGCACCGTGCAGTCTGCAGGAGCAGAGCTCCTCCTGCATCCAGCAGCACACCAGGACCCCTTGAACTGCTCTGCAGTCAAATACTGCAATACAAAACTCAGTTACTTCTGGAACTTTCCCTACATTCAGAAAACTTCATCCCAGAAAGGCACCACTTAGCATTGCTGGATGGAGCAGACTGCCCTCTCCATAGCCACCTGCAACCTGGCTGTGGCATCATCCTGGGGAAAATCAAAATGCAGCGTGGTCTGTGAGAGATGTAATGAGTACCAGAAGGAAGCCTGGATGTCACTTTCCAATTTTGTGTTCCAAAATGGTTTCCTCTTATTTAAAATCTTTAGAAACATTGTTGCTGTGTGAATGTTTTGACCCAATAGCCAGGAGAAACTGCTTTTTTAGCTGTAGGGAGAATGTGCGTGTCAGCCACGCTGTGACAAGCTGGGCTGGCCACTGGGACATGTCACACTGTGCACCCCAGCTGCCCCTGCTAGGGCACTTGTGGTGGTAGCCTGATTAAGCCACCACCCACACAAAACAAAGGATAAGGAACAGAGCCAGTTTATTCAGGATACTTTCAAATCTATCATTGTTTTGGATCTGGCTTCTGTCCAGTGCAAAATGCACTTTGTTTGTTCCTACAGCTGCCATGTAGAGTGGACCCTGAGGTAGTAGGAAACTACTCAATGACTAGAATGTAGTGTGCCACTTATTCTTTAAATGAGTGAGTAAATCCAGGAAGAAATACAAATAATAGTAAAACTTTATTATTCGATTTTGTCCAAACCAGCCAGGATGCTTTACCAACTAGCTCTTCCTCTAATCCTTTACTATGATTACTGCACTGTTAATATGTTTCAGCTGCCATCCAGAAAAGTCACATCTCAAAGCCCATTTGATCCTTCTCCTGTCCCACCCACAAGGTAGAGCTCCATGGAAAACCAGAAAGCTGAGCAGTCTTGACTGACTGACTGAAGGACAATTTCCGGGCACTTTAAGAACATCTGCTTCTGAATTTGGTCATGGTCTTATTATCTTTAAATAATTCTACTAATTCTTTTTTAATTAGTACCATCTACAGCAGAGAATGTAAGGTTATTTAAAGGAAAAAAGCTTGATGTTAATTTTCATTAGTTTATGGGACTTCATTATGTGAGAAAACAGAATAATTAATTATCTCCATCAGTAAATATTTGCAAGCTTTGCAATTTTATAGCATGCACTGAGGTATCAAAGTTACTCTTAAGTGTAGCTGGTGAGCCATAGGGTGCTGGGGAGGACTTGGCACACATTGACAGTTCTTGAAGAGGGAATTTGCCTTCCCAGGAACCATCTTCCAGCATTGATTTGGGGAGGATCAGCAGCTGCAGACTATCAGAGCTTCTTGCAAACGTCTCTTTAAAGACTCTGTGATGTTAATTATCGTGTCAACTTCAGTGGCTTGAGAAAAGGGGACAGGTTACTCACATAACCTCAGCAGCCCCTCACCACATTTTTGTTTTTAAAGCAAACAGGTCACACTTTCAGGCAGGGTTTGTACAGCTGGCTTGGACTTGTCAGTATGAAACCTCTGCCAGACTTTCAGAGCACCTGTGACAAGTGAGGATTTCTCCCTTGTGCTGGCTTCAAGAGCGGATTAAGCCATTCTGCTGTGACAGATCTCCTTGCTGCCTTCACTGGCAGCCTCGCTTGTGCAGCCTCTGTAGGAGCTTCAGGCTGGTTGGAGCTTGGGGTTGCAGCCCAGGGGACCTTGGGCTGCAAAGGCACCGATCTGTCACAGGCACTCACGGGGGCCCCATGGTGACATCCCAGGAGTCCCCAGGCTGCCAAAGAGCCGGGATGTCCCAGACACTCACAGGGGATCCCGTCATGGGCAGAGTGGGAGCTTCAGGCAAAAGCTTTATTTCTTTATTTGAGAAACTCCTGTTGAGTCGTGAGATAGAGAAATGGCACCCAACAGCCACCGTGGATCCTCAAACCCCTGCAGGACCCCTAGACTTCTAAAATTCCTTCTGAGAAAGGAGACTGGGAGCAGCTGGATCCAATCCTGGCCCCAGACTTCGCCAAAGGTGTAAAAGATTGGACAGGTGAAATTGAACCATAACAAAATTTGTCCCACAGGATTAATGGTGGCATACCAGATATATTTATATAAATACAGAATGTAGAACACATTTGGTATGGATGGTACCAGCATGATAGCCTGAACCTGTGGGGCAGGATGTGCTGAAGAGTCCAGATCTGGCACAGAAACACGGCAACCACAATCACTTGTCAGAACCCCTGGACATGGAGCTCTGAAATCAAGAGCAGATCTTGGCCACAGTGCTTGCAGCAGTTTGTCAGGGGAGATGTGGCAAATCCTCTTGCACAGTCACTGAGCTGGTAAACTCTTCATACTGACAGAACTGTGCTTCTGTTCATCTCTCCGTGCACTGTGGACTGTAAGAAAGATTGATTTTTTCCAGAAACCACTTTTAACTGATTCTGGGACAGTCACAGTTGTTTACCTACAGAAAAACTAGACTTTATTAATTTGTTTTCTGTCTAATCCCTTCAACTATAAAGCTGGCAGCACACACAGGGAACAAGTGCCAACATCAGCACTTCCTTTTAAATAAACAGCAACTCAGATAGCATTTACGTGTTACAAAGAAGTAGTTCATTTGATATTTTCTTTCTCTATTGCAGCTGAGCTATAAGGCTGACTTCTTCTTCTTTTAAAACATGAGAGAAATAAATTATTCAAAAGAAAAAAATCCCTAGAAAGTGAAGTAGCAAATGGTTTTATTTTCTCAGAATTTTATCTCTAAGAAAATACATTTTAAGCTGTGAGCTCAACCAAAAATTTTCATAGGATAAAAGTGTCCAAATTTCAAATACTCTGTCAGGATTACAATTTCTAATTGGAGATCTGATGAGCATAGCATTCAAGGATTTGGATCAGCAAAAGCATCCAACAGAACCTGGTCTGGATTAGGGAGCTATAGTACAGTAAAATTCATATGAATTTTAGGAAGGACAGGATATGCTAATTATCTGTCAATATAACTACTTCTAGTAAACACTGTACTTACATAAACATTTGGGTTAAAATACTAGAAATCGTATTAGTCTGACAGAAAACTTGCACATATGCTAAGCCTAAAATACTTCTGAGTATCTGGAGGACATTTTATGAAGCTCTTTCATGACCTAGGAGCTCACAGGAGTGAGACTGACTCAGAACCCCCAGCTACTTCTGGGTATTAAGTATGCCATGTTAATGTCCTTTCACTCCACCTGAAGAAAAATTCAGAGACATTCTAATGTTTCAGTGATTTCAGATGAAGTTTCCTTTTTTTTAATAGACAGGACCCTTAAGAATATCAACAACATGACTGGCAGTTGTGGGAAGAAGAAGGGATAAGTAACACTCTGCATGTTTGATCCCAATTAAAACCTGTTTGGTATTTTGGATACATGAAATCCTGATGACCAGACTCATATTGATCCTAATGCTGCTGACAGTTTTGTGGAAGAGATTTTCAGGGTGGACCTGGAAAACAAAACTCA
The DNA here is from genome assembly GCF_014805655.1 of Passer montanus. Classification (NCBI taxonomy): domain Eukaryota; kingdom Metazoa; phylum Chordata; class Aves; order Passeriformes; family Passeridae; genus Passer; species Passer montanus. The sequence continues at coordinate 10,326,665 of NW_024373256.1, read as the reverse complement.
GAGTGAGTATAAAACTGGAGTTGTGTATTAATATTGAAGACCATCTTGTTTTGTTCTGTTTGTTGAAGTTTTTTTTAATAAAATGATTATACTGGCTAGCTTGCCTACCTAATTGATTGTGTGGTGGTACCAGAAGTGACAAATTATCTTGCACAGTAAATGTAGCTGCAATGTGAATGCTCCTGAACAAGAGAAAAAATGTTTATATTTCCTAGCCTGTTGGTTATTAATTTACTCTCACTGATCAAGATGCATACAGCCAGTGTGGTGAACCCATTCAAGCTTTTCCTGCAGGTAGCTTTGAGTGGAAGAGGTCAAATGGAACTAATGTCGTTTCTCAGCCAGTCTACCAAAATCAATGCAACTTGAATTTCAATAACCACTAAAAATGGCATAATGTGATTTAAATTATGCTGCTATTTAGATCTTGTCTACACACTAAGTTGTACCAGATTTGCTAATGATGTGTGTGGTTTGAAAATTGAATTAGTTCCTGCTGCTGAAAGATTATTTATAGACAAAACCCAAAGAGTTAAGAATGCCAGGAGCCTGCATCCAGTCCAAATCCTTAGGGGCTTGTTGACACTGTACAGAGAGCAGTGGGAAAGATCTCCTGGCTAGCACTGTCCAAACCCACTCAGCCCTTACAGCAAAGCAGTTTTGCAGGAGATGAATCACCTTGGGCCCCGGAGTGGCAGCCTGTGAACATGACTGAACATTTGAAGCCACATTTTCACATTGTACTGAGCCCTTTGTGTCCTGGGTAGGTTCTCACAAAGATGCTTGAGAGAGCCTTCACCCAAACTTTACAGATTATAGACTGCAGGGAAAGAAATCTGGTTTGGTATGGAGAGAACACAGAATGGAAGAAAGTGAAGATAAGAGCAGTAAATTTCTCCTTATAATTTAATTCTGCAGTGGTTCCTTCTTAATCAGATAAACACTGTAAGCTAGCTGTGATTTAGAGGAAATATTTATGTTGGTAATTTAGTGCACTTTGGTAGCTACTTGCTTTGTAGAGGAACTGCTTATGATAAAAGAGCATTGTTGGAAACATTGTTTTATATCTTGTCTACAATATTACCGGTTACAGGAAGAGACTTAATGACATTAAATATTGATCATATACCAAGCCCACATCCTTCCTTTTCCCTGAGAGCACCAAGGATTTGGGTCTTCTGCTGCTCAGAAGCAGAGTTTGAGTAACCTGTGCTATTGTCAGGACTTGATTATTTTGTATTGTGTGTTCATCCATCCATCGCAAAGGTGAGGTGCAGCTCCCAGACAGCACTGGTGAGCAGATGTGTCAGAGAGAGGTTTACAAGCCTGGCACTCCTACCCATTGCTCCCACTGTCCCCCTGCATTGCTGACCAAAGCCTGCAGCCTGCAGGGATGCACCAGGGCTGTGAGGCAAAGGATCCCCAGTGCTTCCAGAGGCCACCTGCTGCTCAGCAGGGTCCTCCTTTCCTGTGTTTATGTTACACCCCCTGGCAGCACAGCCCTGTTTCCCATGCCACGCCTTGATGCCTGCAAAGGAGCCAAAGCCTGCTCTGGTGTGGATCTGTTGTGGGGACTCTTACATTAATGCTACTCTTACATAAATGCCACCTAAAACTGGGAGCACATTGTAAACACATTCATTTATTTTCAATAAAAAGTATAATTCAAAGTAAAAACAATGAAACAAAGCGGCACATTTCTCAGACAAGTAAGAACTGAGCAGTTATGTCTCAGTTTCAGAAAGTATTGAATGGGTTATCTGTTTTCTACTTCTAGAGGAACAGAAGACGTCTTGTGGTTCAGATTCTGGGTAGAACCTTTGTGGTTCAGCCTTTGGTCTGTGTTGGTAGTAAAACTCTCTCTTGGGCAACAGCTGGAAATGGTGATTCATCTTCATGGAGCAAATCTAACAATGAAACAGTGCAATTAAAACAGTGCAGAGCACGTGGTTAGCAGTGAACCAGGACACTGAAACCAAGTCCCAGAGCGATGCCGCAGGTCACACACGTGCCTGTGCTGTGGTGAGGGTGTCACGCAGTCACCACTGGTACTGCCTGGCCTGTGATCATGGGTCTATGCATTTAATTGGTTTGGTGAATAGGGATAGCTTACAGCTCTCTTACGCTGAATTATTTCTAATGAAGTTAGAGAAGAGGATGAAACTAATGTTTTCTGCAAGAAAATGTCTGCAAGTTCATTATACACAACCAAGGAAACTGGTTAGTGTTACAGAGCAAACTCCTCATTCGTTCATTCGCTTAAAAAAATATCGTTTAAGCCTGGCTGTGAGCTCAAAATTGAAACATGTAAAGATGCACCCATCTTTAAGCCTTGCCTGGCTGCATGTAAGTGGATGTGGGTTAGGTACATTGTGTGCTCCTGAATTTTTATTTTATTTTTTTTTAAAGTGCTGACATTTAAGACATACAAAGAAAAATGGCCTCAGGGGAACCACCTCCAATGCATCACAGAAGCTTTGTTCAAACAGTTTTCAATTACTCACTCTGACCACACATTGGCTGAAGTGGTTTAGATAATCTGCTCTCCAGGAAGGGATTGGTGGTGAGCATCACCAGACAGCATTGCTCCAGCCCACGTCATTTCTGGATGGCCTCCAGAGGCAGGAAGCAAACTCAACAACTGCTGAGCAGCGTGTTCCTGCGGGAGCCACTGGCCCAGCAGCTGCCCCGCAGGAAACTTTCCCTTCCAGGACACGAGGAAAGTTCTGTGCTGCAGCGTTCTTGGGAGCATGGAGAAAACTCCTCCTGCTGCTCCCTCGTTCCAGCAGGCTGTGATTTTTGATGGTTGGAAACAGTTAGACTGAGAGCAGCCACTCAAGATCTGTCATGTACTCAGGGTAGGCTTATGTACAACATGAGCACTTTTAAAATGCTGCAGCCTGGCTTTGCCTTTTTGTTGGTTCTGAGGTCAGCTCACTGTTCATTATCTGAATGCAAAAAGCAATAGCCAGGTAATGTGCTGGGAGGAGCATACTTGTGCCTTCTCATTTTTAAATTCCTTTAATATTTTGCTTCTTAGTCAATTTTGCTAAATATTTTCCATCTATGCTTCCATATTTTGCCTAAATTATTTTGTAAAATTTAATATTTGTTGATATTATACTTGACTGAATAAATACTCATTACTGATTTCACAATTAATTTTAGTATATATGCCACATTATTTCAAAGTACTATGATAACTTGCAATATTTAGACTGAAAGCATAATCCAGATCTGGAATCTAAAATTAATTTTAACCTGACCAGTTTTGCTGTCATGTCATAGACACATTCTGAGGAGTAAGCTACTAAAACAAAAAATACTGTAGGCTCTTCTGGTAGAAAGTAAAAATATAGGCAAAAAAGAGAGTGAGAGTCAAATTCCCTCCTATATTGATATAATAAATTGTGTTTTCACACCCCAGGGATAAAAAAATCCCCAGCACAATGAAGCTGTTTCTAAAAGCATTCCCAGTGAGCTCAGCGGAAATACTCAGAATCCTGATGATTTGTTTATTGGAGTGGGTGGTTATTTTTTCATTATTTCATTTAATATGTACATGTTTTTCTAGCATCTTTCTGATCCCTGTGCTCCCAGCCTTGGAACAGCAAGGCCTGCAGGAAGGGTGGTGCTGGGCATGGGGACAGCCCTGAGCACAGGACAGGTGCTGGAGCTGCAAGAGCTAATCCTTGTTCAGACACGGTACCAGTGCTGGACCAGGCAAACCCAGCACTTGCTGCCTGCTCTGGCTGATTCCAGAGCTCGTGGCCATCAACATCCCAGCCTATTGGTACTGCAGGAGACTGAAGCCAAGGTAACTATTTATCCCAATATTGGTGGAAAGCAGATGCAAACATATCAGTGAGGGCCGGCACCACAATTAAAGGTTTTCCTCCTTTTCCTAGAGATTTGTGTACTTTTACACCAAATCTGAAATACATTTACCACAACGTCTTTTGGCATAATCTGAGTGTTTCTTGGGGTGTGTTGATGGCAATGTACCACCACCCTCTTCTGCACTGATTTGTGCACACACTGTTTTCTGTTCACCAGTCTGAGGATGTCAGAGTCCCAGGCTGTGCTTGAGCTCCTCAGAATGTTTGCATCCCCAAATGAGCACCTTCTCTGAGCCCAGTGATGATGAAATGCAGAGGAGCTGTGATGCCTTCTTGGGTTTGTGACCTAACCCTTGCCAAATATCTCACCAGGGCTTTCAGCCTTCTGCCTCCAGCACCTCCAGGGTTCCACTATCCAAATTCTGGATGGACCTCACATTGTTATAACCAAGATTAAGCCCAGAATCAAGCAAAATAGATTAACCATAGACTTTTATGTGCAAGGGATATAAACAGAAGGAAATATGCCATTTCAACAGGGGATCATTTTTAGATCAGCACTCTTCACACTGTTTACTCTCTCATGTAGTTTTTGATTCTTTCCTTTTTCAGGGTACTGATTTTAGAAACAAATGGTTGTAGGAGGATCCTGGTATGTTGTTTTGGGGTTGGGTTTTGGTTGGATTTTTTTGATCTAGAAAAGATTTTGCTGTTTCACAAATCAGAAAAATATTTTTCATTCCAAAACGGGCTCAAGACCTCATTAAAATAGCAGGCTTTTTTGCTTCCAAGATAGCAAATCATTACTATGTTGATTTTCCTCTCATTTTATGGAGCTAGCCTGCTTAGCTAGGAAAAAAATTTGTCAGAAAGAAGGATGTCTCTGTGAGTAGCATTCATTGCTGGAGAACTCAGTGCAAGAACAGCCTTTGAAAGATTGATATTTTTTAAATACAAAACCTGAACTTGTAGCATTCTGTCTAATTGCTATTAGAGGAGAAGGGAACAGGAACTGTAGTAGCTGCCTTGACTATAATCACTGCCCAGTGGAAGAACAGAACTGTGGTAGAATTTAAGAACAAAGCCAATGGCTGTCCTATTGAAGCAATCCTAGCAATGCTTCTTTCTCTAATTATTATGGGCTGGAGAAAGAAATGGTGCTCCAGGATGCTTGCTGATGGATACCTGTTAACTGGGCACTCATCCAAACTCACTTCTGCCCTCATTTGCCTTCTGCTTCCTCTTGTTCCTCTGATGTATAGTCAGGAGCAAGAGAATAACCAGGACTTCTGCCATGTAACTTCACCCAGAGCTTAACCAGCACTGTTTTTGCTCAGTGAACCTGTTGCATTTTCCTTTTATTTTGACAATGCTGACCAGCCTGAATTCCTCCTCACCAGCATAAGCTGTTTGCTTCCACTCTAGCATTTTGTAATTCTGATGTAACTCCATTGCTGTGGAGTTTGTGAGGAGTGAAGTGTCTGCTATGTATGTGCTAACCAGTAACTCAGCAGAAACAGCCTCAAGAGACTTCATTCTTCTCTGATGCGTTTGATCCACAAATACTATACAAACAAATTATTCTTTACACAAATACAAGTACTCAAGTTTCCCCAGGTAGTTTATTATTTAATGATGTAACAGTATAGGGATATAGCTACTAGTTTTTCCATTATAATCCAGTTGTCAGCTGGACTCCATAACAAAATTCCTGCTTGTGTGTCAACATCTCACAACACACTTGTGCTCTCTCCTGCCAGAAATTATTTTATAAAGGGGCATTTAAAAACAATAGAAAACACCAATAGAAAATGTGATGCAAATGTTCATACATTTAAATCCATGAGAAACTTAGATGGATAGCTAATTCAGGCATAAAGTGCTATATCTGGCCAGACCATATACAAGCAAAGTACACAAAAAAACCCTACATCTTTTGTGCTTTGTAGACAGGGGAGGGAAAGTAAAAGAAAATGTATTTATGTGCTGTGAGCTTACACGTATTTAGCTGGTTATTTGAACTTTCCTAAGAGTCCCTATAAATAAACTGAAAACATCTTAAACTACTTATGACAAATAGAATTGCAGGAAAAATCTATTGTTTCCAAATGTGCATTTAAAAAATGAGTGAATGTGAGGCTGCTCTGCAAGAGAAAGAATCTTAATGGAAAAACTTATAGAACTCTGAGTGGAGCTGTATGAAAGTAGCAGATGAGTCTTGCTGCTTAACAAAATTTTATCTGTCAGTACAAAGGTTAACTTCAGGTTAACTTCAGAATATATGTTTCAAAATTCAATTCATATACTTCCAACACACTACTTATTTTAGTGAAAACTTAGTGCAATACAGACACAGATTAATACAGGTCTGACTTCTGTGCCATTTCTGCTTTGTATAATAGGAGGACAAGGGCAAAATAAATGTTTGAAAAGTTCACTGTGACCCACTTTGAAATATCAGACTGAAATATCAGACTGTTTCTGACTAGAACCAGACCAGCATTCAGACTAAAGATATGGAAATGTATTTATCAAAAGGCAAGGAAAACTTGGAACTTAGGTGTTAAGTTCCATTCATCATAGACTAATGACATTCTGTATGTAAATACTTTTAAATTTTAGTTGATAGGGCTCTTCCCTGGCTGCTGCAAAATAGATGTGCAAAAGCTTAGTTATCTTCTTCCTCTAAAACAGATAATTGTGTTGTTTGTGGGCCTCTTTATTTGCACACTTTCCAAAGTTTGTTCACTGTTCTAAAAAAAATTAATGTACAATTTCTACATCAGGAAATGGCTAGGGAGTATTATCAATTAATGTAAAATAGAAAAAAAAACCTTCTAAGATATCTTTGTCCACTTTAAACATGTAAGTTGCAAATGCACATAAGCAGTGTGTGATTCTGGGCAGATGCTGCGAGGTTCCTGTAAAACCCTGACATCTGTCTGTGAGCAGGCTCCTCTCAGGCTGGCTGTGAGCCACAGGCAGTTCCAGGGAAGGGAATACAGGTGTGCTTTGTGAGGAGGTGCTTTTCCAGGATGGCAGTGCTACAGAACATTCCTATACCCTTTGGGTATTATAAGATAATATACAGTGGCCAACTTTTAGTGAATCATACCTCAGTTGTCTTTGGAGTTTGTTCTTTGCATCTGCTATTTCAGCAACACAATTATTAAAGCTCAAGTTAATACAGATTAAATGATTCCACCTCTCCCCAGCTGTGCTCTCCAGTCCAAGTCTGCATCCTTTCAGAGTGTGACAGAGTTGACCCTGCATGTTGAGAGCACCTGATATTGTCTGCACTGAATTCAGCCCTGATGCAGGAGCTGAAGCACTCAGCAGGGATTTCAAACAACTTGCAGCCTGAGCCCTTGGCTTCAAAACTGCTGGTGTGGTGTAAGCTACTGTCTTGGGACTTAAATTCACCCTTTCTTTAATGCCCTGCTTTGCCTGCTAGATCCCTCTCTTCACCCAAGTGTTTAATGCATTCTATGGAAAGTACATGTATTTTACTCACCAAACTGAAAGGCTGAGACAAGTATCTGCATTTAGTCTTCTTTCTCCACACAAAACTTTATAAGAATTTGGTCTGCACATTAAACTTTTGCAGGGATAAGTCACTATTTATTTTTTTTATTTCACATTTACTCTAGATTTTACTTGAACACTAAGAGTAAGTATTAAAGGATGCAAAAAGAAAAGGTTAACTTTGGTTTTGTCAGTGGTGTTTTCTCAGCAGCCTTTTTTTCAGGTTGTTTTTTTTTTTTTCCAGTAGGGTATTCCTGTCTCCAAACTGAAGTACTGACCTTCCTAAGTGATTTGGAATTCCTTAGTGCTGCACACTTATTTAGGCAACTGCTCTGAAAAACTTCAGGTAACCAGCCTGGTACAATGGTAAAGTGTATAAATCAGTGTACTGAATCTGAGCTGGCACTGCTCACAGCTACTGACCCAGACAATCTCAATCTATTTTCTGCAGGATATTTGGGGTTGGGCTTCTTTCCTCTTCTCTATGATCTGATGGATTATATTTATTTTTTCATCAGAAAATTAAATTTCTAAGTAGGTTTCCATCTTGACTATCTGAAATACTTAGTGCTTAATCTGTTCTTTAACATTGCTTTTTCAGACTGTAATTTATTGATCGGGGTCTGTTGAAGCAGAAAGCACTTGCTCTGCTCCTGAGTGCTGCAGGTATGTCTCAGACTGCCAAAGGGTTTCAGGAAAACTTTAATGAATAATGTCAGTTTTTTGGATAATAGATGGTGAGAAAGGAAAAGGTCTGCAAAACTTATCCACATGAATCTGCTTTTTACTAGAGCTGACAAGAATAATTTTATTCATGGCTAATCCTAAAGTAGGTAGTGGTACTAGAGTCAGCAGAATGCTTGCCAAGTTTCCTTTGGATATGCCCTCGTTTCAGTAGTGAATGAGGTGATCCTTTAATGAAAAACAGAACGTAAGTAAACAAATAATACCGATTATTTTTTCCTCCTTCCAACAAGACAGAGTCGTTATCATTTGAGATTGTGAAGTACGTTCACCACTGGAGTGCTGCTGTGTTAGTGATAAGGGAGCTGACAGGGCATTAGCACAGAGACACTGCCCTCTATTGCAAACTGCTCTGCTGCTACTGCTCGTGCATTGACGACACCAATGAGAATCAACAGTTTAAAACCGCATACAAATGGGGCATTTTAGTTCAGTAACTTTGTGTCAGTCTGTAACATTAAGGTCTGTCAAATGCACAAAGGTCTCAACAACAAGCCCTTTTACAGACAGTACATGAAGTCTGTGGCAGACACTGGTGTGCTGTTTGCTGCATTGCCCTTACCTGCACCTCAGCTGGATTTTGATTTGATTTGGTGTGGGTTTGTAACCTGAAAGGCACAGAAGAGTGTAAATCAAAACCAGAGGGGACACTGTGCAGTGGAGCTGGAGACTGAGGAGCCAGCACAGCACAGCTAGCTGTGTCACATTTACATTTTCTGAACAATCTCTTTGCTTAAGATTTTCTCTTGGGAAGCTGAGAAGCCTCAAAGAAAAAGAAAAACAGTTTTACCTCATTTGCTTCTCCTGTGTTTTTCTGCTTAGGAATGTGTTTGGAGATTGTTTATCCAACAGGTGATTGTTTCATTAATTTCATGCAAATTGTTTTGACTCAATGGCCAACCAGTGCCAAGCTGTATCGGGACTCTGGAGAGAGTCACAAGTTTTTCATTACTACCTTTTTAGTCTGTAAGTATCCTTTCTGTATTCTTTAGTACAGTTTAGTATTCTTTAATATAATAGTATATATAATATTATTTCTAATACTATTAAATTATTATTATAAAATAATAAATTAACCTTCTGAAAACATAGTCAAATTCATCATTCCTTCCAACACGAGGGCACCCCACAAATACAATCCAGCTCCCTCTGAGAAACCAGCTCAAGGCACAGCCCTGCTCAGGTGCCACTGTCCCCTCCAGCAGTGGGAGCAGGCAGGGAATAACTGGTGGGGAGCCTCTCACACCGAGGCTAAGCAGGGCCCTGGGACAGAGAAGCCTCTTCTTCCTGCATCCCTCTCAGCTGCAAGGGAAGGGCCTGTGCTCAATCAGGCTCCTACTCAGCAGGGAGGAGGCAGAGGAAAGGCTACAGTAGCCACTCAGTCTCAGCTGCTTTTTCCACTCCAGGGTAATAGTTGATGCTGTCCAATGTGTTCCTCAGGTTAAAGCACCTCTCATTAATAAAATGGACCTGAGTTTTGTCAGGAAAATCCTGCTCTAGGTCATCTGTTCATCTCTTTTGATGCTGAGAAGGGGGAAGACCTTAATCTAAACCATATTTGATGCTGTTGTGCTAAACAACAAATTGTTCTCATTAGCTTCCTATAATGCCTCAGGTTAGAGTTTGCTGGCATTTACAGTGACTTGAGAATGCTCAGTGCTGTAACTTTGGCTGGAGGGAGCTGCTCTTCCATCCGTCTCCACTGGCCTCACGTGTGAGTTCACTGAAGAAAAGTATTTAACACACAGCTTTTAATGTTTGTCATTTTAGTGACAGACCACAAGGGTGACAAACAGCCGGTAGCTGTGTGGCATGAGGGGAAGCCTCAGTGCAAAAAGGAGGAGGTGTTCAGGGGGAACCTTCATGCCAGCACTGCTGGAAGTGAGAAAGAGCAGACCAGAGTTGTGGTTTCCCATCTCTTGTGTTTTAGGGGACAGATTCACTTAGCATAATTCAAATTGTACATCACTGGAAAATATGTTTAAGCATTTCTAATCACCTTGATCACAAAGAGGGAAATGTGTTGCTCCATCTCTGCTTTCTTACTCTCAAGGAATTTTTGGTGTAACTTCATCTCCTTTGGCTCTTCCAAAAGCAAGAAAGGCCTGGCAGCCTTGGGCTAGAATAGAGTAGTAAGGAAAAAGACAGAGCCTTGCTTTGCAAAGCTTCAGGAAGAAGCAGACTTATTGATATTTTTGGTAAATATTGCCATATGGACTTCCCAATTGTTATTACTACCAGTCTGCCTAACGTGGAGATAGAACTGGATCAAAGGTGAGCAGAAATGTCACTCTAAAACACTCTAAAGCCTGTTGTTCACCCAGAGAGCCCTGCACGAGGAGCCCTCGCTGGCTCAGAGGACCAGGGGGCTGAGGAAGGAATTCATTTTTCCTTTTTGGTGCTTCTTGTGGGGAATGTTCTATATAACCTTGGGAACAGGGACTGATCTGTTGGACCTAAAAGAAAAATATTTGGACACGTACCTCAGTTTAAAATGTGGAAAGTCTTGCTGACATCAGTGAATCTAATCCATATGTTGGACAGGAAGCACAGACCTGAAGTGCTGTACTGGCTGTGGCCTCACACCAAGCCAGCTTTTTCAAGGGCAAGGTACAGTATAAACTTCTCAGATATGTCTTACTGGCCAGTTCCTCCTACCACAGACATCTGAATTTGCTTAAACATTTGACTCCACTTCCAAACAGCTTTTTGTTCAGTTGTTTCCTATGGAAGGTAATTACAGAGCAGTAAGTACAGGAGCTGTACAAATATCCAGTGGTCTTGAGCTTTTACCTGAAGTAAATATGCTTGAAAGCTCCTCAAAGACATTAATGAAATGTATTTTCAGATTTTTTTTCTAGGTTTTGTTTGTTTATTTGTTTGTTTTTGGTGGGGTTTATTGTTCTGCTTTGTTTTGGGGTTTTGGTTTGGATTGGTTTGGTTTGGTTTTTTGGTAGGTGGACAGCTACTGGTTTTGTGTTTGGCTTGGTTTTTTATTTAATTCCTAGAGTGTTCTTTCTAAAAAGTTTGCAGTTGTTGAAGTGCTGTGTCCCAAAGGAGATAACTTTGCAGTATAACTCTCTCAAAAAGACAGATTTAACACCAAGGTGTCATGGCAGCTTTCCAAATAGTATCAGATACTTTTCTATTTCCAAGGTGACACCACCTCAAATAATAACTTACACACTTATATGTTAAAACAAACAAGTTTTGGGACTAATCGGTCAGAAATGGGAGTATTTGAGACTCCCATCTGTGCTCAGATCAGGAAAATATCCTTTTTACAGCACCTAGGCAGTGATGTTAGGCTGTGCTCAGGCAGCTATGGGAGAAAGAGGGAGGGAGCAGTGACTGGGATAAGGTGGCCAGGAATAGGGTCTAGGTCACATCACAGCTGGTGTACGCTTCCTTGGTTTGGAAAATGATTTTTTTTTAATATACCAAACACAGGGACATCTTAATTGCTCAGAAGCTGATTGGCCAAGTTAAGGCAGTGTAATCTTCCAAATAAATGTACCAATTAAATTAATGGAAATCGTCTATCAGCAAGATACAGAATTAATATACTCAGAATTGCCATGAAATGCCGCAACAGTGCGGTTATCCCGGAATAGTACATAACCTGGGAGTGAGCCTTGTGCAGCGCGGCAGCGGAGCTACTGCTGCGCCTCCCTCGGCGGGGGCCAGCGGAGCCCGCCGCCACACAGCTCCGGGGACACGGCGGCTCTGGCGGTGTCACGGGGGCTCTCGTGGTGTCACCGGGCCCCGGGGGTGTCGCGGTCCCTCACGGGTGTCACCGGGGCCCCGGGGGTGTCGCGGTCCCTCACGGGTGTCACCGGGCCCCGGGGGTGCCGCGGTCCCTCACGGGTGTCACGGGGCCCCGGGGGTGCCGCGGTCCCTCACGGGTGCCCCGGGACACCGGAGCCCTCAGCGGCAGCGCCCCCTGGCGGCAGCGGTCGGGCACCGCGGGCGCGAGGCCCCGCCCCCGGCGGCGGCGGAAGTGACGCAGCGCTATGGCGGAGGCGCCGGGCGCACCGGAGGGTGAGCGGCGGGGCCGGACGGGGCGGGACGGGCCCCCCGCCCGCGGCACTCGCGGCCCAGCTCTCGCTGTCCCTTGCAGAGTGCCCCGGGACCGGCAGCGCCCAGGCGGGCAGGGCGGCCGCCTGCCAGGGATGCCCCAACCAGGGGCTGTGCGCGGCCGGCGCGGCCGGGCCGGACCCGGGTGAGTGCAGCGGCCGTGAGGGGGCGGTGAGGGGGGCGCGGTGCCGCTCGGGCGCGGTGTGGGCGCGCTGACCGCGCGGTGTCCCCGCGGTGTCCCGGCAGCGGAGGCGGCGGAGCTGCGGGCGCGGCTGCGGGCGGTGCGGCACACGGTGCTGGTGCTCTCCGGGAAGGGCGGCGTGGGCAAGAGCACCTTCAGCGCCCTCCTGGCGCACGGGCTGGCGGCGGACGAGACCAAGCAGGTGGGCAGAGGGCGCGGACAGACGGGCCGTGGGGAGGCAGGCCCGAGCACCTGCGGGCGGGTACCGATCGTGTGCCCTTGCTCGTTAAAGTTTGACTTTGCATGAGATCACCTTTAAAGACTGCCCTGTGCTGCCTTGTTTCCAGTGGGGCAGGTTGGCTGGTTTGTTTTACAGGTTGCTTTGCTGGACATAGATATCTGTGGGCCATCAATTCCTAAAATTATGGGTCTAGAAGGAGAACAGGTGAGTGAATGCTCAAACATCTTGTTCAAGGTTTTTTTTTTCAGTTTTTCATTAGCACATTCAGGCTTTTGGATGTAGAGCTTCTACAAGAGTGCATAAGGGAAATGTGGGGCAGTGATAACGAAATGAGCTGACATGGAGAAGTTCAGCATAACATTTTGCAAAAGAGTCATCTGCTTTCAGGATGAGTGGTTCTGCAAACCAACTTTCATTGCACGTCAGCCACATAATAATGACTATTTGAAACTTGAGTAGTATTAGCATGATGTGCTTTATCAGCCCTTGAATATTTCTTACCAATGCAAAAAGTGATGAGTGAACTTCCATAAGGGTTGAACAGTTGTTGTTCAGTTATTAATGGAGATCTGGTGCTCTTGCATTTTTACCTCAGCTGCCCCACAAAAGCAGGATTATTCCTGCAGGTAGGAGAACTCTTTGCCCAGGTTTGATTTATGTTCATGTTTTGTGTAACATTTGTTGCTATTGCAACTTTTGTGTATCTCTTCAACTTTCAGGTTCATCAGAGTGGATCTGGATGGTCTCCAGTGGTGAGTTGGTGCAGCTGTTCCAGAAAGTTCATTGGATGTGTTTGGGTTGGGCACCATCTTCTACAGTGAAAAATGAGTGAGGGAGGAGCAGGGACTACTCTTGTTAATTCTTTTCTAATGACTTAAATACCCAGATTCTATAGAATCTACAGATATAGGTCATAGAATCTACAGAGTCTGTATGTCCAGAGTCTCTAGAGCTATATAACCTGTAGCCATGTTCTATGGGATATCTAGAGAACACTACAGAATGTATATTCAGATTTTATAGAATATGGAATAGATCTGTAAAATTGAGATGCATATCATACAGAATTGGGATATAGACCATGTAGATCAGAGTGTTAAATTTCTTAATAATAATAATAATGCTGTATTTCTAGAATTGTTTTGTTACCTTGTGTTTACTGACTTTGCAATATGGGCAGTAAATATAAGTTACTCAGGTTTGTTATTTTGGGGTAACATGCAGCTGTAGTGTGTCATGTTTTCTGTGACAGCCAAGAAGTATCTGACACCCAAGACAAACCTTATTAATCTTTAGAATATGCAGAGAAGGTTTTGCAGTACTGTTGGTTGTCTAAAGATCCCCTGTAGTGTGCATGCTGTTAGAAAGGCATGGTGCTGAGAGGGAAAGCTGTTATCCTCCATTGTCTCCAGTGATTCCATAAACTGCTGTAACAATTTCATATTTTCAGTTTTAGTGTAGTTGGTGAGTGTTGCACAGGATGCAGTGTTTAATGCCCTGTGAAGAAAGATAGTTCTCTGCCTTTATTTCATTAATGTCTTGCCCCTCATCTGCTTTTTCTGTAAAATAGGGGTTCAGGGTTGGTTTCTCTTTCTTCACTGTTATGTTTCTCTACTTCTCTTTCAGTATGTTGAAGAAAACTTAGGTGTCATGTCAGTGGGGTTCTTGCTTAGTAGTCCTGATGATGCTGTCATCTGGAGAGGACCAAAAAAGAATGGTATGTATTGAGTGTTTCCAAGTAATTTACATTCTTCGAAGGTTTCAAGTGTGGAAATATCATCAGCTTGTATAGTAATGTAGATAGGGTAGTTAGCTAAGATCCAGAAATTTAAAATTTAAAAATGTCTTCCACATTCTTACCCTTTCCTCTAGGGCTGATCAAGCAGTTTCTGCGTGACGTGGACTGGGGTGAAGTGGATTACCTGATCGTGGACACGCCCCCAGGAACATCAGATGAGCACCTGTCCATCGTGCAGTACCTCAGTGCCACCCGCATCGACGGCGCTGTCATCGTCACCACCCCCCAGGTGTGAGCCAGAATCCACCAGGGAAGCATCATGGCAGTTCAAGGCAGTCCTTGGCTTCCAGGCTGTTGATTTCACAGAAATCTAAGGGTACAGAATCTGAGGGAAATGACTTTGTTGTGTTGCCCCTGCAGCTGGCTGGTCTGTGGGTTAGGTGGATTTCTCAGGGCAGCTGGATGGGGATCCACATGGGTCACTAAACCACAGCAGTTCACAATCAAAAGCTGTTGAGAGCGGTGTGGTGAAAGGAAATGCACTCTGGCTGGTCTGTGGGTTAGGTGGATTTCTCAGGGCAGCTGGATGGGGATCCACAGCAGTTCACAATCAAAAGCTGTTTCGAGCGGTGTGGTGAAAGGAAATGCACCGTTTCATTTCTTCCTTCAGAATCAGACTTAACATCATTGTGGATCTGTAATTTACCAATAGCTTAATGTTAAGGTTTGTAAGAAGCTTCATTTTTAAGTGATAAGCTGTGCACTCTTTGACACCTGTGAAGCAGCCTGTCACCTCCCGGTGAACCACCACAGTAGGCAGCTTTGTCATGTGCATTTTTAAAAGAGAAATCAGCCCCTGAAGGCTGAAACTAGAAACACACCCAGTTCAAACAGAGGTTTTCATGTCTGGTTTGGAACAGAACAGGAGATCAAACTAGCATGTGACATGAAGTATTTCTACAACAGCAGAAAGGATAACACATAAAGGAAGCAAAGTGTTGAGGACAGTACCAGAGTGGTGGTGAAGGAGGAAGGGAACAGGAGAATGGATGAGGTGAGTCATATACATGAAAACTCTGAGGAGAGAATAAGATATTTTAAATTTAATTGGAAAAAAGGTAGCTAGTGTAAGCCTGGTGGTTCTTGTCCTCACTCTGTGGAGAATACCAAGGGTCCTTCTGTAAGATGAAAATGTGAAAAATTTGCATTTAAAGAAGATACGAGATGAACATAGGAGATAAAAAACATAAATGTGGGTGAATCTTGATGAGTCAGATTTCAAAACAGAACCACATCCAGTAGGCTTGAAGTGTTGTACCTGCTCTGTTGATAGAGCTCATAGCACAGGTTTATGTTTCTAAAAATATTAAGACAGCAGTAATAATTCATTATAAAGTAGCTCTAAGGAGGTAAGTGAATGGATTCAGCATGAAAGAGTTGAAATACAAGTGTTTGCTATTATTTGTAGGAAGTGTCACTTCAGGATGTTCGGAAGGAGATCAACTTCTGCCGCAAAGTGAAGCTGCCCATCATCGGCGTTGTGGAGAACATGAGTGGCTTTGTGTGTCCCAAGTGTAAGGTAAGGCTGGCTGTGTATTAGTGTTCTTTCCTTGGCATTGCTTGGATAGTTAACATTGCTCCAAAAATGCCTTCTTCTCAGAATTGCAGTATTTTAACTCTGATTTTTGTGTTGTCCCAGAATGAATCTCAGATCTTTCCTCCGACTACTGGTGGTGCGGAGAAGATGTGCCAGAATTTGAGTGTTCCTCTCCTGGGTAAAGTGCCTCTGGATCCACAGATAGGTAAAGTCACTTATTGCACTGCACTTACAGCAAGTTGTTCCTCCCATACTGATGTTACTGCTGCAAAACCCTGATATGGGCACTGATGTCTCTTAGAACTTTTAGATAGAATGTTTTTCTGTCTGGAACTATGACTGTAGCTTGGTGTGGAATGTGGGAATTGCTGGGGTAATTTCCTTAATTTTTCCTTAATCAATTAAGATTACATGCTGCATCTTTTTAGCTCTGTAATCATATCTGAAATACAACGTATCTTTCTCTTTGGGTAGTCACCTGGAAATGCAAATGGAGTGAAATCATAAACCACTTCAAAGAAGAGTATTTTGTAGATGTTAAGCATTAAAACCAGTGCTTTAACCTCACTGTTACTGGCATGGCCCAGATTGTCTTGTGGGTCATGAGGAGGTGTGCTTCTTTGCCCATTAACTGTTACCAATTAATACCTGAATTAATGACATCAAGGAACAGCTCAGTACTCCCAACTGAAGGTTTCTGCTAGTACTATTCCTGTGTCAAACTGTACACTGTATTTCTAGTCCTGTTACTGACTTCAGGGCTTCCCAAAAGGAATAGATGCAGGTGGCTGTTTGAAAGGGTGTAACTGGAACAGGATAAAGGCTAAAAAAAGAAAAGCTCATCTTTTCCTGTTGCTTTGTTTCTGTGTTTTTTCTCTGTTCTTCAAGGAAAAAGTTGTGACAGAGGCCAGTCCTTCTTGGCTGAAGCACCCGAGTCTCCAGCTACGTTGTCTTACAGGAATATCATTCAAAGTGAGTCTGAGAATCACTGTGCAAATGAATCCCCTCTGCTCCGAGCACTGCTGCGATATACAAAGGTGTTGCACAGGCTTGTGTTACTGTGCCACAAATAATAAAATCAGGAGAGGGGCACAACAATTCTGAAAGCAGCAGGTGCAAAGACTGTGTTCACTTCTGGGCATCACTTCTGACTGGCTGCTAAAGTGATAACGAAATTGTATTTGATAACTGGTTTCAACGTTAGACTTCAGGGAAGTCAGACTTTCATTTTCAGACATGGGGTGTCCCTGTGCTCAGAGGAACCTTTTGAGGCTCTCAAGCAGATGTGTGGAGGGTGCTCACCATAACCCAGTGGGAGGCAACTGACTGACCAGTGCCTCCACTTGTAACTACACAAAAACCCCTTGCAAAAACTCCCTAAAGAGCTGGTGCTGTGCTGTTTAAAATAATTCTAAAACCACTTTCAGTGTAAGGAAGGCCCAGCTTCAGATACTTGTACCCTCAGGAGACAGATGCAGCAACAACAAACTCCTGATATACAACTGAAATAGTACTTATATTACTTTTTCTTCATCTTTGCAGGAATTCAGGAATACTGTGAACAACACCATTTGCAAGAAGAAAAGATAATGTAATCTGTAAGTGGAACAAAAATGTAGCTCATGTTTAATTATAGAAAAGTAACTTATGCCTTGATTTATTAAAGGAATGTATTCTTTTTGTATATTGCAAATAAATTCTTAATATAAAGGCTTTTGCCCGTGTTTTTTCTAAAAGTTCAAGATTCTTGTAGTTCTTCCCTCACTAGAAAGCTGTGAAAGTGAGTCTGCAGCAGGTTTATCAAGTGCATTCTGCCTCCAGTACCAATAACCTGACTGTGCAGGTAGCAGTTGAAGAGGTGAGAATACAACCCACATTTTACTTAGGAGGTTGAATATAAAATATGCTGGGTTGACACTAGGGCATGTGGAGCAACCTTGTTCTGCCTGCTGCACAAGGGTGAGCTCTAATGCTCCTTGCCTCTCCCTGAATAACATATTTAAGTGTCTCCTTTCAGTGGAAAATGTGTGTCTAGAGTGAAAGCCTGGGGTAGTATTATAGTACAAGTGCACTGCTTTTTAATTTTTTTACAGGTATCAAAACAAGATTAATTTTTTAACTATACATAACTGCCAGCTTCACATAAGTAGTGGGTGAACATGGTTCATGATTTCTGTTTTCTTCTCTTTGACCCTAAGCTTGAACATTAAAAAAATAAACATTCAGTATGTTTAATAATGAAGAGGCCCTTTGTGTTTGTAGTTTGAAAGCTCTGAAAAATCAGTATTGTGTACTACAGGGAAAGGCAGTTTGATTTTGTTTATTGTAGTTCCAAAGTTAAGCAAATCAGCATCATATTTTCATTACATGTAATTTCTGGTTAAGATAATCCAACAGTTTGAGGTTAGTTGACAGCTTTTCTGAAAGCAGCGTGCTCCTTGTAAACCATGAGCACTGTCTGTGCTCACACAAACAATTTTTTGGTGAAGCTTTTAAATAACAAAGGTTTTAAACCTTCCAGGATGTAAAGACTCAAACACAAATGACTTTATTTCATGCAGGCATAATTCTAGAAGAGCTTTGTCTATATATCTTCCCATGAAGAACAACTTTCATTACTTTTTTTACTGCTCATCCTTTAGCTCTTCCATGTTTGGTTACCTAGTGCCTGTCTTCCCATGTTCTTCAATGCCATCTTCTGAAATTCTCCTGCTCTGTCCTGTTGAGGGAACAGAGCACACATGGCTATAAGCATAACCTGGGGCACAGGGATCTCTTCCAAAAGCAGGGAGCTGCCAGCTGGAAGCCTGAATGTTGAAGATGGCTCTTCCAGCTCTGCTTAAACAGAGGCATTAGAATTATAGCAACTCCAAGGATTTAACTTAAGGACATTCTTCTGGAGCTTGGAAGCAGCTCAGCTGTGGAGCTCAACAGGCTTCCAAACATGGAGCAAAGTGACCTGGGGTTGTGGCTCTTCCATGTGACACTGCCAGAGGCTTGGTGGAGAATCAGGATTATCCTGGACTCACTGCAGGAACTGAGACCCAGGAAAAGCCAGCACTAGCCCTGAGAGGCAGGCTGGCTGTTCTACCCCATGGGCTGAAGCCCAGTACTCACTCTTGGGAACATCTGTGGTGCCAAACAACCTTGAGGTTACTCTGCTGATGGTTTTTTGTCCCCCTAACTTGCAGTGGATGTAGCCATATAAATTAGCAGTCTGGAGGGAGATCCCAGCAATCACGAGAGCCTGTGGACAAACAAGAGTTCAGCAGGAACAAATCCATGGCTGTGCATTAACTGTGTAGGATATACACGTGTGTGTGTGTGTGTGTGTGTAAACACTATCCAGCTTGCTGGATACTGTTACACACACTATAAGCTTGCTGTAAGAGGGGGACGTTATTCCCGATCATAAATGGCCTCCAAAGACATCCAATCATGTCAAACGCAATAGCTCCTTTCTACAAATATTTATTTTTATCAAAACATCAATACCAGTTTTGTCATTCTGTATCTTGAAAGACTTCATTACTTTTCTAAAAGCACTTGAAAAAGGACCTACTCAACAAATTCCAGAAACATTTCACTTTTTTTAAGCCCCATTAGTATCTAAAAGTTTTACATCCAGATTAGTAGCACACCTGCAGGCCTGTTCAGCTGACAAACAACTTATTATAAACAAGTAAGATCTGTAATTTATGGATTTACAAAGAGCATCCATAGATAGATTCCCTATCTAGCATTGACAGGCAGTGAAAATAATCAATTCTTTTTGTGGTACTTTAGGTTTAGCAGCAGGTGGAATCAATCTGACTAATGCAGTAACTTATACAAATGTTTCT
Source organism: Passer montanus (assembly GCF_014805655.1). Taxonomy (NCBI): domain Eukaryota; kingdom Metazoa; phylum Chordata; class Aves; order Passeriformes; family Passeridae; genus Passer; species Passer montanus. The sequence goes on along the minus strand of NW_024373256.1, from coordinate 10,306,881 downwards.
CTTAGCCTTCAGAACCAGTTTCCCAGAAGTGATTTTATTTTAGTTTGTGTAATTTGCCTTTTACAAGCACCTGGACAACCTGCCTTCTGTGCCAGTTAGAGTTCTGTCTCCAAGCGGCTCTTGGCTTAGCAAACAATCTCTGCTTTTCAAAAGTAAAGGTGGAGCCATGAACAAAGAGTGCTGGTTTAATTTTAACTATTGCTTTTTTAGGGGCAGCAGAAAGCAGTTAATGATTTGCAATTGATTCATGCCCATAGCTGAATTTCTTGTTTAATTGAATAATGAATATGCAGTCTTGGCTGTTACTGGTTATGTATCTGCACATGTCAGAGGTGCTTTTTATCTTTTCAAACTGAATTAAGGCATGGTGCTGAGCATGGCTGGGAACTTGACAGAATGAATAGTGTGGCAGCTAGCCGAGCATTTAATGTTTACAGGGGAAAATGTGAAGATTTCATAGACAAAAATATCTTAATATAATGCAATATATGGGGTAAATTTCCTCTCATATTTAGAAAAAAAGTGTCGGGGGTTTTTTAAGTAGATGACTTACATGTAGAGCAATTATAAAATACTTATAGCTCAGTTTATCAAGGTTTTATGAGCTAATGATGCTGATTTTTTTCAAAAGGGAATGGTACCAGAGATCTAAATTCCTTCCTTTTAAAAGTACATTTAAGTACCCAGGAGACCTAAAAACTTGAAAACCAACATCACTGGTTCATGTTTTGTCCTCTCCTGTTAGTTGTATTTGACTGAAATAAGTTGGGGCAGAGTAAGTTGCTACAGTTAAACAGAAGCTCCTGTTGCCCACCACCTGAGCTCCTCTAGAGAAAGGAGTTGACATCTGATAACTCAATGGAAGTGCAGCTAAAATTACCAATCCATTCCATAGTGCAAGCCTTGACTGCAGAAAACTCCTCGGGATTCTTTGAAGCTGCTGGTGAAATTTTTCTATTGTTGAAAGACTTGGTTCAAAACTAACAGATCTGGGTTTCCCTCTACCAAAATTGTTTTCAGTATCCCCTGACTCACCAGCCATTTCAGCTTCAAGGAGAACAAGGTGCTAAAGAAAAACATTGTCCAAATCACTGGGCAGATGATGAGACCAAGCCAGAAGATTCGGGCTTCAGCTTCAGTTGAGGCAGCTGTTGTAGGCACCTGGAAGAAAAAATTGGGACTGTTAAGTCACAAAGTCAAAACCCATAATAAATAACAACAGAGGAGGAAGATTTCACTTATCATATGCATAGAAGAAGATCAACTAAGAAAAGTAGCTCATGCCCAGTTTCCTTCCTGATGCCCTACTGTACACAACAGCATTTTCATTCATAGGATTTATCAGTTGCTTCTAGTTCAGACTGGAATTCTTATAAAAGTGCACATTTTTGTACATTTTCATAAAAAGATGCTGTATCTTAGATTAATTTATATCTTGCATGAAGCTTATTTTCCTATTATATAAACTATTATGTATTCCTATTATATAAATACTTGGTTTTGCTTCTGAACTCTGCTGACTTTCCATGAATTAAGAACTGTGGCTTTGAAAATGCCTCTTGTGTCATGCTGGAGTTGGGCACACTGTAACTGCAAGGGACACACTGTAACTGCCTTATGCCCCATGCTCTGTCTGTTCTTCAGGAGGAGCAGACACTTCAGAGTAGGCTGCAAAGCCCTGCTTACGGGTTTCTTCAGGTTAGCACAACTCACATGTCTCTATCTTCACTGAAGGGCTCATCACTCATCACACTTAAGAAAAAAAAACAAACAAAAAAACCAAACCCTAAATAGAATTGTTCAGAAGGCTCTGATCTTTCCAAAATTCAAAATCTCACTCCAAACTTCTGACCAATAGTGCCAACTTCTGAAACAGAAGCGTCACAAATGGAAAAGAAAACCCTCTGCACTCTTCCACTCTGAAAAGCTTTTTAGATAATTTTCATTATATTGAATTTTCCATGTATTCTGTCCTGCAGGTTTCCTCTACTGTGTGTGTCTTCAGGCCTCCCTCAGACTCACAGAAAGCACGTTATTTTGTCATCAGTGCTTGGGGCACCTGGAGCCGCAGCTGAGGCTGCAGAGAGCAGTGCAGAGGGAGCTGCAGATGGAGCTGCAGAGGGCACTGCAGAGGGCACTGCAGAGGGCACGGCGGTCCCGCACACCGGACAGCAGCGGCACAGCCAGCCGGGCTGGGGGCACTGCTGGAGGGCTCCAGAGAATGTCCCAGTGGGCAGCACCTGGGTGCTGCTCTGCCAGGCTCAGTGGGGCTGCAGAGAGAATGTCAGCAAGTGAAAGCAAAACCCCGACTTGACTCTGGCAGTGATGCCAAATGCCATTCTATTGTGCTTCTTTCCCCACCTCAGTGTGTTTGGGGGGCACTGGCAGTATCAGAATGCTCTGATGCAGGTTCTCTTTTCCACCATATTCCATGAAGGTGAATAAAATATTAACTTCAAAATACTGAATCTGAACTATTCAGCATTGCTCTCCATGTAGATCTTTCCTGAAGAGGATTCTGTGTAGGGATTAACAATGCAAAGATGTGTTTGTTACAGGATATTCTCCTTAGAAAATAAAACAGAACTACCAGGAACATTTCATACCTATAGCACCATGCTATGAATATTTATTCTGCTGATCCACGTGTTGACAATGCTATGAGACCTGTTTTGCCCTGAATACTTCCAGGATGTGACGGTGTTTCCACCTGAATACTGACATTGTTTTCTATGGAAGCTGGATAAAAAGTAACTGTTACAAAGGTGCTCTATTTGTTACTTTGTTTGACTTTGCTTTACAAATTTCCTATGGATTCTGTTTGCCTTGTGCGTGCTTCTATTAATATATTTACCCTTTTTGCTTCAAACACCCAGTGACTTTTTCCATCTTCATCAATCTGGTTCCACCAACGCAAACCAACCAAGAGTCTTCCTGTCACATTCTAGTGATGAAACCATTATTTGCATTAATCAGTAGCACAAGTCACTTGTCAGTATAACAGTTAAAAATAGAAAAAATTAAAAAGACAAGCATGTTCAAAAACCATCTTTTATCTAATACAAAAATTACTTCTAAAAGCTGTTCCAGCTTGAGTACAACAGCCATTAACAATGGGTGAAGTTACAAATTTAGAGGCCTCTTCTCTTTCAATGTGATAATGAGCACAATAGCACTTACTTAGACAAGAAATTATAAGTTTTATCTTTTTCAAGTCAGTTAGTTGGACAAGCACCCAATAAACAAATTTCCTCAGTAAAAGAGGAATACTGAGAACAGAAACACACTGGAAAATGGGAGATTAATGACAAGCAAGCTGTGTAGGATCAGGAAAACAAACCAAGAAAATATTTCTGCACCTGGATGAACCAGAAGCTTTCAGAATACTGGAGGTGCATCAATACTTCACTTCTACAAAACAAAAGCCTTGCTCAACATATGGAACTCCTGGATCCTGGGCTGGCCTGACCCACCTGCCTGCATGGGATTAGGGTACCAGAGCTATAGCTGGCTTTTCAGGAATCTTCTGCAGCCCCTGCTGTGGGGTCTGGGCACAAGGTTGCAGATCCTGACATCCTTGGGCATCCATTGCTGAAAGCCAGTATTACATTGATTTTTTAATTTATTTTTTTAAGGGAGGAAGCATACAAACAAATCTACCTATGGCAAAGCAATTTCCCCACCATATTAGTAGACCTTAGTAGTCAGCCATAGAAAATATGGTGCTAAATAACTAACATATGTGAACATCTTCATTAAAATGGGCTAGACATTTAATAAATCAACAGATTGCAATATTTTTGTCACTTCTGTCATTATACATATTTGAATTATTTTTTTTTAATTAATACTTCCCAAGGTAATTACTATTCAGGGTCATCTTACCTTGACAGACCAAAAGTCAAAGGATAGAAGGAGGAGAATAGTGACAAAACAGGCAACAAAGCTGTTGCTGAACCAGTCACAGAACAAGTAGGTAACAATAGCACTCACTCGGAAAAACAGGTGGAAAAAGGTGGCCAGTGGGTGCCTAGAAAAAGCACAGAGCATATGTGAGGTTGTGGGACAGCAGGGAATGTTACAGTGCTTGCTGACAATGTAGCACAACACAGGTATTTCAGGTTTATAATGGTATTTTGGTTTGCAGCTGCTGTTATTTCAGTGTTGCTATATATCTTCATTATCAAACAATGTTATTTTCAATAGCCAAGCTTCAGTCTAAATCTAAAAGACAAATGTGGTGTTCCTGTCAAAACATTCTCAAAGACAGAGCAAAATATGGAGCCTTTCACCAGATTCTTTGGTCCTCTGTGAAGGAATTTAGTGGCTGTGTGCAACACAGTACCATAAAATCCTTGTTGTTTCATTAAATGAGTCAGCATTGCAAAGCACAAAAGAATTGAGAGAGCTCTTATGCCTTTCAGAACAGCTTTGAAAACAAAATATGAACTCTAAAAAATTGTAGCTGTTTGCTAAAAGACAAAATGAACTTTCATATTTAATGTCTAAACCAAACACTTCCTTTTTAGGCAGAATGATTTGGGAATCTAACAGTACTTCTGAATTACTGCTTATCAATTTCACTAATATTTACACTTTGCTCATTGAACAAGTTTTTGTCTGTAACAAAATAAAGAGAAATTTGAGTGGAAGAAGTAAGAATTGAGAAGGAATACTTCATGTCACTCACTTCAGTAAGAAGTGACATGGAATACTGGCCTGCACAGTGGGGTGGGGGGCTGGAGAATGCTGTAAGGAGCACAGTGCAATTTTCAGGGTAAGATGCCAAGTAAAAAATTTACTCTGTGCAATTGTTTGTGTTAATTAGTTGAAAGTGAGAATTAACTACAGGCTCTTGCTGTTAAGTAACTTCTTCCTTGAAGCTTAGAGAATAAAATATCTGAATAAGATATTTAAGTCAACAATTTTCTCCTTAAGCTCCTTTGCCTCTGTGACCAATTAACAGTAGAATAGCCAATTAACACAAGTATGGCCTAGGGCGTAATCAACTATTTAACTATTAAATGTTATTCTGTTCTTGTGTTTAATAAAATGAGACATATAATATATACACAATTGCTTACTATAAACTTCAATTACAGCTATATAAGTATAATAACTTTTAGCATTTCAATAGCATTGTTGTTACATTATTACTCTACAGCTGTTTAACTGTTCTGGTGTTTATCTTTCTCCAGTGGTAATACTGTGCTGGTAGTACTACACATATGACTGGGGAGGGAAGGATGATGCACAGGTGAAGTTTATATTTACTCCTGATCATGCCCATGTGAACTTCAAACTTTCCAAAAACTTCTTCTGACTTAGAGCTGAACATGTGACATTTTAAGCAAAGGGGCTTTTTCTGCCATAAGCAGCCAGGTGGGTGGAGGAGATATTGTGAACTGGCTAAACCAGAAAGGGCCTTGCTGCTTTGAGCCTTGATCTTGGTCAAGAAAATGCAAGAGTCAGTTATGGAAGGGGTGCCCTTGTGTCCAGAGCAGCTTTCATAGATCACAACCCCAAAGCACAGCAGGGTTGCCTGAGCTTTTCTAATGGATCAGTGCTTCAAACGTGGCAGTAACTCTGGAGAGTTCATGTTTTGTTTTGGAAGGCAGATTGAGCAGTATTATTGGATTACAACAGGATTACTGTTTGGATGCTGAATTTTTACTAAAAAAAACCCACAAAAAAACACCCCACAACCAAACAAACAAAACACATGAGCAAGAAGCTGTCATTTATACAGTGCTGAGCACTTACTGGGACTCTGGAAAGGATAAAGGAAACTGCAACTCTACAATGGCTCAGCTTGGCATAGATTTGCTCCTGAGGGGACAGTAACCCACTTGCTGTTGCATCTAAACATCCATGTGATGTACAACTGGAGCCTCAAGGCTCAGCTCCTTGTTAAGATAACCTCTGTTCAGTTTGGGAGCATGATGCCTGTTAGGACAGGAATGAGCTGTAAGCAATTTAGTTGCATCCCATGTTAAAGAATCAAAGCTGGGTCAGGCCTAAGCTGTGCCAGTGAACTACAGGAGAATCATTCCAGGTGCCTGCTCACAAGTGCCACAGCACTCTACATGCTGCCCTTTTTTTTTTTTTTCTGTCTGATACTTCAAATGTATTGAGGCAAATTTTGAATAAATGTGCTCTCTTTTCTCCTTGCTCACTATGTTTCCTGGCTGATTTGTAAAAGAAGCAATCATATGCTCCTTTTTTTTTTTTTTCTTTCTGTCTGATACTTCAAAGTGTATTGAGGCAAATTTTGAATAAATGAGCTCTCTTTTCTCCTTGATCACTATGTTTCCTGGCTGATTTGTAAAAGAAGCAATCATATGCTCCTTACTTCCAGATCCAAAGTCCTGGTACTGCAATCTTTTTCCAATTTCTTAGGAAAGAGGAAGAACTTCCCAATTTCCAGAAAGTATTTTATCTTTTCCCAGTTTTTTAGGCAAGTAACCACTAACCTTTTGCTTTTAAGGAGCCCTTCTGCACATCCATCAGAGAATCACAAAAGCACAATTTGTCATAGTCTATGCAAATTATAACCAAGTTCAAGATATATGAAATTGGAATAAAGACAAATGACTGGAACACCTTGTTATGCCCTCCAATAGGATAACAAAATTTTGCAGCACCTAGGTGACTTCCAGGCTCATTTGCACAAGATTCCTCAGAAATACAAAAACAAACATGTGTGAGCAGTGTAAGCAGTTTCATTTCTGCATTCTATAGCAGATGAATTTTCAATACTACATCATCTTTTAATATTGTCTTGAGGGCCAGAATGAAGAGCTGTCTCTAATGAAGCCACTGTACACAAAGTGGATCACAGAGCAGTACAGTTTGCTGACATTTCACCTGTGCTGTATTACTGAGCAGCATGAATCAGGAGGAATCTCCAGAGTAAAGTGCTGCGTGCTGCGTGCTGTGACCTCCTAAAACATTCCAGGGTGGTTTCACTTCATGCTAAATGTAGTCTGGTCCCTCAGAACCTGTGGCTCATGTGATCTAGGTACTTCTAAGCTGTATTTCCCAGCTTAGTTGAATCCTTGAAGCTATGTTCTCCAAGACTGCACCAAAATATAAACCTTCATTTAAAATGTGTGCTGTTGCTAAGGTGTCAAACCAAAGCAGTTAATCTTATGTCAGGGCTGACTCAAGTAGTGACAAAGTCCAAAGCAATGCTTCACCAGACACTTGTAAAAGAGTAATGTTATTGTAAAGCTACATGATTGTTTTTTATCTCAGATAATGTTTTATCAGGTTTAGCATCTATTATATTTCTTTGTTTGCACCTACAAGAAATCATTGGAACGGACCAGACCAAACTGGGGCAAGGCACAGAAAGCAATCTAAATCAAAGCTGATTATATAAATTATTGATCAGTGCACGCCTAATTCCTTTTGACATAAAACTCTTCCTTTCACAATCTTTGATTGGAGATTCTTCTGATTGAACAGCTCTGTCACCCAGCACCTCTGTGTGGCCAGAGCTGCAGAGTGACACCTCTGGTGAGGAACCCAAGCTTAGCTTGACACATGACATGGGTTAAAGGGCTGGGTTTTCCCAGGTAATGTCTACAAGCATAAGATATGTTATATTCCACACAGCATCACATCCCGTGGTAGGAAATCATGACAGCTTTACTGCAGCTCTCTGGTGGTTCAGCACTGCTGCACAGCGGGCTTTGCTGGAGCTGCGAGCCGTCTCCACTGCTCCAGCTCTCACTAAAGCACTGTTTGCTCGGGGTTTGCTCGGGATCTTGGGTGTGTCAGGTTTTCATTTCCAGTCACCGGGTGTGCCGGGCAGCGGGCCCGGCCTCGCCTGCTCCAGCCCGGGCATCTCCCGGACAGAGGCCCCCCAGCCTCCCCGGGCTGCCTGTTCCAGCCCTTGACCACCCTCCCTGTAAAAAACGGGAATGAAGTGTTTAAATGGAGTTTTCTGTACACCGGGCAGCCAGGGCCGCCAGGGCGCCGCGGCCTCCGCGCCGTTACCTGATCCGCGCTTTCCGCAGCGCCAGCTCCTCCTCGCTCCCGAAATCCAGGGACACATCCTCGGTGTCGTCCACCTGCGCCTGCGGCGGGAGCCCGTCAGCGCGCAGGGCCCGGGGCAGCCGCGCCCCGCCCGCAGCGCCCACCGGCTTCATCCCCGGGAAAAGGGGCCGGGCTCCGGCGGCCCTGCGCCTCGCCACAGCCCGCGGCGGCTGCGCCCCGCCGGGCACCGCCCGGGAGAGCCCCGCGACCCCCGCGC